>NC_053489.1:65719837-66024837 GCF_905171775.1 Rana temporaria
ATTATTATTTTCTTATACAGGCATTGGCTCTGGTGTAACATTTCAACTAAATAACCAACATAAATTTAACATCTTAACCCTCTATTCTACTACACGGTAAGTGCCTACAGTAAAGCTATAATTCTTGTCATAGGATTAACATTTTTTTTCTTCATATTAGTTTTTTTAAACATTACAAAGGATTTCCAGAGTACCATGGGTTAGCTAAATAGACTGCAGAACATCTGGCTTTGAGGTTCCCTTTGTCTAGTTGAAACCTCAGATTGAGCTGTTTAGTAAGGGACGAGTTAACGCTCGAATCAATCTGATATGCTTCATCAGGGCTTGGGAGACTTTGATTCAGTGCCTTCACACAGCATCACTCTGATTTAGTCCTGGAAGCCCTACAGAAAGAAGAGGGAGAAGGAGTGGCGATTTCAGATCCCTGGACCACTATAACCGGCTGTGTGGGCACTGACAGCTCATCCCCCACAGAGGTAAGTACATAGAAGAACTTTCCTCTATGCAAAAGGTGTTAATGAATTGGAGGAATTGGTGCCAGCCACCTTTGCTATCATTGTTTATAATGCTGACACCATTCATTATTAATTCCCCCTGATTCATTCATACCTTTCACATATAGATTAAAATACAAGAGCTTTTTCTTGAGTCCATATCTCAAGCGTTTTTGACCCTGAAATGAAGTGGATGTTTTTTTATCTGTGAGCCATTCAAGTGATTTTGATTCCGTTACCAATTGGTCTGGCACTTCTTTGATTGTTTGCTTTGTATGGCTTTCTGGGTACCCACTGGAGGGTAGCCCCACTATATTGTGAGCTGCCCAACCAGAACCAGTGGGCTCTTTCAATGATTACTGGGTTTTCTTTGCCTTGTATGGATAAGGATTCAAATCCCAGCACCTCCTTAAAGGTGTATTAGGGTAATGTTTGTCAACTCCAAGTACCCCCAACATGTCATGTTCCCTCAGATGAAACGGCTGTGAAACTGATCAAATCACTGGTGCAAAATAACGGAAAGCCTGAAAACATGACCTCTTGGGGGTACTTGAGGACTGGAGTTGAGAAACATTGTATTGGGGCACTACCCTTATGCCTAGATAAAAATGTAAGCCCTGGAAAGGTAGGTTGTGCCCTCGCATGCCTCTCACTTTCTTTTGGTGGTATTTGATCACCTCCCTTTTTTTTTTTTTTTTACTTTCTGCTATAAAACACATCTAATAAGTAAATTCTATTTTTTTTTCTATTTTTTTTTCATCAATTTAGGCCAATATGTATTCTACTACATATTTTTTTTTTTTTAAATCCCAATAAGTGAATATCGATTGGTTTGTGGAAAAGTTATAGCATCTACAAACAATGGGATTTATTTATTTATTTTACTAGTAATAGCAGCGATCAGAGACTTATAGCGGGACTGAGAAATCGGACACTAACTGACACTTTTGATACTTTTTGGGGACTAGTGACACTGATACAGTGATCAGTGCTAGAAATACTGTATGCACTGTCACTGTACTAATTACAATAGCAGGGAAGGGGCAATCAAAGTGTTAAATGTGTTCCTAGCCAGTGTGGGAGGTGCTTCTACTTGGCAGGAACACAGGATCAATGTCTTCCCTACTAAAAGAACAGCAATCTGCCTTGTTTACATAAGCAGATTGCCATTTTGCCTGTACAGTATACTAAACAATCGATGGGAGCGCGTCATTTACGTGGGGTCACAATTTATTTACATCACGCCCACTGCTTCCACATTTGAATTAGGCGGGCTTACGCCGGCCAATTTACGCTACGCCGCCGCAACTTACGGAGCAAGTGCTTTGTGAATACTGCACTTGCCCGTCTAAGTTGCGGAGGCGTAGCGTAAATAGGATACGCTACGCCGAAAGAAAGATATGCGCTCCTACGTGAATCTAGCCCATAGTTTCTGCTAGTCTGCCATGGTCTTAGTATAGGATAATTCCGCATCACCATTGGGATACTGAATGTATTCATTTTGCACATCTAAGGTGATAAAGAAGGAAAGGGCATACATGTGGAAGTATGAAATTCGTTATTAATGTTTTATTTTAGGTAGACTTAAAAGGTAAGTATGGAAGTTATAACACTTAATGGGGGGGGGGAAATAAATCACCAGTACTGTTATGACAGGTCATAAAAAGCATTGTAGTGACATATCACTATTTAACCCCTTAGGGGCCATCGAATACAATAAAAAAATCCTTTTAGGTTCCTTCTGTAATAGGATTTTATGCCAGTCTCCTCTCCTGTTAGTTAATTCAAGTTTGTAAATTATCATACATTGCAGTCCAGTGGTTCGTGCTTCATGGTTGTCTCTAAAATGATTTGCCACTGGCGATGTATCATCTTTTTTTAACTATGCTGGAAATATGTTCCCCTATTATTTTGCAAAATTCTCTAATGGTTTTTTCTACGTGTTCCTGGAAGGCTGGATGATTATACACCTCTCTTTCCCACCACCCCAAATGCAGACAGGCGTAGGATGGGGCACATGAGGCCCCCCATAGCTACTCCCTGTTTTTGACGATATTTACTGTCAGTGGTTGGATATCAGACATCCTCTAGCAGGCCCTTAAAATGAATTATTGATTGAGTTACTTGTATTAGTTCTCAACAACAACTACTTTATTTTTGACAGTTAATATTATCGTCAAAAACGGGGAGTAGCTATGGGGGCCTCATGTGCCCCACTCTACACCTGTCTGCATTTTCGGGTGGTGGGAAAGAGAGGAGGTGTATAAATCATCCATCCTTCCAGGAACACATAGCCCTCTGGGCACGCTTTATTGATAACGTCCTGGTGGTGTGGAGGGGTACTATGTCACAATTTGAGCAGCTTATAGGAGAACTTAACAATTGTTGTGCTTTTTTTAAGGTCATATTTACCCGCACAGTAATTTACTTTGAATTCTTTTATAACGAAGATGTTTTTAAAATACAAGAAAATCTATATGATATCAGTCTATAATATGAAACTTATTCACGGAGATGTATGATCATACAAAATAGCTAATTTATTGGTAGACAAAATATGAATATTTACATGAGATTAAAATACCAGTTGCGTCACATTAATGACTTGAAAATCAATAAAATACCCCCAAAATGGGCATGCAATACCTTTGATCTGAGTCATGGTAGGTTCTCAAGATAACTTTTATGTAAATGACAATGAAACAAAAACGTCTATTTCACACGTCTAATCGTTACTTTACTGCAGGTAAGTAAAAGATCAAATAATGTGAAATATATTGGACGTTAGTTTTGTCAATAAAATTGAAACTATGTAAAAATAAAAATATAATAAAAATTGTACTCTTAAGGAAAAGTGACAAGTTATTGATATGAGAACAAACCAGAACTACAGGATATTCAATACTTCAATATTTCAACATTTCTAGGGAACAACAATATATTTGAGATAAAATAAAAATGACATAGTTACCAATTTCCAAGGTGGCTATCTCCTATTGGCAAGTGACCAGAGCTAAAATCGTTGCAGTCTTCATGCATAGTGCAAGCGTGCTCTCATGGGGCGCTCCTATTGATGGGGTCCTCTCCTCATCCTCCCATTGAGCTCAAGATTAAGATTTTTAGATCTCCTATTTCATGGGTTTCCCTTTTTATTTTGATTAAAACAATAGGACTATAAAGATTATACTCAGTTCTGCCCATCTGACAGCTGTCTTTAACTCATAGGCCTGTGGCACATATGGGCGTTCCTGTCAAGATGTGTTTGGTTTCTATTGGCTGACCGCTTAATAATTTACTTGTTCTCTGGGCTTGGAGAACCTCAAGTAATATTACTTCCAGCCACTAGTTGTCTCACCTTTATTGTGAGATAATCTATACGTTGGATATCTATATTTTAGGTCTAGACTATCGACATATATATAATCTACATACATCCATGGATGGCTCTGGTATCTTTATATTATATAAAATACAATTAGTATACTGTTGATTTCGATACAATATGTTCCCATATTCCATTATAAATGTTTTTCCCCAAAACAGTCTTTGCAATCAATGCATAGGTTACATCTCTCAATCAAATGCAAAATAATTATTAATGTGGATACATGAATTATTTTGATGTGTTTGATGGATATGTGTTACATTTCATATTTTTATAATCACAATGTGATATCTTCCATAATGTTGGTTACGGTAGCTTATTTAAAACACTTCTATTTATAAAACAAATTTCTCATATAATTCTTTCTTCTAACAAAGTTCTAAATTAACGGAATATGTCCCTTGGTCTGAAGACGTCATTGATCATCTAAACATTACTTATTTATTTCATATCAACATATCTTCTTCGACTACCCTGTGTATTATAAAATATCTCTGACTTGTATCATATATGTTGGTGGAGCTTGGACTTTAATGAAGATAGCTTAGTAGCTCAGTTGTGTAAATATCCTCTCCTTGGACTTTTCGCTGGTCAACATGGTTCATTGTGTTAGGATGGCTAAAGTCAACGTTCTTGTTTGGTAAGAAACTACTCCACAATGGCCATACCTAGTCACTTGAAGCCAGTTTAAACATTTTGTTTGGTGAGAAAACCATTTCATTGTTCTGTGAGAAGAGCTTCATTGTTCAGACCCTCATCCAAGTTTGTAAAAGTTAGAGATCGCTAACGTATTGTTAACTGGGCAAATATGGCTTGGTTCCTGAAGAGTTTTCATTTCAGTGATTCATCTCCAATTTTAGACTTAATGGATCTTTCATATTTTTGTCGGAACAATATTGAAATATCTTATTATTATCTTCGTTAAAAACTTACAACACAATAATACAAGAAATATCTTTGTTACCTATAAGGTGGACAAAGATCAAATTGAGTTCTTGGCTCTACTGATCCGTAAAGGAGAAACCAGAATTGTGACTAAAACGTTCAGAAAACCTACAGCGGGCAATACCCTTCTCCACACCACCATCCATGGGCATTAATTAGACGAATCCCTACTGGACAGTTCCTAAGAATTCGTAGGAACTGTTCACATACTAAATATTTTTACAAAGAAAGTAGAGAATTAGTTCAGAGATTTAGGAAATGGGGATACCCCAATTCTACATTAAGACAGGCAAAGGTGAAAGCATGGAAGAAACGGTGGGAAAAGATTCTAGGCCTTAAACAGGATGATGAAAAACGGGATAAAATGAACACAGATAGGATAGGATTGGTGACCACCTATGGTTCCCATTGGGATTTTTTAAAACAAGCATTGGGTAAGCACTAGACATGTGCAAACTAAAATATTTTGTTTCGGGCAATATGTTTTAGCAAATATATATATCCCACCGCCATTTAAACTGGAAGTTATGTATAAACGAATGAATTTTATGATGGATAAGCCGGGTATCCCAGTTATAGCAGTGGGGGATTTTAATGAGGTTATAAATAAAGATAGGGACAGATTTCCAAAGGGAAATTAACCAAATATTTCTGAGAGTCGGTTGTCTCAGATTCTACAGGAAGCAGGATTGTTTGATGTATGGACAGAGAGAAATCCAGAGGTGTTACAATTATCTTGTTGTTCTAGCTCCTATAATACACTTTCAAGGATAGATTTGGTATTTGGTAATGCTAAAGCATCTCAAACCATAACTGAATTGAATACCAGCCCAGAGGGGTATCGGACCATTCTTTGGTAACAATAACGGTGAGCTTAGAGACGAAGAGGTCTAATAGGATATGGAAAATCAGTCCGCTGTGGTTTTAATTAATAGGGAAACCAGAGGAGACATTAGGTAAACTAAAAGAGTTTATAGAGTTCAATGATGGAACTGCGACACAGGATGTGATGTGGGATGCATTGAACGCATTCCTCAGGGGTTTATGCATTCAGCAAGTGGCAAAAACTAAAAAAGCATCAAGAGAATGGGAAAATAGGATAAGAGAGGAATTAGCTAACGCCGAAAGGGAATATATTGAAGACCCAACATTAGATAAGCAAAGAATATGGTTGAATAAGCAACAAGATTATAAAACTGTAATGATAAGAAAATCAGAGAATAAGAAATTATTCCAGAAGCAAGTTGCATTTGGGGAAGGGGAAAATGTTGGGAGAATGCTGGCACACTTAGTGAGAACCAACTCCTCCCCATCCACAATAACTGCGATTAAAATATCTACCCGAGTATCAGAAATTACAGACCCATTTAGAAAATATTATGACAAGCTATATAAATCGCAGGGTGTGGTGGGAGCGGAGGAGTTGGACCTCTTTTTCAAGAACTTAGAGATACCAACCCTTACCGAGATAGAAAAAGAGCAAATGGAGGCCCCAATAACCCTTGAAGAGATACAAACAGCAGTGTCAGAAATGGCAAATCAGAAATCACCCGGACCAGATGGGCTCCCTGTGGAAACCTATAAATATTATGGGAAAATACTGCTCCCAGAACTCCTTAAAGTGTTAATTTGGGCATTGAAGGAGGGGAAATTGCCTACATCGATGACTGAAGCAACAATAATAGTATTGCATAAGGAGGGGGAAGGACCCATTAGAGACTACATCATATAGACCCATTTCCCTTTTATACGCAGATGCCAAAATATTGGCTAAAGTAATGGCGACCAGGTTAAATAAAATTATTGTAAGACTAGTACATCGAGACCAAACTGGGTTTATCCCGAGCAGATCGACTAGTATGAACATTAGGAGGGTATTTCTTAATATACAAACACCAACAGAGAACAAGGGTACAAGAGCAGTAATGTCCTTAGATGTAGCCAAAACTTTTGATAGTGTGGAATGGGAGTACATGTGGCATGCTTTAGAAGTTTTTGGGTTCGGCCCAGTGTTTATTAGGTGGATTAAAACACTTTATAATGGTCCCAGTGCAAGAATCAGAGTCAATAATGACTATTCAGGTAAGATTCAGTTACAGAGAGGCACGAGGCAGGGGTGCCCATTGTCACCCCTATTATTTGCTCTGGCAATGGAACCATTGGCGATTGCAATAAGAGCAGATACAAAAATGGAGGGATTTGTGAGACCGACGGGAGGAGAGAATCGCACTCTATGCGGACGATGTTCTCCTCTTCCTCTGGGACACAAATCACTCCATTAAACAGGCAATGACTATATTTAAAGATTTTGGGAAATTATCAGGATTGGTAATAAACTGGGAGAAATCGGCATTAATGCCGATAGATCCAATAGAGAGCCAAACCCTAGCAGAAATCCCTCAGATAGAGATAGTCGAGACAATGAAATACTAATATTGATAACAAGCGATATCAATAAATATATAAAGAATAACTTCGTTCCTCTCCTGTCTAAATTCAAAAAGAAAATCCAAATCTGGTGGTACCTGCCCTTGTCAGTGGCGGGGAGATGCAACTTGATTAAAATGCTGTGGATGCCCCAATTATTATATATATTGCATAATGCACCAATATTGATACACAAGAAATGGTTCAGGAAAATAGATACTTTCAAAACCTGCAATTACCTACACGAGAGGGAGGAATGGCAGTACCACACCCACAATGCAATTTTCTGGCAGCACAGCTGCAGCATATAGGGGTGAGAACTAAATCAGGAGGGGATATAATCGGGGGATTGATGTTTCTAGGGGCACCCCATAAGACAGCGGTGGAGGTACTGGAGGCTAATTCTTTTATTAATAGAACTCCTACGGTCAAGATGGCCCTTAAAGTGTGGAAAGCAGTAAAGATACTAGGAGGGCAGGGAGGAATGACAGAATACGCACCACTTTGGGATAATAGGAACATGCAGGAACTGGAGTCAGTTGGGAAATTAATGAATGGGCAGCCAAGCTAATTTGCTGCAATTAGAAAGGAATACGATATACCCAAGCATACATTCTATAGATACCTTCAAATTAGACATGCTCTAGACGTTCAGTTTAATAGAGTAAGACTCTTATCCTTCAGAAACTGGGTAACTGGAGTAAGACGAAGGGATTTATTTCCGAGGTCTACTCATACATACGGTATGTAAGGAGAGTATTGAAGGCCCAGAAAAACTTAAAAGTAGAGTAAAATGGGAGGAAGACCAACGGATTATAACAGAAGATCAATGAAGGTATTTGAAAGAGGATATTTGGTTACAGTTTCGCCAGCACAGAGATTTTCCTTCCTGATGCTGATACATAGGACATATTATACACCTAAGAGATTATTTTACTTTGGATGGAGAGTGGATGCAGGATGCCCCAGATGCCACGATACAGGAGATTTAATACATATGATATGGAGGTGCCCGACACTGTTCAGGTATTGGAGGGGGATATTGGACACTATTAACAAGATATATAAAACAAAGTTGGAGATGAACCCTAGATTATGTATCCTGGGCCTAGGGGAAGAAATAAGTAGAATGACCAATACATCAAAAGCAGTGTTGAGATGCCTTTTTCAGGCAAGAAAATTAATAGCGCAGAGATGGCAAGCAGTGAACCCCCCCATCAGTAAAGGAATGGATTAATGTAGTTACAGAGACAATATGGAAGGAGGAGGTGGTTTATACCAAGAGAGGGAACATCAGGGAGTTTGGTAAAATGTGGAACCCTTGGTTGGAAGAAATTAGATACCCCGTGTGAAAGAAAACCCAATAAAGCAGATAGTTAGTGCAGGGAGGGGGAGGGGAGGGAGGGAAAAGGGTAAAACAAAAGGTGAAATATTGAAGATGGGTACGAAATATGTGTAACAGAAATGGTAAAAAGAACATACAAAAATATGATTGTAACCATCTGCTGTTTTTAAATGTTGAAGAAAATCAATAAAGAATATGAAATAAAAAAAAAAATATATATATATATATATTATATTATATTATATTATATTATATTATATTTATTTTTTTTGTTTCGGAATTTCATTTTCGTCCAAAAAATAAATTTATTTAGTTTACTCCCGAAATTAGTTTTTTATTTATTTAGTTTTTCATTAAAAACATGCATTTGCCCCGAAAATCCAAATTAATTAAGGTTGAATCTGTCATTGGAGGCTTATGGTGTCTGTCAAATGTTCTAAGAAGATTCGACAGAATCTAAAAAAAAAAAAAACGGACCAACGAAACTGTACGATGCTGCAATTGTACATTTCCCGTCTAATGTTCCGCGTACAAGCTATAGAAGAATTCTAATGTTGTATGACTAATTATATTAATTATTATTACTAGTCAACCAACATTAGAATTCTTCTATAGCCTATGGGCAGAGCATTTTACCATAAATGTCCGCTTGCTGCGATCGTATGTTTTTAGCTACTTCGTCGAATCTTCATGTCTCTTTATGTCCAATCTTCATGTCTCTCTATGTCGAATCTTTTCTCTCTCTCTCTGTTGCATCTTTTCTCTCTCTCTGTCGAATCTTTTTTCTCTCTCTCTCTCTGTCGAATCTTTTTTCTCTCTCTCTGTCGAATCTTTTTTCTCTCTCTCTGTCGAATCTTTTTTCTCTCTCTCTCTGTCGAATCTTTTTTCTCTCTCTGTCAAATCTTTTCTCTCTGTCGACTCTTCTTCATGTCTCTATAATGTCGAATCTTTTCTCTTTATGTAGAATAATATTGGACTAATAGTTAAGCTTAAGCACATTCTACCGCAACGAAAACGAAAATAAAGCATTTGTTTATGTCGGACCTTTCGGTTTTCATTTTCTGTGCTTTCGTTATCGTTTGAAAATACCTGAAATTCAGACAAATGCATTCGGACGAAAACGAATGCACATGTCTATTAAGCACTGGCACTTATGCTGGACAACAGACTAAAACAGATTCTGGGTTTTCATCCTAACTTAATAGCTAAACATGCACCCACAATTGGAGACAGTGAATATACTCGTGGAGTGATGAAAAGCCACTCTACTTTATCCTTTGCTGCACACACAGAGGGTATGTATGCGGACATTGTGCTGTGTGCAAACTTTTCATGAAAACGAATACATTTAAAGCTGTAGTTAACCTGCAGATTTTGTTTTTTTTTAAACCTGTTAGGCAAAAGGCATAATGAGCTAGTATGCACTGCATACTAGCTCAATATGAAATACTTACCTTAGAACGAGGCGTCGCAGGTGATCTCGGTCCACACCGAGGGAGCGGACATTTTCCCTCGGCGTGTTTTCTGGGTATCGCGGCTCCATCGCTGTGAGTGGCCGGAGCCACAATGTAGTCATGCGCGCGGGAGACTTCTTTCCGGCAAGCTCCCGCGTCTGCCAGACTTTCATCTGAGAAACTCGGAGCGCATGCGCCACTGAAGTCAACAAGTTTAGGAGATATTCTTTTTAGGTAGGTAAAAGTAAAAAAAAAAAAAGGGGTATACAACCGCTTTAAGGACTCTGCTGGCAAACAAATATAAAGGATCGCGTATCGGCCAAAACCGAGGAAAAAATATTTTTTATATATTTTTGGGGGATATTCATTATGGCAAGTTAAAAATATTGCTTTTTTTTTTCTAAATTGTCGCTCTTCTTTTGTTTTATAGCGCAAAAAATAAAAACCGCAGAGGTGATCAAATATCACCAAAAGATTCATTTTGGGCACAGTGTTACATTACCGCGCAATTGTCATTCAAAGTGTGACAGCACTGAAAGCTGAAAAATGGCTTGGGCAGGAAGGGGGTGAAAGTGCCCGGTATTGAGGTGGTTAAACAAGTGACAGCTGATTATCCCTCAGTTCTGACGAAGTTCCGGGTTTACAGGAACAAAACATGTAAACATCCAACGCTGGGACAAGCATCCCTATCGCCTACCTACCTCAGCCACCCGCTTATTGGCTCAGGACATTCAACCAGAGCATATGATGCATTACTAGGAGAAATCCACTTGATTCCATCTTAAACTCCCAAAATATCCTGGAGAATTGCCATCTTCAAACAGACACCTTGAAATTTGATTGGAGAACTTTATCTCCCTTGTTGAACTGCCAGCTCTTACAGACAAACTGAAACATTGCACTAACTTATACAACCTGAATATCGCAGACTTATGCTTTGTACACATGACCAGTTTTCCCGTGGGGAAAACTGCCATGACAGCTTTTGGCCCGGAAAACTGCCCGTGTGTATGCTCCATGGCAGTTTTCCCGACAGAAAAAAAACGCTGGGAATCGCGGCAGAAAAAAAATGAGAACATGTTCTCTTTTTTTTCCTGCTGCGATTCCCGGCCGTCTTTTTCCCAGCAGTTTCCCTATGGGAAACACTGCCGTGGAGCATACACGCGGCCGGGATTCCCGGCCAAAGCTTTCACCGCAGTTTTCCCCGACAGATTGTGATGGAGTGAAATAAAATGTCTGTTGGCTTTCTCTTTTAACTACTCAAATATTGCTTTCCTTTCTTTAATTTTTTTATTTATTTTCTTTATTTTTGCGATGTTTATGTGTGTCTGCTCGTAATCAGAGGTTCCATTGTATATAGATTAGGCAGGATTCACATTTTTCTCCCATTTTTGTATATTGCTGGGAGATGGCCTGTGGCCCAGCAGGACCTAAAGGTCAGCAGCCAGCAGGAACCACAGGTCCACGGCCAGCTCCCAGCAGGACCCACAGCCATTTGGTTCAGAATATTAAATATTTTTTCTTGTTTTCCTCCTTTTTATAGAGCGAAAAATACAGTATTTATTGCACCAACAGGTGCATTTGCTTTGTGTTGTATTAAGTGTAAGTAGCCTCAGCTTCGTATAGTACACAGCACAGTATTCCAGCAGTGGGATGGGGACTTTCCATCTCACTCCCAGAACAAAACAGTCAGAAAGCATGAATACAAAGTGGGTATACATTGGTGTAAACCTGTGCATACAGCGTGCGCAGCCATTGATTCTGTGGTTGGCAGTACACAGCCCATGGGTCTCCCGGTCATGGAAATAATCCCAGGTTTTACATTGTGCAGCCATGTGTACAAGACCTTAAAGTGATTGTAAACCCTTAATTTTTTTTTTCTTCAAATAAGAAACATGCTATGCTTACATGTGCATGTGCAATGGTGCACGTGCAGCTCTAATCCTCCTCTTTTTCAGGTGCCCAGCTGGACCTCCTGGCTTAGGCCCCTTTAACACTGAGGAGTTTTCCAGGCGGTTTAGCGCTAAAAATAGCGCCTAAATATTGCCTGAAAAACTCCTGCCCTGCAGTCTCATTTTGAAAGCCTGAGGGCTTTCACACTGAGGTGATGCGCTGGCGGGACCGCTCCAAAAGTCCTGCCAGCAGCATCTTTGGAGCGGTGAGAGGAGCCGTGTGTTTACCACTCCTTCCCATTGAAAGTAATGGGAAACCGCGGTAATACCGCCGGCAATGCGCCTCTGCAGAGGCACATTGCCTACGGTATTAACCCTTTTTCGGCCGTTAACGGGGGTTAATACCGCACTGCTAGCGGCCGAATACCGGCGCAATTCAGACCGCTAAAAATTTCAGCGCTGTTCCACTACCGCACATCCCGCCCCAGTGTGAAAGGGGCCTTAGGGTATATATAGAAAATTGAATGTGAATTTTATGTTGGCGTTAGAAGGTTTGGAAGTAATATTTGTGATCTGTCTAAATCATTTTATGCTCCTCTTTTAGCACAGAGCGTGACAGGGCGCGAGCAGAGCAAAGTGCAGCAGCCAATAAGATGTTCCAGGCAGACGGCCCGCAGGATAGAAATCAGAAAACTCTCTACACGCTCATTCCACAAGTGCAGGAAGTGTGCCGAGTGGTGGAAGGCTTCATCTATGTGGCCAATGCTGAAGCACATACAAGTAAGACATCTGGTTGGGGGCTGCCAGCTATTACATATTATTTTGATTGAACTGGTGAGACCAGATTGCAGTGATTTGTTGGTTCCTCAATTTTAATCTAGAAATGACATATTGAATTATTGTGTGTTTCCTGTGTTCAGATTAATTAAGAGAACTATGTTCTCTTAATCTGAACTCTGGATATCTATAAAACGTAATCTTGCAGTGCCCTCCTTCCCTAGCGCTGCAAGGGTTAATAACCATTTTGCGGCCAGAGCCGGTTTTGCGTTTTTTTGCACTCATGTTTAAAGAAATCATTTGCACAAAACCCCAAACATTATATATTTTCTGAAAGCAGACACCCTAGAGCAGGGATATGCAATTAGCGGACCTCCGGCTGTTGCAGAACTACAAGTCCCATGAGGCATAGAAAGATTTTGACAGCCACAAGCATGACACCCAGAGGCAGAGGCATGATGGGTAGTTTTGCAACAGCTGGAGGTCCGCTAATTGCATATCCCTACCCTAGAGAATAAAATAGCGGTAGTTCCAATTTTTTATGTCACACGATATTACCACAAAGGTGTAGGAAATGCAATATTTCATGTTGGTGTGTTTTTTACAGAATTTTAGGGCAAACAAACGCAAAAACATTACCCACATTTTTGGTAAAATATAAAAGACGAGGTTACGCCGAGTAGATAGATACCCAACATGCCAAACCTTAATTTAATTTTTGCACCCGTAAAATGGTGTCAAACTTCAGTGCCCTATATTTTCTATAGGCAATGTCTCAAAGGCCCCCTATAGTTATCAGTTTAGTGTTTACGAAGGAGGTCTTGTTAGTGGGAATGCTTTAATAAGCATTCCCAGTATTGATATTCGTTTTTTATTATTCTTAATTTTAATTTTAATTTTATTCCGTACGTTTTTTGGCTCTGCGTAACTTCTGCATACTTTCAGCTATTGAGACCATTTAACTTTTAAAATGTTCGTCTCATTCAGCTAACGATGGGACTTCTTCAAGTTTTTTTGTACTATTTATACTTTTTAAAATATTAAGCTTTTAGACACTTTTTTTTAACATTGAAGTCAATGAGAACATCCTTTTTCCTGCTTCAAAACACACGTTCTGCCAAAAGTTTCAGCTCCTTCATACTTTCACTTACAGACACCAAACAAACTTTAAAGCGGTCACAAAATATTCAGCTATCCAAACATGACTTTTCAGATTGATATCTTTTACGGTTTTTGTGAAAACGCAATTTACGTTTAGCGATTTTTTCAGAAAATGGAATCGGTTATAATGTAACCCTATGGAAGGGATTTAGAGTGTGTCATGTGACCTTTACAGTGGAGATCTTTGAAAACAAAAATTATCTTTAAAAAAAGGGCGAACAAATTGCTCTCACGCCCACAAGATCTACTTGTCATACACAATTTATATATCAAAACGTAGGTATGCTTGTCTGGTTTCAGGCAATGTGATCAGTTTTGTGATACGTATTTTAGTTTTAGTTCCAGGAGCTTCTAAAGGACAAGAGCGACAAAACCACTCTCATTGACCGTCCATGTTAAAAATTTTAAAAATTTTCCTGCAAAACACACAAAGACGCTCTATTCTAAATCGCTGGCATGGCCACAATTTTAAGTTTATCAACATAAATTTCATATCGATGCGTTCACAAGGGCCGTGTCTTTCAAACGGTGAAGTCGCTGTATCGATCGCATGTACGGTTGTGGATTTATTACGTTTTGTTTGGAGGCGTAATTAATGTATTGGTCTGTGAATTAAAAGGCGTTTGTAATGGAATTTCTTTCCATAAATAGCTTTCCTTACCTCAGTGCAATATTCCTCCTCACTGACCTGGGGGGAGGGGAAACCTCTTGAGGGGGGAGGGGCGACCAGGAAGTCAGGATACTCTCTACTTTGCAGATAGAGAAAGGAGCTGTGTGTCCTAAAGATAGTGTAGTGGTTATGGTGAATGGCTTTGGTGCGGGCTCAGCTATTCAGCATTCCCACTCGCATTTTCCTCAGGGAATGCATTTTCTAGTGTTAGAATTATTGCCTTTACTCTGGCGTACGCGGCTATATGTAACGTGTAGGCACCCCCGACGCATGCGTTTATGTTCGTGTATGTGTGGGGGTGGGAAGGCCTCAAATTTTGGGGGGGGGGGGGGGGGGGGATTTTCTGTGCTTGGGTGCAACTTTATTTATTTTGCAAAAAAACATTATTTTTTCATTACATAAGGGACAAACAGTCCCCTATGTGATGATTTATTGGTGACAGGTTCTCTTTATTGAGATATGCAGGGTCTGAAAGACCCTGCATATCTCCCCTGCGTTCCACTGAATGTTTTGCAAAACATCCTACACCGGTAAAGAGAGCCGGGGACGCAGAGAACGTGACCCGGAAGTGACGTCAGAGGTGTCGCTTTCTGGGTTACTGCAAGAAGGGGAGGAGAGTCTATCCGCTCTTCTCCTTTCCCTCTACCAGCCGGTGACTTGTCGTTAAGGTTCCCCTAACAAGATGGTTCCTGTAAGGACTGCGCAGGCGCAATCCTTGCCGACGGAAGTCTCCGAGCCTCGGCCGGCATCCAGACTCATTCTTTAACGTCCCTGTGGATTGGAGGATGTTAAAAAAAAGAGCCAGGAGGCCGAGCTGGCCACTTTCCTCAAATTCCACGTCGCCCTGGATGCCGGCCGAGGTTCGGAGACTTCCGTCGGCAAGGATTGCGCCTGCGCAGTCCTTACAGGAACCATCTTGTTAGCCAGAACCATATCGGCAGATCACCGGCACCCGCCATGACTGACCGGGGCTCGCTGATGGGTAAGCAAAGCCCGGTAAGCATGGTGTGAGGGGGGCATTACTGGGGGGTATGAGAGCAATTGGGCGGCAGCGGCGCCGCTCGAATGCTCTCATCTTAAAGGCAGGAGTCTGCCTGTCAGATTCACAAACACATTCCCGGTGGCTGAAGCCACCGGATTGTGTGCAATATCCCCCGCCGTTAGGTCCGTACGAACCTGGCGGCGAAAGGGGTTATGTTTTTATTTAGTCTTCCACCCACCGTTACAACTGGTTCCCGATGCTTCTTTTTGCTGGTTCTCTGGTTGCAGCCTACCCAATGCTATTGCATAGAGTACAGTATTATGCTTATTCCTATATGCAAAACTCGCTGCAATGTGAAACTGTACAGATACTCAGAGTTCAGCTTTAAAAATAATGCTTTATGAGTTTGTACATTTCGTATGGTCATGGAAAAAAAAAATTAAAACAGTTTCCCCTTTTTTGGCCTGGTTCACACCTATGCGATTTCAGAGAAATCTGTGCGGGTTCCTGCACAGATGTCTATACAAATCTCGCCCCGAAATCACCAAAGGTAGTACAAAAACTACTTTGGGAATTGGTGTGGGGCCGCAATGTGACATGTCTAATTGCATGCCAAATCGCATCAATGTGAACCTAGGCTCTATTTACTAATTAAGTGACTTCTGAATGCAATTGGTTCCACTAGATTTTAGTTAAGGGTCTCAGAATAAAGGGGGCTGAATACAAATATTTATTTGAGAAAAAAAATGGAAAAGCATTTATCATTTTCTTTCCACTTCACAATGATGTGCCGCTTTGTGTTGGTCTATCACAAAAAAAAACAATCAAATACATTTACGTTTTTGGTTGTAACGTGACAAAATGTGGAAAATTCCAAGGGGTATGAATACTTTTTCAAGGCACTGTACGTTTGAAAATGTGTCCAAGCATGGCGCATGCTTGTATACAGCTATAACCCCAATTCCAAAAAAGTTGGGACGCTGTGTAAAATCTACATAAAAGCGGAACGCAATGATTTGCAAATCTCATAACCCATATTTTTCAGAATAGAAAACTGATAAAATGCACTATATATATAAAAAAATAAGGTCATTTAGAAATTGATGGCAACATGTTTCAAATTTTTTGGAACAAGGCAACAAAAAGCTGGCTAAGTAAGTGGAATTATCAAGGAAAAGCTGTAAGAATATTTTGCAACTAATTAGGTTAATTTGGCTACAAGTCAGTAACATGATTGGGTATAAAAAGAGCATCTTAGAGAGTCAGTGGCCCAGATTCAGGTACATTTGCGCGATATTTGCGGGGGAGCAGGGCAACGATTTTGCCCTGCGCCCCCGCAAATATTTTGCTCTGCCCTCGATTTACGGAGCAGTACCTCCGTAAATTGCGAGGGCGCGCCGGCAAAATTGCCCGGCGTAAGCGCGCGCAATGTAAATGATCCCGCCGGGGTGGGAATCATTTAAATTAGGCGCGCTCCCGCGCCGACCATACAGCGCATGCTCCGTCGGGAAACTTTCCCGGCGTGTATTGCGGCAAATGACGTCGCAAGAACGTCATTTGCTTCAAAGTGAACTTGAATGGCGTCCAGCTCAATTCACGAATCACTTACGCAAACGACGTGAAATTCAAATTTCACGTCGCGGGAGCGGCGGCTATACTTTAGCATTGGCTGCCCCTACTATTAGAAGGGGCAGCCTTGCGCTAAAGTTGCCGTACGGAAACTCCGTACCTGGCTTGCGCAGGGCCCGCGCAAGTTTGTGAATCAGTGGTAGTATGCAATTTGCATACTACACGCTGATCACAATGGGAGCCTTATGCCGCGCAGATTTTAGGCTGCAGTCGGTGTAACGAGGTTCCTGAATCAGGAGCACTCGTTACACCGGAGCAAGTAAGCAATTGCGCCGTGTAACCTATGGTTACACGGGCGCAATTGCTTCTTGAATCTGGACCAGTGTCTCAGAAGTAAAGATGGGCAGAGGTTCACCAATCTGTGAAAAGCTGTGTCTACAAATTATTGAACAATTTCAGAATAATGTTCTTCAACATAAAATTGCAGCGGCTGGTGTGAATAGACTCCAAGTAATTTTTTTAATAGTCTACATAAAGTCCTTGATTTACAAAAAGACAATTATTACAGGGTGCATCCATAATCTATTTTAAAAAAACATGGCATGTTTCCTAATAAGAAAGCCTAAGCCTGTCTGTGTTTTTGTTCTGGGTGGGGCAGAAATCCAGGGAGAGCTGCATGACTCACAGGCAGCATCACTGAGACCTCCCCCCTACTTCTCGAATGTTCGGTAACATTCTAGAAGAATGGAAAGGGAGGTAAGGTGGAGTTGCCTGGAGTATTCTGAGGGCCCTGACCAATCCCCAACTTGGATTGGCAGGGGGGCAGGCATTCGGGTGGAAACTGGAGATGGATTATTAGGCTGTTGTGGCCTTTGAGGGAGCTCCCCAGTCTGGGGGGGGGGGGAACCTTGGGCCAGGGCTCATGTGCAAAAAGGACCCTCTCAAGACACATGGTGGTTTCTTGGCCATGAGGCACTGGGAGCAAGTGGGAGAACAGAACACTGCCTTGAAAGTCTCCAAGAGCAACAGGAATAGCCAATGAGTGACACACAGTCAGGAGGACTGGAAGGCATGCCTGAGAGGACTGGGATGGGTGCAGAGCCAGTCAGGAGGGTTGTGGTGGCATGGGAAGTGGAAAGAATTGGCTGCAGCCAGGGGGGCTGGCAGGGCCTGAATAGGTGGTACTGGGAGCAGTAGCCACATGTGGGACAGCTAGCACTAAGAACTGCCACCATTTTTCTACACCATAGGGGCCCACGGTCCCTGCCTGCAAAGGGCATTTGCTTTGGGCCTGGCTGAGCCAGTGTCGGGCCCTAACCACAGTGCCAGTTGGTTCTTGGAGTGATAGTCTGCAAGCAAGGTTTGTGCTGGAGGATAAGGAGAAGAGGCTGTATATACCCGTGGTGTATACAGTTCAGCCCCTAAATTTCTTATCTTCAATCAAGTGGGCATCCCATATGCCCCTATCCCAATCCAACTTCTATTCCCTAATAAAACAAAACAAAGTACAGGGACTGTTTCTTGACTGAAGTATGTCTGGCTGTGCAGGGTGAGAGACAAATCGCAATCGCCAGCGGCCCCTATGGGGATACCGCTACAGAAATATCACAGTTGGGTGGTCAAACCATTACAATGAAATGTTTATTTCCCTGACCTGCACCTTTTAACTTTAGCAAGTTTGCAAAAGAGCAGCGTAGAGGAATGGGTTACTTCTGTAGAAGACTGGAGCTTTGATATCCTTGGCTGCTGATGTTGAAGATATACTGCCAATACAGGAAATACTTCAGGGTTTCTCCATATTTCACACTTAAATTGGGAAATCAGAAGGAGATGTCACATGTCCGAGCCAGATGTGTGGTTACCAGTCACATGACTCCTCCCATTGCTTTTTAATATGCTGAGAAACACAAAGGGAAAGAAATCATTTGGGTTTATAGTGGGACACTTATTTTAATTTAAGAAATATGAAAAATAACTATTTGTACTGCACATGGCAGCTAATCGGAAACTCCCTTTTAGATTTCTAGTACACTGAGGATGTCTGGTTGCCTTTGACAACAAAAAAAAAAGTTTGTGTTTCAGACCGTTAATGTTTGTTAAGTGAGATTTGGTGGTACATTTCAGTCGAAATTGGAATTGGAGCTTAAAGATGCATACAGGAAACCTATCCATACTAAAGTCACCAGTCCTTCCAGTTCGTTTGGTTGGTGATCTAAAAATCCTATCTCTTTACCTCTTTGTGATGCAGAGGACATCCACCCAAGAACATCCACTCTACCCTCCCTTGTACTACGATGTTTCTCATAGCCACATGTTGCTAGTTCCAGGCTTGTATTTATCTGGCAATAGATGGGTCAATCTCACATTGCATACAATTCCCTTGCACCCCCCTCACCAGGAGTGTCTCTCACCTCTCCCCAGCTGTCATCATGCCATCCATCTCTGGCTAGTAAACTCCCTCTCCCCCCCCTCTCCCTCTCCCTCCCTCCCTCTCCCCCTCTCCCTCCCTCTCCCCCTCTCCCACTCTCCTTCCTCCCTCTCCCCCCTCTACCTCTCCCCCCCTCTCCCTCTCCCCCCCCTCTCCCTCTTCCTCTCTCCCCCTCTTCCTCTCTCACCCTCTTCCTCTCTCACCCTCTTCCTCTCTCACCCTCTTCCTCTCTCACCCTCTTCCTCTCTCACCCTCTTCCTCTCTCACCCTCTTCCTCTCTTCCTCTCTTCCCCCTCTTCCTCTCTTCCCCCTCTTCCTCTCTTCCCCCTCTTCCTCTCTTCCCCCTCTTCCTCTCTTCCCCCTCTTCCTCTCTTCCCCCTCTTCCTCTCTTCCCTCTCTTTCCCCTCTTCCTCTCCTTCCCCTCTCCCTCTCTTCCCCCTCTCCCTCTCTTCCCCCTCTCCCTCTCTCCCCCCCCCTCTCTCTCTCTCTCTCTCTCTCTCTCTCTCTCTCCGGCACTGCTGACAAGAGAAAGGGGAGGGGATACACTGACAGCCTGCAGCTCGCCTATCCCTTGTCACAGCACTGCTCCTGTTCTCTGGTGGACTGAGTGCCTCTCCCACTGTCACCACTTTACTGATGGGAGGGGGGCTCAATGGCGCCCACTAGTACAACTGCTCCCTGGTGTCACCCAGGTGCAGTCCCCGCAATGCCACTGTTTTCAGGAATAAGCTCTTAAAGCATAACTATACTATGGATCCAGCGATGTGGCATCACACCAGAGCTCCCCGCCAGCCGTTGACATCTTCAGGTGAAGGGCTTCCAGGTCTCGACCGCTGGCCTCTTTCAGTGGCCGTGCGGGGTGACGTCAAACCATGTCTCCTCTGAATTATAATGCCTGCCTGTTGCCCTTTTTTTTTTCTAGCTAAAGTTAGGTCCCACCAGGGATGATATCATCATTTTGTTTGCCTAGCTTTACTCCTGGATGTTCCGGCTTCTTGCATTGGACAAATATCCTGGCAGGTAAACAATTTTATGAATGCAAAATTTCTTTGACAGAATTTTGCCTTATTTGTCCTATAATTTAGCCTTGTAGCACTGCACTCAATGTAGATACGTCCAGGCACTCCTTTTTAGCACTTCTCATTTAGATAAGTTCAGGTACTACCCATTGCGTTAGGATAAGGATTGTGCTATGTTACTCTGCAAGAAACCTTTGTCAAGCTGGCAAAGGTTTCTAGCTCTATGCCAACATTTCACCAATAAATAGCTTTTTTTGTGAATCCATCTACTGTAAAATTGGTCTATGAGACCCATTCATCTTATGTCCTACCTTCTATGTGTTTAATTGATGGCCCTTTTTGCGCTTCAGGCTATTGATAAAAATGTTCAATTGATCAATTCTAGGCCAAAGTTTTATGAATGGAATGTTATACAACTGCCCTGTTATGTACATGTTACATAATCTATGACCTCTTCCAGTCTAATGGGAGCCTTCAAGGCCAAAGATAGCTGACATCCTTTAACAAATGGTGGGTTGTGAGGCATAGTGGGTGCAAAGGTGATAAGTCATTGGGCGCCAGACACTTCTTGGATGTAAAAGAGGTTTTATTTTCTTTGACACTCTCTTTTATTTTATTTTTTTAGGGTTTGTAGGGGAAAGAGGGTTAGGGCCAGGGCACCCTTAAGTAATTGCAATTTCAAATGGCAGACTTCAATAGAACAACCGTACAGGGAAAGGCACCAGCAATGCGCCACTTCTGCACATGCAGGATTGCTGTCTCTTATGGCAACGGTACTTAAACAGTTCCTAACTCAAAGTAACAGTTCTCTCTGCTGTACTACAACTTCTTCTTGTAGTTCTTGGGCACCTTGAGCTCCTGGTCTCTCATTGGACCCTCTGACCCTGAATACCATAAACTCCTCAAGGCTTTTGCTGTGGTATCTCCCTCAAGCGTCGCCCACGCTTCCCTGCTGGGTCCCTAGCTTGGCACTTTGGATACCTTTTAGCTTCACCCCTGCTGACCAGTTCGGTCCCTAGCTTGACACACAAGGCTGCTCTGCAAGCGTCACCTCCGCTGGTTGGGTCCCTGACTTGATCATCGCCTGAAGTTTCCCGATTCTCTTGGCTGAGATGCCCCCATATACCCATAACCTGACCTTAAGTTGTCCTTCTCAATCTAATACCTTCAAGTGCCCGGCCACCGGGTAGTAGAAGAGGAAAGTACAACCAGGCCAATCTTAGGGAGAAGGCAATGGATCTCTAGTATTTTAAGTACAGTAGCTACTTCTGACAAGAAATTTGGTGAGGAACTCCCTGACTAAACCCCAGGGCACTACATACACATAGGGCCATTAATTAAATACAGAGAAGGTAAAATTAGGTCATGATGGTCTCTCACTGAGAACCTTAAGCTTGTACTCGCGATTGGGTCTCCTGGTTCCTGATCACTGTGTTAACCTCTGATTAACGATCACAGTGATTAGTCACTGTGCAGCCCACCCATGTGTTTTCTTTATATATATATATATATATATATATATATATATATGACTGTGTAAATTAACTATTAATTAATCTTTAATTTTTTCGATCGATCAAATTTCTTTTGATTGGTACTTACCTCTCCGCCGGCTTCCGGGAGTTCCGTCAGAGATCCGGTGACGTCATGGACACCAGCGGGGCTTGCCGTGTCCATCTGAAGGGCTCGTTTGCTGTGCCTTCATATCTGCATGCCTGCGGGACCTTACTATCTGCCACACGCAAGGGCTGTTACACTTCCCTCTATTAACCTGGGATTCTACAACCATCCACTGGGAGTTATACCAGTATCATACTTGGCTACATGTTTTTATGACTGCTTTTGTTACCGTTTGGTATTACTCGCACCATTTTTACAGTTTATGTAGCTACATCGACTTTATCTCCAGTGCAATATTTATTTTGTTACCTACTTGAAGACTATAAAGGTTTTAATGCTATTCCCATGGAGCGCTGCCTTTGTGTGTTTTTTGTATCCTGCTATCCATTTTTCCAGTGGTTGGTAACTGCACTGGCAATCAGCCTGCAAGGAGATCAGCTAAAAGTAGTTGGATCTGTATCTGTGTTATAATTAATCGAAATTAGTCGATTAAAAAAAAAATAGATTAATCAAACACAAACATTTTGATCAGTAACAGCCCTAATATATATATATATATATATATATATATATATATATATATATATATATATATATATATATATATATATATATATATATATATATTTGTTTATAAAGAAAAAAAATATTTTGAGTAGGGTGTTTTTTTTTTTTTTTTTGTTTGTTTTTTAGTTTCAGTGTGTTTTAGGTAGGATAAAAAAAAGCAGGATGTGCACATTGTTTTTGGGCCCTAGTATGGGTACAAACCACATATAACGTACACACATGTGGTGTCACTGCGATTTGACAGGAATAGGTGAATTTATTTTGGGGGCATTCTTTGGTAGGTTATGGTAATAGCAAGAAATACACAGTTACTTACTTTTTTTATTATTTTGAGACAGTTTTCTTTTGAAAATAGAAAAAAATCATGAGATGTCCATTACCATTTATGCCCAAAAGAAATACACCAGGATACACAAAGTAGTTGCCATGATATGTAAAGTTTTACTAGCACAAGTCAAAGTTGCAAAATTGTGTTCAGGCATTAACATTTATTTTACCCTCCCCACGAAGGGGTTAAACAAAACCATTCAACAAATATCACAGTGATCACAGTGATTAAGAGCCAATCCTCTGGGCTCCCAATTGTTGGTACTAGAGTAAGAACTATTGGTCACAGACTGATTTCCATGCTGGGAGTAAACCATGTGATGCTGCATATATATATATGTGCTACGCCAGTGGAAACATCTTAAATGCTTTAAAACGACTTTAAGCACCTTCAATCCCCGTACCCCCCCCCCCCCCCCCCCCCAATTTTTCCCATTTCATTGACTTCAATGCATTTGGCTATCATTTGCTTTTTTTCCCACAGAAATATTGGCAAAGTGGTACCAGTCAGATTCAATCCTGCATAGTTCTAACCAAGCAAGTTTTAAAATGCATGTCTGTAAATCTATTTATCTATGTACTGTGTATCATGCCGATACCATATTGTGAAATAACAGTAAATACGTGATATGTGACAGTGTTATTCCTGTGTAGGACACAATCGTGATGAAGAAGTACTTCAGATCAGGACAATGATGGATCCAAACCTGGGGCCTCAGCGGAGACCTTTGCTGGTTCTGGCTTGTGTCACCAACCCCGGGGACAAGAGGATTCCCTGTGTGTACCTGGCCCATGAATTGTGTTTGAGCAACCTGAACCGGCCATGGATGGTAATATTTCCATTTTTTCTTTGTGTTCTGTAACTTGTTTTTTTTCCCATAAACTTAATTTTATAACATGCTTTTTAAGTTGGTCTATCGGAATGCTGACCGTCATGGAGAGCTCAGTGGAACAGCACGGTGCAGGACTGCTTGTTTTTACTATTCCTGTAAATTACTTCTAGTGGAACAATGTCTTCTATGTTACATTTATATTCAAACCCCTTTTAGATAAATTATCAGTTTTATTTCCTTCGCAATAAGTAAGGGAATCCCAGTCATCAAAAGGAAACTATAAGGGCCTATTCACACCACTGAAATTCGGTTGCGAGATGCATGCGTTGGGATGCCATAGATGTTGAGTGGCACTGCAGAGCACATTCATGTGCTGCCATGCATTATGGTGTACTACGTTGGAAAAAAGATAAATAGTTTTGACCCAAGTAATGTGTAGCAAATTGTTAATCCTGAGACAGTATATAGTATAAGACCTATAAAAGTTCATGGGTAAAAGAGCTCATCCATGTGGGCAGCCGGTCAAAGAGTAAAAGCAAGCTCTAGGTCAGTGTTTCTTAACCTTTTTTCAGTAAAGGCACCCTTCCCAAATTATGGACCGCCTCGAAGGCACCCTTCCCAAATTATGGACCGCCTCGAAGGCACCCTTCCCAAATTGTAAAAACTGTTCTAATTGTTTTACATAATGCAGCAACATCCACACACGTAGGACACCCGACGTTAGAGGTGCAAGTTGGTACTGACTAGTATTCCAATGTATCTCTTCTTGCTCAGTTTTTCTCCATCACTCAGCTAAAGTGATCCCAAAACGTATTGAGAGAGGCAGGGGAGGGTTAAACAAACGTACTATGCAGGTGGCTGACATCCTCCTTTTCAACTGATGTCATTTTTCTTTAGCAGGTTGGCTGCTAGAAGGTTGTAATAGTACACAATGAAAACCTGTGACTTTGTGTGACTAAAAGGCAGGTTTCATCCATCATTCGCCGTCTTGTATAACATTTTGGGTAGTTTTTTTGGCATTTTGCTGAGGCACCCCTAAAGAAACTTCAAGTCACCCTGGTAGAAAATGGCTTCTCTAGGTACTGGAAACGACAGGAAAGTACAAGCGCCTCAAAGTGATCCCAGGGTTTATTTAATAGTAAAAACGTATCATTATCCACTCACATGGTAGTAAGCAGGCATAAAAAGTAAGCAGGCATATCTGGAGAATGGAGGGAGTATCCACAGTGCTGGTGTCTAGGTGTTCATACCTACGCAACTTGTTCCGGTGCGTTTTTTTTGTCTGCCCGGAGCTGCAGGTAAGCGCTCCCAGGCCTTGCGAAATCAGGGACAAAAGTGTCCCTGGTTTCGCAAGCCCAACAAGCCTGCAAACAAATCTGCAACCGCATGATGGTCTGCCCCCGCCCGACGCTCGGGTGGGGGGTCGTCTTCGTAAAATTTGCGGCTCGGTGGACTTTACTGCTCTCCGACCGGTGGGTTTGCGAAGTAGTTTCCTCAGGGTGCAAGATAGTTTCTCTCTTGCCCACCGAACAGATTTTTTTTTCCCCTCCAATTTTCAGCTTTTGCATGCGAGTCCTGGGGCTCATGGTAACTTCTTTGGAGGCTGTACCGTATGCCCAATTCCACACTCGAGTCTTGCAGAAGGAGATCCTGTCCAAATGGAACAAATCTCCGTTGTCCCTGGATTGTCAGGTCCGGGTGAGCCAACTAGTCAGGGCTTCCCTGATCTGGTGGCTGAGATCTCTGGCCCTTTAGTCTGGGAAGTCGTTCCTTCCCTTTCATTGGACAGTGATCACGACGGACGCCAGTCTGGCCGGTTGGTGGGGGAGTTTGGGGTGTTCAGTCAACACAAGGTTGCTGTACGCAGGAAGAATCCCGCCTGCCAATCAATGTGTTGGAACTTTGGCGATGAGGCAGTTTCTCTCCACATGGTCACAGAGGCTACAGGGGTGTCCGGTCAGGATCCAGTCGGACAATGCCATGGCGGTGGTGTATGTCAACCATCAAGGGGGAACAAGAAGCTCGGCTGCAGCTTCAGAGGTCGCTCACATCCTGCGGTGGGTAGAACAGAGCCTGTCGGCTCTATCGGCCGTAAACCTTCCGGGCATAAAAAACTGGCAGGTGGACTATCTAAGTCGCCAGATGCTGGATTAAGGAGAATGGACGCTACACCCGGATGTGTTTCGGCTCCTTTGCCAAAGATGGATCTCCTAGCTTCTCGACTCAATCAGAAGGTGTTGAGGTTTGTGGCCAGGTCCAAAGACCCCTGGGCGGACGCAACAGACACCTTGGTGGCTCCATGGGGACAGTATCGGCTAGTTTATGCCTTCTCCCGCTGAAGTTTCTCCCTCGTCTACTTCGCAGGATGCAGACCGAGTGGATTTTGATGATCCTAATTGCTCCAGATTGGCCTCGGCGTCCCTGGTACGCCGACCTGGTGCATCTGGTGGCAGGTGTTCCTTGGCGACTACCGTGGCTCTTGAAAGGCAGGTGTTAAGGGACCGAGGCCTGTCGGATTCAGTAATTTCTACCATGCTGAGGGCACGGAAGTCATCCTCTCGGAAGATTTATTATAGAAGGTGGAAGGCTTACATCTCTATGTGTGAGGAGATGAAGTGGCGCCCGCGTGCATATTCGGTTTCCAGGATCCTGCTGTTTCTTCAGCGTGAAGTGGACCAAGAACTTGCCTTAAGTACCATTTTTAAAGGGCAGATTTCAGCCTTGGCTGTCTTCTTTCAACGACCCTTAGTGGCTCACTCACTGGTGAGTACGTTTGTGCAAGGTGTTCGACATGTGGCCCCTCCTCCCGTGGGACTTGAATCTGGTTCTCTCGGTACTTCAGAAACCGCCTTTTGAAAACATTAGTGAGATCCCTTTATTGACGCTCTCTCAGAAGGTTGCGTTTTAGGTGGCTATTGCGTCGGTCAGATGGTTTTCTGAGCTGGCGGCCTTGTCTTGCAAAGCTCCCTATCGCAGCCTTCATTTCTTCCTAAGGTCATTTCGGCTTTTCATCTAAATGAGGACATTGTACTTCCATCCTTGTGTCTTCGGCCGTCGCATCCAAAAGAGGCTGTGTTGCATTCCTTGGACGTTGTCCGAGCCCCGCGCTTGTACCTGTCTGCTACTGCTCCGGAAGTCGGACTCAATGTTTGTTTGGTTGGTCCTAAGAAGGGCCTGGCGGGCTCGTCAGCCACCATCTCTAGGTGGAACAGACAGATCATGATTCAGGCGTATGCCCTATAAGGGCGGGTGCCTCCCTTTCCTGTCACGGCACATTCCACCAGGGCAATAGGTGCCTATTGGGCTTTCCGACATCAAGTGGCTGTTTCCCGGTTGTGTAAGGCGGCGACCTGGTCGTCCGTTCACACCTTCACTAAGTTTTACAAGGTTCATGTGAACGCATCTTCGGATGCTTGCTTCGGCTGCAAGGTTTTGCAGGCGGCTGTTTAAGATTTCTTAAGATTGCAACTCCTCCGTTGAGGAGCTCTGGTTGTTTTTGGAGGTGAAGTTTGTTTGGTTGCTGTTCCACCCCTCATTTTTTTGACACGGCTTGGGGACGTCGCTAATGTCAAGATTATGCTGCTGTGTCCGTCCATGAGCGAAAGAGAAAATAGGATTTTTGTACTCACCATAAAATCCTTTTCTCTGAAGTTCATGGACGGACCCAGCACCCACCCCTCATTTTTTATGTTTGCACTGCTTTTTGACGAACTGAGCTGGTAGATGCAGGGAGAGGGGTTGTACCCAGTACTGTACAGTTTTGATGCTGTTTAAACACCTTAACATGTTTCTGCCTAGTCCTCTCCTGAAAGAAGGCTAATACCCTAATGTCAAGATTATGCTGCTGTGTACATCCATGAACTTCAGAGAAATTTTTTTTATGGTGTACAAAAATCCTATTTTTACTATTAAATTAACCATAAGATACTATGTTGAAAAAAATACTGCTTCCTGCTCTCTCTGGTGTGCCGACAGCCTCGAAGCTAATAGTCTGCCCTAACATGAGACAAAATGCACGTTACACACCAAAGATGACAGGTGTTAATAGGTTATAATGTTATGTTTGGCGTAAAAGCAACACAGCTCATCACCCTGAACACACCATCCCCACTGTGAAACATGGTGGTGGCAGCATCATGGTTTGGGCCTGCTTTTCTTCAGCAGGGACAGGGAAGATGGTTAAAATTGATGGGAAGATGGATGGAGCCAAATACAGGACCATTCTGGAAGAAAACCTGATGGAGTCTGCAAAAGACCTGAGACTGGGACAGAGATTTGTCTTCCAACAAGACAATGATCCAAAACATAAAGCAAAATCTACAATGGAATGGTTCACAAATAAACATATCCAGGTGTTAGAATGGCCAAGTCAAAGTCCAGACCTGAATCCAATCGAGAATCTGTGGAAAGAACTGAAAACTGCTGTTCACAAACGCTCTCCATCCAACCTCACTGAGCTTGAGCTGTTTTGCAAGAAGGAATGGGCAAAAATGTCAGTCTCTCGATGTGCAAAACTGATAGAGACATACCCCAAGCGACTTAAAGCTGTAATCGCAGCAAAAGGTGGCACTACAAAGTATTAACTTAAGGGGGCTTAATAATTTTGTACGCCCAATTGTTCAGTTTTTTATTTGTTAAAGTTTGAAATATCCAATAAATTTCATTCCACTTCATGATTGTGTCCCACTTGTTGATTCTTCAAAAAAAATACAGTTTTATATCTTTATGTTTGAAGCCTGAAATGTGGCAAAAGGTCGCAAAGTTCAATGGGGCCGAATACTTTCGCAAGGCACTGTACATTGTAGATCTTTCAAATTTCACAACCAAGGCTCAGAAAGCTTATTCTCTTATTATTTTCTATTGCAGCAGAAACTTGACATCTTGTGTACTGAGTACTAATCTGTATAGGCCCCTTTAAAAGTGATCGTACAGCCAGACACACTCTATGGTTACCAATCACTTCCCTTCTGCAATGCTCCTTCATTTCCTTCCTCCCTTGTAAACTGACTGAATGTTTGTAAACACAGGCAGTGTTTACATCTGTGATTGTTGTCATTGGTTCAAAGCTATCGGGTATAGAGAGCCCCCCTGATGGGCTTTTACTTGCCTACTCTAATGGCAGCAAAGATCACATGCTTTGTGCTTGTTCCTAGCGCACTCGCTAATAGTAAATGGAACCAATTGGAAAAACAATGCTCCAGATGTAGGCATCCACCAACTCGCTTTTTTCCATTATGGAGATAGTAAGGTGGTTAAAGCAGAGTTCCCAAAAGAGGAACTTCTGCTTATGACCCCCCCCCCCCATTTCCACATTTGACACCTTTTGGGGGGGAGTGGGTATCTGTACCCTTCCCCACTTCCGGCAGGCACCGCATGCGCATTAGGGACTTATCTGTGAAGCCGCAAGGCTGTCTTCCCTTACCGGCAATGGTGGCGTCAGCACCCCCCGACAGCAACATTGGCCGACATCGCTGGATTCAGGACAGGTAAGTGTCGTAATAATAAAAGTCAGCAGCTACAGTACGTGTAAGCTATTAGAAACAAAATGAAAAACGTCTTTCTTCTGATTTTAAGGATAAATTACTTCATAGTACCTGCCGCTACAGAGGTCAGGGATAGTTTATTTTAAAACTCTTTTACTGCATGTTAAAAATATGTAAAAAATAAATAAAATGTAATGTCTATACTCTGAGCACAAATACCTTTTTATAAAGCGTTCATCTATACTATTATTTTAATATACAGGTGCAGAATACAGAAGCTTCTACTTTGTCTGGACTATTGGAAGGCATTGAATGGATTCTCGGTGAAGCTGGGAAGAAATTATAAACATGAATTTTTATCTGACAACACATGTGATTATTTTAATGTGTTTTTTTTTTTTTTTTTTATTAATTTTAAGAACAGATCTGTAGTTTGCGATAACTTGTACTGTAGGTGGAAATGTGGAGAGACTGGTCTGCCTGGGCGGACAAATGCACTGAAATAAAATAACAGGTTAGTCCGATTTCAGAGCACTTTAACCACTTAACCCCCGGACCATATTGCTGCCAAAAGACCAGAGCACTTTTTGCGATTCGGCACTGCATCGCTTTAACTGACAATTGCGTCCTTTTTTTCCCACAAATAGAGCTTTATTTTGGTGGTATTTGATCACCTCTGCAGTTTTTAGTTTTTGCGCTATAAACAAAAATAGAGCGACAATTTTGAAAAAAATTAATATTTTTTACTTTTTGCTATAATAAATATCCCTCCTCAGTTTAGGCCGATACGTATTCTTCTACGTATTTTTCGTAAAAATAAATCGAAATAAGCGTTTATTGATTGGTTTGCGCAAATGTTATAGCGTTTACAAAATAGGGGGTATTTTTATGGCTTTTTTATTAATATTTTTTTTTTACTAGTAATGGCGGCGATCAGCGTTTTTTTTTTTTCGGTACTGCGACATTATGGCGGACACTTCGGACACTTTTGACACATTTTTGGGACCATTGGCATTTTTATAGTGATCACTGCTATAAAAATGCATTGGATTACTATAAAAATGCCACTGGCAAGGACGAGGTTAACACTAGGGGGCAGGGAAGGGGTTAAGTATGTTCCCTGGGTGTGTTCTAACTGTAGGGGGGGTGGCCTCACTAGGGGAAATGACTGATCTTCTGTTCATACATTGTATGAACAGAAGATCAGCATTTCCCCCCCTGACAGGACCAGGAGCTGTGTGTTTACACACACAGCTCCCGGTCCCCGCTCTATAACGGCGATCGCGCCTGCCGGGTACGGGAGTCAGGGGCGAGCGGGAGCCTGCGCGAGAGCCGACGTAGAGCTACGGGCACTCGCGCAGGGGAGCCGACTTGCCTCCGTAATATGACGGGCCGTCGGCAAGCAGTTAAGATGGCACCAGGAAATATTTTAGGTGCCTTGGCCATTTGGCTTCTGGAATTTGTTCAGACTTATAATATTGAAATCGTTCAAGGAAAATTATTGTAAAATAGACCTTTTTTTATTTCTGCAGAATGACGTCCAAGCTTGAATGCATTCATTTTTTGCACAGTTTGTACACATATGTATTTTTTTTTTTTCAGTTGATAAGTCTGTGTTTGTTTAATTACTGTGTGTAATGTGGTGTCCACTCCACTTTTCAAGGAATAATTTCTCATGCCTTTTTTAACATGAATCGGTGCTGTCCAATTGGCACCTTCTTTTGTGACCCACTTTTTTTCCTCTTCCCTCTTGTTCTTGCTGCCAAATACTGGCTGTCACAGGGCAAGCAGAACTAAACCCCTTTACATTTTACATTTTCCCAAAGTAGTTACATTCAAGGCATGTTGTGAATGTTAACAGTCACAGTTGTTGGTGCTCTCAATTGAACTGTCAAGCCATCTAATGGCTGGTGTCATAACTGATCACATGTGCAGCACCATGGCAAGATAGAAGCTACCTTGGATGTAATGGATAGGAGGGTTTAGTTGCGCTTTTCTGACAAATACAGGCGTTTACATTTCAGCACAGTGCAACTCCAATGCATGTGTTTAATTGCAAAATTCTTCATTTGACGTGCTTTTCCTTTAATGCAAACACGTCTCTAACAGAACATAGTGGAGTTGATTTAGTAAAGGCAAAAAGACTGAACTTGGTAAATGTTATAAAGCTGCACAAAAAAATTTTTTTTGCTTGCACATGATTGGCTGATGGAAGTCCGCAGAGCTTCTCCTCATTTACTTATTTCTGGAGCAGAGTGCACCTGCACTTGCCAAATTCACAGTATTTGCCTTTTGTAAATCCATTCCATTGTGTTCAGAGAAATGCAAAGCCGGTCACCTGTCTTTATTCAACCTTACTAACTATGTAACCTGTACTAGACTGTTAAAGTGGAAGTAAACCCTCCTATTGTTTTCAGCCAAGGAAGCTGCCATCTTGGCCTCTGTTTAATCTGCAACTGCCACAATGCTGCACATGTGATCAGTTATGAGACCAGCCATTGGATGGTTTGACAGTTTGGTTGAGAGCACAAGCAAATGTGACATCTAGCATTTCCGGCATGCCGGGAATGTTAACTGTTTTTTTAAACTATCAAATAGATGGGTTTACTTCCGCTTTAAGGTAACTGAAAATCTATTGGCCTGTGTTTGTGACATGCATTTTAAATGTATGTCAAGCACAGGTAGGTGCTTCTTCATTGTGCTTATAGCTTCAACCCTCCAAAGCCAGAAAAACACTATTAGGCCTCATGCACACTGGACGTTTTTGAACGTTTTTACAGCAGCTGTTTTTGGCAGTAGATGTTTTTTTCTACAGTCATTAAACTCTCCATCATGTTATCCTATGTGTCCATGCACACATAGGCTGTAATCAGCAGTTTTGGGCAGTGGCGTTTTTGAGCAGTAAAGAAAACCCCAAATTAGGAAGCATTGAACTTAATTTTCTCGGCTCGTCGTAGTGTTGTACTTCACCGCATTCTTGATGGTCGAAAGTTCAGTGAACTTTTGTGTGACCATGTGTATGCAAGCCAAGCTTGAGCGGAATTCCGTCGGAAAAACCATCCAACGCGGAAAAACGATGGTGCAAAAACGGTTTAAAAAGTTGAAAAACTCACTGCAAAGCTACTGGCGTTTTTATAACGTTATCTTAACCACTTAAGCCCCGGACCAATATGCTGCCTAAAGACCCAAGGGGTTTTTACAGTTCAGGACTGCGTCGCTTTAACAGACAATTGCGCACTCGTGCGACGTGGCTCCCAAACAAAATTGGCGTACTTTTTTTCCCACAAAGAGAGCTTTCTTTTGGTAGTATTTGATCACCTCTGCGGTTTTTATTTTTTGCGCTATAAACAAAAAAAGAGCGACAATTTTGAAAAAAATGCAATATTTTTTACTTTTTTTTTTTGCTATAATAAATATCCCCCAAAAACATATATAACACATTTTTTTTCCTCAGTTTGGGCCAATACGTATTCTTCTACCTATTTTTGGTAAAAAAAATCGCAATAATTGTTTATCGGTTGGTTTGCGCAAAATTTATAGTTTACAAAATAGGGGATAGTTTTATTGCATTTTTATTTTTTTTATTTTTTTTACTACTAATGGCGGCGATCAGCGATTTTTTTTTTTCGTGACTGCGACATTATGGCGGACACTTCGGACAATTTTGACACATTTTTGGGACCATTGTCATTTTCACAGCAAAAAATGCATTTAAATTGCATTCTTTATTGTGAAAATGACAGTTGCAGTTTGGGAGTTAAACACAGGGGGCGCTGTAACATTTAGGGTTCACTTTGTGTGTGTTTACAACTGTAGGGGGGTGTGGCTGTAGGACTGACATCATCGATCGAGTCTCCCTAATAAAAGGGATCACTCGATCGATGCGCCGCCATAGTGAAGCACGGGGAAGCCGTGTTTACACACGGCTCTCCCCGTTCTTCACCCCCGGGGAGTGATTGCGACGGGGCGGCTATAAACGAATAGCCGCGCCGTCGTCCCGGATCGCTCCCCGAGGCTTACCGACCGCCGCATGTACGGAGGGGGGGGTCCCGATCGGACCCCCGACCCACGTCAAGCAGAGGACGTATAGGTACGTGCATGTGCCTGTCCGTGCCATTCTGCTGACGTATATCTACATGAGGAGGTCGGCAAGTGGTTAATATCCAGTGTACATGAGGCCTTAAAATAAATATGTTTACTTAAAAAAAAAAAAAAGCTGGGGCTATAGACAGGTCATGTGACCTTTCAGTTCAATCTCCCCTATTTTTCTTTGCTACATTAAGGGTTAGTTCACCTTTACCAAAAAACTGCCTATGCAGGTAGAAAAAAAAAAACCTGTGCAGCTTTGAATAAAGTTGGGTAATGCCTTTGCTATAGGTGTAGGCTGTTTACAGAGCATCCGGAAAGTATTCACATCGCTTCATCTTTTTCACATTTTATTATGTTACAGCGTTATTCCAAAATGGATTCAATTCATTATTTTCCTCAAAATTCTGCAAACAATACCTCATAATGACAAAGTGAAAGAAGTTTGTTTGAAATCTTTGCAAATTTATTAAAAATATATATTTTTTTAAATCACATGTACATAAGTATTCGCAGCCTTTGCCATGACACTCAAAATTGAGCTCAGGTGCATCATGTTTTTACTGATCATCCTTGAGATGTTTCTACAATTTGATTGGAGTCCACCTGTGGTAAATTCAGTTGATTGGACATGATTTGGAAAGGCACACACCTGTCTATATAAGGTCCCACAGTTATAACAGTGCATGTCAGAGCACAAGCCAAGCCATGAAGTCAAAGGTGCATTTCTGCTGCATTGAAGGTCCTATTGAGCACAGTGCCCTCCATCAATTGTAAATGGAAGAAGTTTGGAACCACCAGGTCTTTTCCTAGAGTGGGATGCCTGGCCAAACTGAGCGATCGGGGTAGAAGGGCCTTAGTCAGGGAGGTGACCAAGAACCCGATGGTCACTCTGATAAAGCTCCAGTGTTTCTCTTTGGAGAGCGGAGAACCTTCCAGAAGAACAACCACCTCTGCAGCATTCCTGTGTGGTAGAGTGGCCAGACGGAAGCCACTCCTCGGTAAAAGGCACACGACAGCCTGCCTGGAGTTTGCCAAAAATCACCTGAAGGACTCGTGAGACCATGACAAACAAAATTCTCTGGTCTGATGAAACAAAGATTGAACACTTTCGTCTGAATGGCAAGCGTCATGTCTGGAAGAAACTAGGCATCGCTCATCACTTGACAAATACCACCCCTACCGTAAAACATGGTGGTGGCAGCATCCTGCTGTGGGGATGTTTTTCAGGGGCAGGAGCTGGGAGACTAGTCAGGATTGAAGGGAAAGATGAATGCAGCAATGTACAGAGATATCCTCGATGAAAATTTGCTCCAGAGCACTCTGGACTTCAGACTGGGGCAAAGGTTCTTCATTCCAACAGGACAAGGAAACTAAGCACACAGCCAAGATAACAAAGGAGTGGCTACAGGGCTACTCTGAATGTCCTTGAGTGGCCCAGACTTGAACCCGATTGAACATCTCTGGAGAGATCTGAAATTGGCTGTGCACCGACATTCTCCATCCAACCTGATGGAGCTTGAGAGATCCTGCAAGGAAGAATGGGAGAAACTGCCCAAAAATAGGTGTGCCAAGCTTGTAGCATCATACTCAAAAAGACTTGAGGCTGTAATTGGTGCCAAAGGTGCTTCAACAAAGTATTGAGCAAAGGTTGTGAATACTTGTGTGCATGGTATTTTATCTTTAATACATTTGCAAAGATTTCAAACAAACTTCTTTTCACGTTGTCGAGGAAAATTATGAATTTAGTCTATTTTGGAATATGGCAGTAACAAAATGTGGAAAAAGTGAAGACTTTCTGGATACATTGTACATGCCTGCTGGAGCCTGGCTGAAAAACTCCCGGAGATGGAATCCTCCTATTCTTCCTTGTTGGGATGTTGCTAAGAGACTTCTTGCTGTTTCAAATCCACCACACGTGCAGGGGTTTCAGAGATCACTTCTGGGATGATGGGGGTGAAGAGTAACGGCTGGGTTTGTCTTGGCAACATCCTAGCAACAAGGGAGGACAGGATGATGCCATCTCTGGGAGTTTTATGGTCAGGCTTCAGTAGGTACAGTATGTAAATGGCTTATAACAATGGCATTATCCAACTTTTGTCAAGAATGCACGGTTTATTTTTTATATACAGGCGCCCCTTACCTGCATGTTTTTTTGGCAAACTAAGGGCCAGATTCTGAAAGGACTTACGACGGCGCAGCGCCATGTACGCCGTCGTAAGTCCTAATCCGACCCGTCGTATCAATGCGCCTGATTCTTAGAATCAGTTACGCATAGATATCCATTAGTCTCTTACGCCGTCGGATCGTAACTGCATTTTTTCGCTGACCGCTAGGGGCGTGTAAACTGATTTACGTGTCAAAATATGTAAATCAGCTAGATACGCAAATTCACGAACGTACGCCCGACCGACGCAGTAAAGTTACAACGTTTATGTTAGGCTTTTCCCAGCGTATAGTTGCCCCTGCTATATGGTGGCATAAGTGCGGCGTAACCATGTTAAGTATGGCCGTCGTTCCCGTGTCGAAATTTGAAAATTTTGCATCGTTTGCGTAACTCGTCTGTGAATGGGGCTGGACGTAATTTACGTCCACGTCAAAACCAATACGTCCTTGCGGCGTATTAGGAGCAATGCACACTGGGAGATTTCCACGGACGGCGCATGCGCCGTTCGTGAAAAACGTCAATCACGTCGGGTCACAGTACATTTACATAAAACACGTAATTAGGCGGGCTAACGCCAGCCGATTTACGCTACGCCGCCGCAAATTACGGAGCAAGTGCTTTGAGAATACAGCACTTGCCCGTCTAAGTTGCGGTGGCGTAACGTAAATTGGACACGTTAGAGATACGCAGAACTACGAGAATCTAGCCCTAACTTTCTAAATTGTAATGATCCACAGCTGACTCTACACAGCCATAAAATGTAGGACCAGGGTTGTGGTGTGTGGTGGAGAGCGGTTAACAATATCTGATCTCCATTATAAATAGTCCTTAAATGTATAGATTAATAACTGCCTATTAAACAGTAAAATGTTCATGGGGCAAAATCCAAAAACTCACGAATGAGCGAATCTCTACTTATTCCGTTCTATTTGAAGGAAATTTTATAGCTGAGGCTTTCTATGGATACAATCTGTGAAATCATACAATGTGCTATTTTTGACTAGCTTTCCTTGTTTTTATACGGTTTAGTTTAGTCTATTTTACATCTTGTCATTGCTGTTTGCACTGATACTGTTTGAATCTGCCTTTATTTTATATTTTTGTTTTATATAATTGGTATATAAAATATATTGTTTTATATAAATGATGATAAATAAATTTCTTGTACAAATATAGCCTGCTTAAAGGGGATTTCCGCAAAGCATTTTTGGTAAAATGGGCCTTGGCGTGTATGTATGGATTGCAAGCTTCTTTAGTGGCAGGAATGTCTGTGAAGAGCAACCTATGTCAGTGCTATATAAATGCAAAAAAAAGGGGCCGTATACACTGGGCTGTGGGATGCTCTAGGATGGTGGGTCGGTAACCTGCAATATGGGCTTGCCAACCCGCCATTCCAGGGCAGGAGGTCGTGGGCCACATCAGAGGGCTCCGGGGGCCCTGCTATAGTGGGTATTATATTGTACGCTTGCACAATACGTCAGCGGTCTCCAACCTTTTTGGCATCAGGGACTGGTTTCACAGCAGCCAATTTTGTTCACGGGGTCTGTCCTTGGCCCCCTTTACAGCACAGTATGTTGTTGTGTTTTTTTTTTTTTTTTGTACTTATCGTTATATGAGCCCTTGTTATCCGGCTCCGAGCGGGGAATCCTGCGGGGAATGGGCGTTTCTAAGCGAAGAGTAGTTGATTGACGGCTGCTAAGGCACGTCACGCCTTCCGAAAATACACAAAGTCACACTCGGGTGTTTACGGCGCCTGCCGTGTAGAGCTGACTGCGCAGGCGCCGTAAACACCCGAGTGTGACTTCGGGTATTTTCGGAAGGCGTGACGCGCTTTAGCAGCCCGTCAATCAACTCCTCTTTGCTTAGGAACGCCTATACCCGGAAGTAATCCCCCGCTCGGAGCCAGATAACAAGGGCTCGTATAACGATAAGTACAAACATTTTGGACAAAGTAGGGAATGGTAAAATCCATATCTGTTAACTTTTTGCTGTTGGTACCACATTGGGGCGATTCCTCTTCATTTCCTGTACTGTATGCAATATGAAGTGAGAGGGTAGTTCCAAGCTCAGACCCTTCTCATCAAATCATAAGCTCAATAATGGCATGAAATACCAAGCTGCGGTTTCCAAAGCAAGCAAAGTCCTTTCTTGTATTAAGAGGTATGGACTCCAGAGAGAGAGATATAATTTTTCCCCTGTTCAAATTGGTAAGACCTCATCTGGAATACGCAGTTCAGTTTTGGGCACCAGTTCTCAAAAAGGATATCAGGGAACTGGAGAAAGTGCAGAGAAGGGCAACCAAACTGATAAGAGTTATGGAGGAGCTCAGCTATGAGGAAAGATTAGAGGAACTGAATTTATTCACTCTTGAGAAGAGGAGATTAAGGGGGGATATGATCAACATGTACAAATATATAAGGGGTCCATACAGTGAGCTTGGTGTTGAGTTATTCACTTTATGGTCAACACAAAAGACAAGGGGGCACATGATTGAAGACAAGGGGGAGACTTGATTGAAACCTTTAAATACATCAAGGGGGTGAATAAGGTTCTGGAGTAGAGGTCGACCAATATGGGTTTTTCTCTGGCCAATGCCGGTATTTAGAAATCGCGGCGGCCGATAGCCGATATGTTAGGCCGATTTACCCCCCCCCCCCCATATAAAATCTAACAGTTAGATCCCTTTAACACTGGGGCGTTTTTCAGGTACTTTTGGGCTAAAAATAGCACCTGTAAAGTGCCTGCAAAACTGCTCCCCTGCAGTCTCCGTCTGAAAGCCCAAGTGCTTTCACATTGAGGTGGTGCACTGGCAGGACGTTAATAAAAAAGTCCTGCAAGCAGCATCTTTGGAGCCATGTATACCGCTCCTCCACCACTCCTGCCCATTGAGATGAACGCCTGCAAAGCGCTTCTGCAGTGGCGCTACATGGGAGCATTTAACCCCTTAATCGGCCGCTAGCTGGGATATAAGCGCCCCGCTAGCAGCCAAATAGCGCTGCTAGAATAATGGTCCAGTGTTTAGGCAGCGGAGTTCTGCTGAAAAAAAATTTAAAGTCAGCAGCTACAAATACTGCAGCTGTTGACTTTTAATATATGGACACTTGCCTGTCCTGGGTGCCCGCAATGCTGGCACCCGAAGCCGATCTCTCCCTCAGGTGCTGCCGCCACCATCTTCAGTAAGGAAATCAGGAAGTGAAGCCTTGCGGCTTCACTTCCTGGTTCCCTACTGTGCATGCGCGAGTCGCGCTGCGCGATCCCACTGGTCCCTGCTGTCTTCTGGGACCTGTGCGTCTCCCAGAAGAAAGCTGGGGGCGGATTAAGTGCCAGATGTGGTGTAGGTCACCACAGTCACTGCAGTGATCTATGCCCGGAAGAGGGAGCAAACACCTGGAATTACGCAGGTATCGAGTATGCAAATTAGCAGAATACGTGAATTCCCAAACGTACGCCCGACCGACGCAGTGAAGTTACGACGTTTACGTAAGATTTGCGACGCGTAAAGTTGCCCCTGCTATATGAGGCGCAGCCAATGTTAAGTATGGCCGTCGTTCCCGCGTCGAAATTTAAAAATGTACGTCGTTTGCGTAAGTCGGCCGTGAATAGGGTTGGACGCCATTTACGTTCACGTCGAAACCAATGACGTCCTTGCGACATCATTTAGCGCAATGCACGTCGGGAAATTTTAGGGACGGCGCATGCGCAGTACGTTCGGCGCAGGAACGCGCCTAATTTAAATGATCCACGCCCCCTACCCGGATCATTTGAATTAGGCGGGCTTGCGCCGGGGGATTTGGGCTACTCCGCCGCAACTTTACAGGCAAGTGCTTTGTGAATCAAGCACTTGCCCGTAAAACTTGCGGCGGCGTAACGTAAATCAGATAAGTTACGCCTGCCGAGTTTTACGCCGGTATACAAGAATCTGGCCCACTATGTTTGGGGGTTCCAAGTGATTTTGTAGCAGAAAATACAGGATTACAGATCCACAGAGAGAGTACGCTCAAATTTTCCGCGCCGTATCGTTGTTTTGAATCCTCAAAACAAGATACGACGGCATCTGGGTTGAATCCGACAGGCGTACGGCTTCGGATCTAAGATGCAATTCTTCGGCGTCCGCTGGGTGGAGTTCTCGTCGTTTTCCGCGTTGAGTATGCAAATTAGCTATTTCCGACGATCCACGAACGTACGCGCGGCCGTCGCATTCTCTTACGTCGTTTCTAGTCGGCTTTTTCGGGCGTTTAGTTAAAGCTTCTGTTTTGCGTCGTATAGTGACTTGCCATGTTAAGTATGGCCGTCGTTCCCGCGTTTAATTTGAATTTTTTTTTTGTTTGCGTAAGTCGTCTGTGAATCGCGGGATGGAAGTCTAAACAATGACGTCCTTGTGAGGACGGTGCATGCGCAGTTCGTTTGGCGTGGGGACGTGCTTCATTTAAATGAAACACGCCCCCTACCCGCCCAACTTGAATTCCGTGCCGTTACGCCGCTTGAGATGCACTACGCCGCTGTAACTTACGGTGCAAAATCTTTATGGATTCGAACCAAAGCCAGGTAAGGTACGGCGGCGTAGCGTATCTCAGATACGATGCGCCGGGGCAGATCTTTATGGATCTGCCCGAACTCTCCTACATGGAGTTCAGTTCATTGATAAGTAGCAACATTGTATATCTTTTCTCAAAACTTGGCAGGCTGCCCAGGAAAGAGAAGTCTTCTACGGGAAACTTCAGGCAACTTGCATTGACTTCTATTACAGAAGCTTTTTGCAAGTCGCGCTGCTGAAGTTTAAATCGGCTTTTTTTACAGCACAAATCGGCCTATGCCGATTAATTAAAAAATGCCAAATATCGGCCGATATATCGGCTAGCCGATATATCGGCCGACCTCTATTCTGGAGGGCAGTTTTTTCAGTATGAAATCGAGCACAGGGACTTGACCTAAAACTAACTGGAGGAATGTTAAAAACTAATCTTAGGCCCCGTACACACGACGGAGGAACTCGACGTGCTTGGCACGTCGAGTTCCTCGTCGAGTTTTGGGATGAAGCCGCCGAGGAGCTCGGCGGGCCGGCTTCTCCCATAGAAGAACGAGGACAACGAGAAAATAGAGAACATGTTCTCTATTTTCTCGTCGAGTTCCTCGGCGGCTCCATCGAGCCAAAACTGTACAGACGACAGAGTTTCTCGGCAGAATCCGGGTTTTGACCGAGTTTCTCGGTGAATTCTGCCGAGAAACTCTGTCGTGTGTACGAGGCCTCATAAAGTGTTATTTTACTGAAAGGGTAGTTGATGCTTGGAATAACGTTCCAGCAGAGGTAGTGAGACAGTCAACAGTAAATGGTTTCAAACATACTTAGGACAAACATAGATACATATATACTCAAAAAAGTTAACAAAAATAAAAATAAGAGTACAGACTGGATGGACTACTCCTTTTTTTTTTTTTTCTGCCGTCACTTTTATATGTTTCAAAGCTGCTGTATGTAGTACCATGAGTTTGTCACAAGATGGCAGTCCTGTGACATGAAGCTTGTTGAGCATCTTTTGAATTACTTAATTCATCTATTTTCCCCGGAGTGACAGGTGATTCAGGTTTGCAGTAGTAATATGTGATGACTCAAATGTTTTCCAACATTTAACCAAGGAGGAGGAAATATTAGGTAAGCAGAATGCACAGAAAATGAGTTTGTAGCACACAATAAGAGATTTATGTCTGTCAATTTCCAACATATGCAGTAGATTAGAAAGTTAGGTAATCGTAGCTCAAGGATTAAAGTGGAACATTACCTATATCAAAAAAGGAGGGATTTTTTTATTTAAGACATACTGGGGTTGATATACCAAAAGCAATGTAAGGGGACATTCTTCCCACTGACCTCCAATGTAAGGGACTTTCTTCCCACTGACCTCCAATGTAAGGGACATTCTTCCCACTGACCTCCAATGTAAGGGGACATTCTTCCCACTGACCTCCAATGTAAGGGACATTCTTCCCACTGACCTCCAATGTAAGGGACTTTCTTCCCACTGACCTCCAATGTAAGGGACATTCTTCCCACTGACCTCCAATGTAAGGGACTTTCTTCCCACTGACCTCCAATGTAAGGGGCATTCTTCCCACTGACCTCCAAAGTAAGGGACATTCTTCCCACTGACCTCCAATGTAAGGGACTTTCTTCCCACTGACCTCCAATGTAAGGGGCATTCTTCCCACTGACCTCCAATGTAAGGGACATTCTTCCCACTGACCTCCAATGTAAGGGACTTTCTTCCCACTGACCTCCAATGTAAGGGGCATTCTTCCCACTGACCTCCAATGTAAGGGGCATTCTTCCCTCTGACCTCCAATGTAAGGAGCTTTCTTCCCACTGACCTCCAATGTAAGGAGCATTCTTCCCACTGACCTCCAATGTAAGGGGCATTCTTCCCTCTGACCTCCAATGTAAGGAGCATTCTTCCCTCTGACCTCCAATGTAAGGGGCTTTCTTCCCACTGACCTCCAATGTAAAGAGCATTCTTCCCACTGACCACCAATGCAAGGGGCATTCTTCCCACTGACCTCCAATGTAAGGAGCATTCTTCCCACTGACCTCCAATCTAAGGGGCATTCTTCCCACTGACCTCCAATGTAAGGGGCATTCTTCCCACTGACCACCAATGCAAGGGGCATTCTTCCCACTGACCTCCAATGTAAGGAGCATTCTTCCCACTGACCTCCAATCTAAGGGGCATTCTTCCCACTGACCTCCAATGTAAGGAGCTTTCTTCCCACTGACCTCCAATGTAAGGGGCATTCTTCCCACTGACCTCCAATGTAAGGGGCATTCTTCCCACTGACCTCCAATGTAAGGGGCATTCTTCCTACTGACCTCCAATGCAAGGGGCATTCTTCCCACTGACCACCAATTCAAGGGGCATTCCACCCAATGACTATAAGTAAAAACCTTGTACACTGCTCTTAAAATTACAATGTAGCTGCCAGCACTCCCAACACTTCCTTATAATATGTGATAGAATAATATAAATATAGAGAATAGTGCAGCGCTAAAAAACATGCAAGTGTGAAACATGTATAACAATATACAGATTATAGTGATCTAAAAGTAAAAATATCAGTGCAAAAATTAAATTGTAAATATATCACATTAGCCGTGTATACATTGTGTCCATAAAACGTCCTTGTAGTCTATCTTACTAAGTAAAGATCAAGTCCACTTATGTGTGTATGTGTATCTTATTAAATCGTGCCTTGTGTATACATTTTCCTCTGGGTCTTTGCGCTAAAGCCCTGTACACATGATCGGATATCTGATGGAATCTAATAGAGTTGTCCCGATACCACTTTTTTTTAGGACCGAGTACAAGTACCGATACTTTTTTTCATGGACTCGCCGATACCGAATACCGATATACTTTTTTTTTTTTAAAATGTGTAGTATCGGTATCGGGACAACCCTAGTATGGGGGCATGGATGGAACTGGGATTGGATCGGGGGGGATGGAGCCGGAATGGTATGGTGGATGGATGGAGCTGGGATTGGATCGGGGGGTGGATGAAGCAGGGATGGGATTGAGGTGGGGTGTATGGAGCTGGTATGGTATGGGGGCATGGATGGAGCTGGGATTGGATCGGGGGGATGAATGGAGCCAGAATGGTATGGAGGGGATGGATGGATATTCTCTTACCCAAATCACTCAAAGTAAACTTTTTGCCTGTCCCCCCTCACTCACCCACTTCTTCATCCCCCCTCCCCTCCAATACTCACTTTTAGATGACAACCCTCAGACCAGCGCGCTCGAGGTACAGGTGCCTCCTTCCCTCCTCCTCCTTCGACCTCTGTGCACAGGAGGAGGAAGGGCGGGTTCAGTTTGCTCCGTTCCACAGTGCAGCTGGGGAGAGGAAAGATGCCAGCTGCAATGCACAGTGGGGTGGAGCGGAGCTGGCAGCGTGCAGGAACGGCGACACCTCACACAAGCCGCGGGCATTGCGGCACTCTAATTCACCAGGATATTGCAGCATGGACGGTCCCCGCGCTTATCAACTCGGCGGCGGGGGGGAGGTCTTGGCTTTCTCTTTGAGCCAGTGCACTGCTCCACTCTCCGCCCCCTCTCCGCCCGCTCTCTCTGAAAAAAAGTATCGGGAGCATTTGCGCGAGTACAAGTACTCGCGCAAATGCTCAATATCGGTCCCGATACCAATACTAATATCGGTATCGGGACAGCCCTAAAAACGAATCCGATGGATTTTATCGTCGGCTATCTGATGAAGCTGACTTTCATCAGTCTTGCCTACACACCATCAGTCAAAAATCCGACCGTGTCCAAACGCTGTGACGTAAAACACTACGACGTGCTGAGAAAAATGAAGTTCAATGCTTCCAAGCATGCGTCGACTTGATTCTGAGCATGCGTGTATTTTTGACCGATGGACTTCCACACAGACGATTGTTTTTTTTATATCGTTTTTTTTTTATCCATGGGAAAAATGTAAAACATTGTTCTATTTTTTTTAACTGATGGAAAACAAACCGAAGGGGCCCACACACGATCAGTTTGACCGATGAAAACAGTCCATCGGTCTGTTTTCATCGGACAAACCGATCGTGTGTACACGGCTTTAGTGTTTCTCCTTCAATGTGCACCCTGCTTGCAAGCTCCAATCAGAGTGGTGACATGTAAAGCAACCAAAGCCATGCAATAGAGCTTTATCCTTTTTAAAAAGATTTAGTTTGACCACACAACATATATGCTCACATTTAAAAACCTATTAACCACTTAATGACCCCTTCACACCAATATACGTCGGCAGAATGGCACAGCTGGGCACATCAACGTATAGGTATGTTGTCCTTTAAGCCCGCGACCCGGTCCAAAGCTCCGTGACTGCGGGACTCGCGGACCCGATCGCCGATGGAGTCCCATGATCGGTCCCCGGAGCTGAAGAACGGGGGGAGCCGTGTGTTAACACAGCTTCCCCGTTCTTCACTGTGGCGGCGTCATCGATCGTGTGATCCCTTTTTATAGGGGGACACAATCGATGACGTCACACCTACAGCCACACCCCCCTACAGTTGTAAACACACTTGAGGGCACACATTATTTAATTTATTCAGCATGAAATCGGCCTCGGACGAGAGGACATCCGTGATAGGTGGAACAATGAGCAGAAGCTCTGCTGGAAAAATTTGTGTTCCGTCTATCACGGAACAGCCTGAGGAGGAGGTGCGGCTTTTGAATAATGGAATCGCCGCCGTCTGACATACTCTGCAAACGGGAGAAGGTAGGGAGATCGTCGAGGCAGGGAATGGAATGGCACAGTGAGGCATGTATAGATGGCACAGTGAGGCATGTATAGATGGCACAGTGAGGCATGTAAAGATGGCACAGTGAGGCATGTATAGATGGCACAGTGAGGCATGTATAGATGGCACAGTGAGGCATGTATAATGGCACAGTGAGGGGTCATCTTATACAGTGAGTATATCCCAAAACCAACATTTTAGCTGGAAAATTAGGGGGTCATCTTATACGCCGGCAAATACGGTATGAATATTTGATAGTACATGCTGCTGGGATGAGGATTGGGAGCACAGAGTTTCAAAGGGGGAGAGTGCCCGGGAAACCGACGAATCACGGTTAATGTCATGTATAAAGTGGCGGATTTGGAAATACAGTACAGACCAAAAGTTTGGACACACATTCTCATTCAAAGAGTTTTCTTTATTTTCATGACTATGAAAATTGTAGATTCACACTGAAGGCATCAAAACTATGAATGAACACATGTGGAATTATACATAACAAAAAAGTGTGAAACAACTGAAAATATATTTCATATTCTAGGTTTTTCAAAGTAGCCACCTTTTGCTTTGATTACTGCTTGGCACACTCTTGGCATTCTCTTGATGAGCTTCAAGAGGTAGTCACCTGGCGCAGCACCCCATCACTCTCCTTCTTGGTCAAATAGCCCTTACACAGCCTGGAGGTGTGTTTGGGGTCATTGTCCTGTTGAAAAATAAATGATGGTCCAACTAAACGCAAACCGGATGGAATAGCATGCCGCTGCAAGATGCTGTGGTAGCCATGCTGGTTCAGTATGCCTTCAATTTTGAACTAATCCCCAACAGTGTCACCAGCAAAGCACCCCCACACCATCACACCTCCTCCTCCATGCTTCACAGTGGGAACCAGGCATGTAGAGTCCATCCGTTCACCTTTTCTGCGTCGCACAAAGACACGGGGGTTGGAACCAAAGATCTCAAGTTTGGACTCATCAGACCAAAGCACAGATTTCCACTGGTCTAATGTCCATTCCTTGTGTTCTTTAGCCCAAACAAGTCTCTTCTGCTTGTTGCCTTTCTTTAGCAGTGGTTTCCTAGCAGATATTCTACCATGAAGGCCTGATTCACACAGTCTCCTCTTACCAGTTCTAGAGATGTGTCTGCTGCATAAGGTGGCTACTTTGAAGAACCTAGAATATGAAATATATTTTCAGTTGTTTCACACTTATTTGTTATGGTATAATTCCAAATGTGTTAATTCATAGTTTTGATGCCTTCAGTGTGAATCTACAATTTTCATAGTCATGAAAATAAAGAAAACTCTTTGAATGAGAAGGTGTGTCCAAACTTTTGGTCTGTACTGTATGTCCAGTTAGGGAGTTATTAGATGTATTTGCTGACAACATGTTTTGATCTAGGAGAGATCTAGGAAATATGTCTCTCTTTTTTTTTTTTTTGTGATTGAAATGGATAAGAAAGGTGAAGGTAAAAGAAAGCAAAAAGGAAGAGCAGAAAAAGAATGTGAAAAAAAAAAAACAGTATCAAAAAGTCAGTAGCTTGTTTAAGACAGTGGCAACAAAGCATGACTTACCCCCTGCATCTCCACATAAAGACAGTGGTGCTACCTGTAGCACAGCAATGCCTAGCACTGTACAAGTGGATACGGATACTGATGCAGGTGAAGATATTCACCACAGTATTGGACCTCCTATTGAGCTAGAAACTGATGAAGAAGAAATTGTGGATGAATCATTAGCAGCAGAAGAGATCCCAGAAGTAGTGGGCATTAATGAGGGCATACCTGACACAGTTGATGATAAAATCTGGTTTATCAGACCAAAATCTGAAAATTTGGATTCATTCTTCCGGTTTCATCCATGTCAACCAGATTTCCATTCTTTTCATTTGAAAAAGTTATATGAGAGGAGGGATGGAAAGAAGTGTCACTGGTTGACCTATTCTCACGGACATGGTGTTTTTTTCTGCATCGTGTGACTTGCTTTCAGTAGAAAGCAGGGGCGGACTGACCATTCGGGAACTCGGGCACTGCCCGAGGGCCCCATGCCACTAGGGTGCCCCATCAGCCTCAGTAAAACCAGGACAGTATGTAAAAATCTGTGTTTTTTTTCTTTTTTTACATCTGTCCCTGAAATGTCCCTTACCAACATCCTTGTGGTCTAAAAATCCCAAGATTATAGCTGCCCTGCCTCTCCGCTACCTTCTCAGTGTGTCTATATGTGTATTCTGTGTGTATGTATATGTATGTGTGTATACAGAACTGTGTGGCCCCATAATCTCCTATTGCCCGAGGGCCCCATAATCTCCTATTGCCTGGGGGCCCCATAATCTCCTATTGCCCGGGGGCCCCATAATCTCATATTGCCCGGGGGCCCATAATCTCCTATTGCCTGGGGGGCCCATAATCGCCTATTGCCCGAGGGCCCCATAATCTCCTATTGCCCGGGGGGCCCATAATCTCCTATTGCCCGAGGGGCCCATAATCTCCTATTGCCCGAGGACCCCATGAGTTGTCAGTCCGCCCCTGGTAGAAAGACAGACATCAGTGCTTTAATTGATGGTTGCTTTGATGAAAAACATATGTATCAGAGAATTGAAGAGCATGAAAGAAGCAACCTCCACAAAAATAGCTCTGAATCCTTTTTGATGAGATCAAAGAATATAGACATATCTAGTCATTTCTTTGAGAAACAAACAACAGCCAGAAAAGAGGAAGGAAGTGAAGAGAAAACATGCCATCCTAGAGAGAGTGATTGACACCATCAAGCTGATCGGAAAAAGAGGTCTAAGCTATAGGGCAACAGCTGAAGCAGCATATACTTTAGATGAAAACAAATTGGACCATGGAAATTTCCTTGAGATTTTGCTACTCCTAAGCAAGTTTGATCCCTTGCTGAGAAATCATCCTTGATACAGTTATTAAAAAAAGTAAAAGCAGCATCAAGGTGCAACGAGTAGCAAAGAACGTGGCGGCTTTGTTACACTCATTTCTAAAACGACAGTGAACAATATCATCTGTGTCATTTCAACACTTTAAAAAAAAGGTATTGTCCAAGAGATCAGAGATGCTGGCATGTTCTCAATACAGCGCAGGATATAAATGTCTCAGACCAGTGTTCAATTATAATTCGATATGTCACAGATGTGGTCCATGAACGTCTGGTCGCTGTGGTAAATTGCACATCCACGACAGGGAAGGCTTTGTGTGAACTGGTTGGCAATGTATTGGAATCCATGGAAATTGAAGTTACATATAGCTGGATTCAGGTAGGGTTACGCCGGCGTATCAGTAGATACGCCGTCGTAACTCTGAATCTACGCCGACGTAAATTTAAGCGTGTTCTGGAAACCAGATACGCTTAAATTAGGCTAAGATACGAGCGGCGTAAGTCTCCTACGCCATCGTATCTTAGGGTGCAATTTTTCCGCTGGCTGCTAGGTGGCGCTCTCGTTGAGTTTGGCGTAGATTATGTAAATGACTAGATACGCCGATTCACGAACGTACGTGCGACCGGCACATTTTTTTTACGTAGTTTACGTATGGCTTTTTGCGGCGTAAATAGCTGGCCTAGTCAATGTTAAGTATGGCAGTCGTTCCCGCGTCGAAATTTGAAAATGTTACGTCGTTTGCGTAAGTCGTCCGTGAATGGGGCTGGACGTAATTTACGTTCACGTCGAAACCAATACGTCCTTGTGGCGTACTTTGGAGCAATGCACACTGGAATATGTACACGGACAAAAAAAGTCAATCCCGTCGGGTCATAACCCATTTACATAAAACACGCCCCCTCATCCTCATTTGAATTAGGCGCGCTTACGCCGGCCCCATTTACGCTACGCCGCCGTAACTTAGGAGGCAAGTGCTTTGTGAATACAGCACTTGCCTCTCTAACTTACGGCGGCGTAGCGTATATGCCATACACTACGCCTGCCTAACGTTGCGCCCGCCTACGTGAATCTGGCTAAAACTGTGTTGGGAACTCAACAGATGGAGCTTCTAATATGCAGGGGCAGTACAACGGGTTCAGCACATGGCTGAGTAAAAAAGCGCCTGGCCAGATTCATGCTTGGTGTTATGCACATGTACTAAATCTGGTGATGATGGATGTCACAAAGATATCTGTTCAGGCAATATCATTGTTCGGCATGTTAAATTCATGTGCTGTGTTTATCCGTGAATCCTACCTCCGGAGAAATGTATGGCGGGATAAGTCTCAGGAAGAAAGATTTCGATCACTTTCTGTGATTGGAGAAACAAGATGGTGGTCCACAGATGCAGCACTTACATAGGTGTTTGGTTCATTTAATGATCCAAGTCGAGCCTTGTATGTAAATTTGATCCATACCATGACAGCGATATCATGTTCTGACCATTTTAAAGTGGAGGTTCACCCAAAAACTAAATTTTTAACATTAGATTGAGGCTCGTTTTGTGAAGGGGAATCGGGTGTTTTTTTTTTTAAATCGAAGCAGTACTTACCGCTTTAGAGACAGATCTTCTCCGCCACTTCCGGGTATGGGCTGCGGGACTGGGCATTCCTATTTGATTGACAGGCTTCAAACAATCGCATACAGCGCGTCACGATTTTCCGAATGTAGCCAATTGTCGGTGTGCAGGCGCCGTATAGAGCCGCACCGACGTTCGGCTTCTTTCGGCTACACTGCGACCGTCGGAAGGCTGTCAATCAAATAGGAACGCCCAGTCCCGCAGCCCATACCTGGAAGCGGCGGAGAAGATCTATCTCTAAAACGGTAAGTACTGCTTTGATTTAAAAAAAAAAACACCCGATTCCCCTTCACAAAACGAGCATCAATCTAATGTTAAAAATTGTTTTTCGGGTGAACTCCCGCTTTAATGCTGACATAAGATACAAGGCTGGAACTTTCTTGGACTCCCTCAAGAAATTCAAAACATTTATAAGAGCACAGCTATACTTATTTATTTTCAAGAACACCACTCCGCTATCCTTGTACCTGCAAACACAGGGTATGGATATACTGCAGGCATACCGAATGGTGTCAGAAACGGTAGACAATTTACAATCACATGATCGTAAATCTCAAATGATTATAGATGCTGCAAAGAAGTTTGCAGTCTGGGCAAATGGCAAGTTGGATACAGCTGACTGCAAAGTAGTGATTGAGGAAGACTTTCCACCAACTGAAAGAATACAACGAAAGAAAAGAATGGCTGGTGAGCTTGCAGTAGACGAACCAATCTTGTTGGCAAGCGATCAGTTCAGGGTGGAGGTATACAATGTGACCTTAGACAAGATTAATAATAGTCTGCAGAGCCGATTTACAACACATGGTCAGCTATTTGCAGATTTGGCATGTTTGGATCCCCGAAATTTTGAAGATATTTTGCTACACATTCCCAACAATGCATTAGAACGACTGAGTAGTCTTGTAATTCAATTTGACTCCATGGCAACTAAAGAGAAACTGCAAAGTGAGCTACTTGATTTTTCATCAAAGTGGCAAAGATTGAAAATGTCTCTTGATGAAGAATATACTCGAACAATGAAGGTCAAGATGAAGACGCCATCAATTCTCATCTTATCTCTGAAACTGAGGAACAATACTCAACTGTTGGTGATGAAAATGGAAAGTGCAAGACTTGTTAAGCAGGCCATACAAGGTCGAATTTCGAACAAATTTTCTTTTCAAAATCAGAAAGTTCGTTTTTTTTGTGATCCGATGATGCCACCATTGATTTTCGAAATTTGGCCGACCAAATTTTAATGTTGCCGGAAATATTCTTTTCTCTCCGGGAATATTCTTTTCTCTCCGGGAATATTCGTTTCTCTCCGGGAATATTCGTTTCTCTCCGGGAATATTCCTTTCTCTCCGGGGATATTCGTTTCTCTCCGGCGATATTCCTTTCTCTCCGGGAATATTCCTTTCTCTCTGGGAATATTCCTTTCTCTCCGGGAATATTCCTTTCTCTCCGGGGATATTCCTTTCTCTCCGGGGATATTCCTTTCTCTCCGGGAATATTCTTTTCTTGCACATGCACATTTTTTTTTCTATTACATTTCTCGCACGATTCTCCCATCATTGATCAGAAAATCGTTTGTTTTTCAAAAAAATTTCAACATGTTGGATTTCTCAAATTTGTTTGCTGCACGAAAATTGGCTGTTGCTGCAGCCCACTAAACGGTGCGAAAATCGTATGAAAATTCTTTGATATGTTTTTCGTACGAAAATTGTTTCGAAATTCGAACCGTGTATGGCTGCCTTAAAGCGGGGGTTCACCCAAATTTTTTTTTAATTTTACACACATTAGAGCCAGCATAGTAAGGGCATTTACATTCAGCGTTTTTTTTTCCTCTGTACATACCTTTATATTCTGTTTTTCTCCAGGGCTTCCGGGTTCCGATGACTGCAGGACTGGGCGTTCCTATCCTTCCATTGGATGATTGATGGCTTGTGAAACAGGTGACCTGTCGCACAACGCGCGTCACCAGATGTCGGGAAATAGCCGAGCTGCAAGTCGGGACTATACGGCGCCTGCGCAGTCAGCTCTACACGGAGGACGCAGGCGCCGTATAGTACCGACTCGCAGCTCGGCTATTTCTGGAAATCTGGTGACGCGCGTTGTGCGACAGGTCACCTGTTTCTCAAGCCGTCAATCATTGAACCGAAGGATAGGAACGCCAAGTCCCGCAGTCATCGGGAAACCCTGAAGCAGGGATAGGAACGCCCAGTCCCGGAGTCATCAGAACGCGGAAGCCCTGGACCAAATCCGAATATAAAGGTAAGTACGGAGAAAAAAAAAAAAAACCTGCCAAAAGTATATGCCCTTACTATGCTGCCTCTAATGTTAAAAAAATCGTTTTTAGGGTGAACCTCCACTTTAAGAACTGTATAGCATGCTGCTACAATGTATTACAACTTATACAGTCTGGCGTACAGTTCACTTTTTAATGCATACAAATTGACACTGACATTTTCCTCTTCTCAAGTAGCATGTGAAAGGTCATTTTCAAAACTTAAATATATATTGAACAGACTTCGAAATTCCCTCTCCCAACCACATTTGGAGGCCTTTATGCTCATGTCCATGGAAAAAGAGGCCTTGATTGGACTAAGCCAGGGGTCTCAAACTCAAATTACCTGAGGGCCACAAGACAAGTTTTCATATGCCATGGGGGGCCGCATGCAAACTTTCAAACTTCAAAAACAACTGTACTGGTGTCAGCGAACACATTATTAACCCCCAGCACTGGTGTCAGCGAGCGCATTATTACCACCAGCACTGGTGTAAGTCAGGGTTTGACAAATTTGCTTGGAATCTAGGAGTCAGCTAAAAAAGTTAGGAGCCAGAAAACGCACCCCTTCCCGACGAGCTTGCGCGCAGAAGCAAACACATACGTGAGCAGCGCCCGCATATGTAAACGGTGTTCAAACCACACATGTGAGGTATCGCCGCGATTGGTAGAGTGAGAGCAATAATTCTAGCACTAGACCTCCTCTGTAACTTAAAGCATGCAACCTGTAGATTTTTTTAAACGTCGCCTATGAAGATTTTAAAGGGTAAAAAAGTTTGTCGGCATTCCACAAGCGGACACAATTTTGAAGCGTGACATGTTGGGTATGAATTTACTCGGCGTAACATTATCTTTCATAATATTAAAAAAAATGGGGATAACTTTACTGTTGTCTTATTTTTTAATTAAAAAAAAGTGTAATTTTTTCCCAAAAAAGTGCGCTTGTAAGAACGCTGAGCAAATACGGCGTAACAGAAAGTATTGCAACGATCGCTATTTTATTCTCTAGGGTGTTAGGATAAAAAATATATATAATGTTTGGGGGTTCTAATTAGAGGGAAGAATATGGCAGTGAAAACAGTGTAAAATGACATTAGAATTGCTGTTTAACTTGTAATGCTTAACTTGTAATACCAACGGCTAACCACCAGATGGCGCCAGCTCAAAAAAAAAAACATTTTTTTTTTTTTGCTCCCCTCACTTCCACCCTGCCTGCGGGCCATTTATAACTGGTCCGCGGGCCGCAAATGGCCCGCGGGCCGGTACTTTGAGACCACTGGACTAAGCAATGAAACCATCATTGATGTTCTTGCTTCAAAAAGCAGCTTGCTACAAGGGATGTTGCTTACATAACATTACAAGCATGTCTGAGGATTACAATGCTGGTTAATCTCTATTTTTCAAAAAATTTACTGGATTCTTTATTTGTTTACAAACATGTTTTTTCATATTTTATCCTCTAAAACTTTAGAAGATAGTTTGCACATTGCAACCTCCTAAAAGTTAATAAGCACTTTTTTTATCTACTGTTAAAGTCGTTTACTTGTTTCAAAAGCACTTTTTTTTTGTCATATATGAACATTACTTTTTGGAAACTGTTGAGTTGCCTGCCTCTGTACTGTTACAGAATTTACAGCAACATATTTGCACTTTTTACTATCTCAAGAGATCTATTGTAACTGTGACAATATTTCATTTCCGTAAAAAAAATTGTGTAGTATTTATCTACTAATATTTTGTGTCTTTTGTGAGTAATTTATTTATGTTAAATTAATAAAGTTTTGAAAATGTTTATACCTTCCATACTTTGAAGTAAATTATTTGATTATTCTTTATTCTGGCAACGTATCACCATAGCAACAAGTAGACTGTTCTTGATGATTGCTCCACTTTTAACTGTAATTTTCTTATATATATATATATATATATATATATATATATATATATATATATATATATATATAGTGTGTGTATTGTAGTAGTGTGGTACCCCAGGGGTGTGGTGACCCAGGATTCTCAACCAGGCAGGTTGAGGGGCTCCAGGGTATTTGCTGGTTTGAGAGGAAACTGGCTTTTCAGTTTCCTCTGTATTTACTAAAATCCACTTTGGGACCTGGAGCCCGGGGATTTCGCAGAGATCCGGGTGGGATGAAATCCCCAGTCCTGAGTTCAGGCTTTAGAGCTGATCAGCACACTGATTGTGCAGGTGTGTGTGGGCCTGATAGCAGACTCAGGACCAGCATTCTGGACTCCACCCTCCCGAGGAGTCCAGGCTTGGAAGGGAGAACTCAGAGAGTGCAGGTGTGCACGGAAGTAGCTAGAGAGCTGTAGAGTGCAGTTGTGAAACCCAGAGACCTAAATCTGAGGTTGCTGACAGGCGTCAGGAGGGCTTTATGCTGAGCAGTGGTGCTACTGCTGAAGAGAGCCAGGTGGCTTGGCATTTCCTTTTGCATGTGTGAGCCAGGAGGCTGAAGTCATTATTTTGTTTGGACTTTTATTTTTTGCCTTTAATAAAAATGGGCTACCAGGCCCTTAAATATAGTTCTGGACTGGTGTGAATCGCTTAAAATCGCATATCCCACTTGAGCTATCAACCCCCAACCTTACAGTATATATATATATATATATATATATATATATATATATATATATATATATATATATATATATATATATATATATATATATATATATATATATATATATATATATAATTTTATATATATATATATAATTTTATATATATATATATATATATAATTTTATATATATATATATATATATATATAGTGACAGGAAGTCAGGTAAATCTGTGGGTGTTGTCAGACGGGAGATACATTTCTGCCTTGTTTAGACAATACACCAATTATTATCGGGTGTGGGCTGCAGAAGTAGCCAGAAAGGTTTAAGGGCGTTGGAAAACTTCAGCTGTTCAGAATGAGGCAATTAAGGCCTCTATAACTAATCCAGAGGATTACTACTGAATGCTGCATCCTGAGGCTTTTTGAGTGAAGCAGAAATACTTCTGAAGAGGTGAGGTGCTGTTGATTTTTCTGTGTGATAAAAATCAAAAAGAGACTATTGTTTTCTGCTGTATGACCAGCAGTGTCTGCCCAGCACTAGGCTGTGCCAGACTCCATAGATAGGTTCCTGTGTGGTGAAGGTAGACGCCCCAAGTGGCCAGGGTTTATTTTATGTTTGATTTTGTTTATGCTGTTTGGATGCTTGCACTTGTTTCCAGCAAGATGGAAGAATAAACCAAATTCTTTGTTTTCAACCGACTTCGGCTGTTTCTCTGTATAAATCAGTGTGTAGTGAACCCATCCAGGGGGTCACTACAAGTCTGAAAAAAAACTAGTCCTAAAAAAAAGACCGCTACTACCCCAAATGTTGATAAGGCATCAAATGATAGTGAAATTATAATATGAGCAGCGCTGGCCTGACCCACCCTTTATCCCTATATTCCTATCATCCACTGGTGTCCCTTAATATTTTTTAATATAATATTCTACAATTCAAAACAATGTGCTAATACATATCACGAACAAATAAATAATTAATGTGCAAAACATATCGCATCAAACAAGTGCTAAAGTGCAAAAAAAAAAAAACAATGCAATATGTAAACAATCCCAAAATATAACGTGCTATAGTGCAATAATCAAAAATATCATCACTTTAAGGAAAATCCTAAAAATAAACTGCCAAAAAAGTCTGTGTGATTTCCAATATAAAAGTCCCAAAAATCTTCCAATATAGTGTTGTACTTTAAAGCGGGGGTTCCGCGGGTTTTCGTTTTTTTTTTTTTTTTTTGGGTGCTTCTGCCGCGCTTACCTTGTTCAAATAAGCACTCGTGTCTCCCAGTCTTTCAGCCCGCTGCATTGCATTTCTCCCGAAAACGATATGTTTTAAAATCCCGAGATGGACGTTTCCATCTTTACTGTGGGCACTGTGAGGCCCAGCAGCTTGTCCTTCCGGGATACGGTGAAAGAAATGGAGAATTCTCGTCGCCGCCCACGTCACATGACCCGCTTGCTGAGTCACGTGACCCGCGAGATATCGCGGGATTACAGCACAGCGCGTCTCCTGGGATTCTCATAACTCATTCCCAGGAGACAGCGCTGGTCGGGGGAAATTGTGATACACGCCCACTCCCGCGGGGAAAAGTGATTGACAGGACCCAAAATGCTGCATTACAAAGGTAAGGATCGCGATTAAAAAAAAAAAAAACGGATCAGTTATTGTCGATGGCTGGTGGTTTAATACAGCCATAGTCAAAATTCAGGGTGAACCACCGCTTTAAGTGATATGGCTTCACCCATTTGCTTCTCAGGTCACTGTGCAACACCCGCTATTATCCATCACCGCTAGTGGCGGCTGGTGCTAATATTTTGGGAGGGGGGGCGCACATACCGCCACCTTCACACCGCCCTGGCCAATCGGCTCCCGCTTCTTGATTTGCTGGGAGGAGAATCAGGAAGGCAATAGCGAGTAATAATTTGCTATTGTCACACAACTGGGTGGGCTCAGGACGCAGTGCTCTGCGCGCAAAGCCAACCCTTTTTGAAGCCAATTCGAGCCTCAGGCTCTAATCATGTGCTTAAAAAAAAACGATTAAAATGCATGCATCCGGTACGGGCACCCTGCATGTAGGTTAGGGTCCGGGTGCATGGATTAGGGGTGCTCACTACTGTCACTAAATAAAACTCACCAAAAATACAGGCTGGTCAGATTATAAACCAGCTCTTGCGCCAAATATGTAATCACTGGCTCCACTCCACTCCAGAGTCAGCATCTTGTAATACCACCTCTCTCATAGATCATCACCATACATAAAGGGAAGATGGAAATAAGACATAAGGAAGCTTCCATCATGTGAGAGCATAAAAACAGGCTTTTATTAAAACAAAGAATTCCACTCACATGTATGAAATGTCTGCCCTAAACTAGGGTAAATCACTTATCCATTTAGCCACTCCTCTCCAGTTGGAAACTTGAACTGCGAGTATGATCTGACATACGCAGTGACATCAGTGTCCTTGCTTTGCCCTATGCGTTTCGTCATGCGACGTCCTCCGCGATGATAGAAATATAGGATAAAGGGTGGGCCACCAGCGCTGCCCATATTATAATTTCACCCTCCTAAAGTCTGCTTCTCTTTCCTTTTAACTATTATTCTGCATCTCCCAGACGCTTAACACAAAGGTTTACACTTCGCCCCCCATTCCCGTACACTGTAGGACTTTACTCTCACTCTGTATTCACAGTAAATCAGACCAGACAATTCACTTAACCAGCAACTACTTTTACTGAAGAAATGGCATAAAATGTACAGTCCCTCTTCATCTCCACAGTTTACACATTTCTTCATAAGTCACATAGCAATGCAATAGGTTACAAACAAGATGGAGCTGCTCTTTAAATGTAGAAGTAGTGCTGCGCTGTGCATAAATAGGTGCTAAAGTGCAAATGTACTCACGTGACAGGTACACTTGAAAGGCAATAAATGAATGGTCAAAATGGCAACAATAAAATATAAATAATCAGCTGCAACAGTATAAACAATGGACTGATAAAATGTCCAAATACTGTGAAAAGTGTACCACAAAATAGATGCGAGAATAAACTCATAAAATCTTTAAAAAGGCATCATCATGTGACATGTGCAACCATAAATAAATATATTCACACTAAAATTCCATAAATTATATAAAAATGAATAATAAAAAAAAAACGAATAAAAAAAAAATGCAGTGCAGATAATGGCCCAGATTCAAGTAGATTTGCGCTTTATTTGCGCAGGCACAGGGCAACGATTTTGCCCTGCGCCCACTCAAATATTTTGCGCTGCCCTCGATTCACGGAGCAGTAGCTCCGTAAATTGCGAGGGTGCGCCGGCAAAATTGCCCGGCGTAAGCGCGCGCAATGTAAATGATCCCGCCGGGGGCGGGAATCATTTAAATTAGGCGCGCTCCCGCGCCGAGCGTACAGCGCATGCTCCGTCGGGAAACTTTCCCGACGTGCATTTGCGGCAAATGACGTCGCAAGGACGTCATTTGCTCCAAAGTGAACGTGAATGGCGTCCAGCGCCATTCACCATTCACTTACGCAAACGACGTAAAATTCGAACGTCGCGACGCGGGAACGTGGGTATCCTATAGCATTGGCTGCGCCTGCTATTAGGATGTGTAACGTTACGCGAAACCCGACGTACGCAAACTACGTAATTTGCGTACGCAGGGCTCGCGCAACGTTGTGAATCGGTGTTAGTATGCAATTTGCATACTATACACAGATCACAATGGGAGCGCCCCCTAGCGGTCATCGCTAGAATGCAGCCATAAGAGCCTTATGCCACGCAGATTTTAGGCTGCAGTCGGCGTAGCGATGTTCCTGAATCAGGAGCATTCGCTACGCCGGAGCAAGTAAGCAATTGCGCCGTGTAACCTATGGTTACACGGCGCAATTGCTTCTTGAATCTGGGCCAATGTCTATACGGTACAAGCTGGATGGATGGCTGTGTGTGCGCAGTGATCCGGGTGAAGGTGCTAGTAGTCAATCTCTGGTATGGAGTGCTACCGATAGGTGGTTGCTGGTTCTCCGTGCAACTTAGGGTATAGGTGTCCCCTTACTTTACCTCTGTAAGGTAACCGCGTATAAGTGTGTCTTTCAATCTCCTGGTGGCTCCTGACGTCTCAGGCTCCGCTGGTATGTATCTTTACTTTGGCATCAAAGTCCCCTTTAAGTGTCCCTCCCTGGTGTATCTGTATCAGATAGCCGCGCATTGGGGCATGGGGGGATGTAAAAAGGGATGCTCGATAGTGTAGTATTTAAAACATTTATTGGAATCAGAAGCAATAATAAAAACAGGTACTCACAGGCATATCAAAAACGAGGCGCAAACTCGTCCAATATCACTTCCGGTGCCCTGCGTTCCCGCACGTGTTCGTTACAGTCACGTAACTTTATCTTTAAACGCTTCAGCCCCGGACCATTTTGGTGGTCAAAGACCACCTCTGCGGTTTTTATTTTTTGCACTAAAAACAAAAATAGAGCGACAATTTTGAAAGAAATTCAATATTTTTTACTTTATGCTATAATAAATATCCCCCAAAAATATATAAAAAACATGTTTTCCACAGTTTAAGCCGATATGTATTCTTCTACATTTTTTTGGTAAAAAAAAAAATCGTAATAAGCGTTTATTGATTGGTTTGTGCAAAAATTATAGGGCCAGATTCATGTAGAATTACGGCGGTGTAACGTATCCCGTTTACGTTACTCCGCCGCAAGTTTTCAGCGTAAGTGCTTGATTCACAAAGCACTTACCTGTAAACTTGCGGCAGCGTAGCGTAAAGCCGTCCGGCGCAAGGCCGCCTAATTCAAATGGGGCGTGTATCATTTAAATTAGGCGTGTTCCCGTGCCGAATGTACTGCGCATGCTCCGTTTTGAAATTTCCCGCCGTGCTTTGCGTGAAATGACGTCACCCGACGTAATGTTTTGAACGGCGACGTGCGTTACGTAGCCGTACGCCTGTCAGATCTTAGCCAAATGCCGTCGTATCTTTGTTTGTGAATTACAAATAAAGATACGACGCGGCAAATTTGAAAGTACGCCGGAGTATCAGCAGATACTCCGGCGTACTTTTTCTGTGAATCTGGCCCATAGCTTCTAAAAAATAGGTGACTGTTTTATGGTATTTTTATAAAAAAAAATTTACTAGTTATGGCGGCCATCAGCAATTTTTATTGTGACTGCGACATTATGGCGGACACATCGGACACTTTTGACACCATTTTTGGACCAATTGTAATTTTTACAGCAATCACTGATTACTGTAAAAATGACACTGGCAGTGAAGGGGTTAACCACTAGTGGCGCTGCAGGGGTTAAGTCAGTACTAGTGAGTGATTTTTACTGTTAGGGGGCGTGGCTACACGTGACACGTCACCGATGACCGCTCCCGATCACGGGGAACGGTCATCAGTGACAGTGTCACTAGGCAGAATAGGGGAATGCCTTGTTTACAAAAGGTATTCCCCTGTTCTGCCCTTCCCGACGCAATCGCGGGCCTCCCAGGAACATCGAGTGTCCTGGGACCCGTGGCCGCACTCGCAAGGCACGCGGCAGGCGCGTGCGCCTGATGGGTGTCAAATTTAAAGGGACTTACCTGTACGCCAGAATGCCTGCCCGTGCCATGTTGTCGACGTACATAGTCGTGCAGCGGTCGGCAAGTGGTTAAACATTAAGTTTGTCAGGGCTATTGGGGTTAAAAGAATATATATAAGACCTGTATATTGTATATGTTTCATATATATGCTATGAACATGAGAGAAACCATTTTCTCTCTAAAGTTGAATCAGTTCATGATTACTTGCTCAGGAATGTCTCACAAGGAGACTGTGCAAGTCTTGTATGTATATTTATCCCAAATCCTAAATTGGAGGTTTGGTCACCTAGTAAAACAAACAAGATAAGGAAACCATGAGCTTAGAAACCTAATTGGTGTTTCCAGAATTGAGCCACAAGACAAGAGGGCTTATTCACAAATGACGCTATTGTATTTTAATAATAATAATGTTTCTTTCATAATAATTTTCATAATGTATTGTTTGGATATTCATAAAACCCATTAATGCGCATATATATATATATATATATATATATATATATATATATATATATATATATATATATATATATATATATATATATATATATATATATATTATGATAAAGGTTGCAGACATGGTATCCTATTAATGAGAATAATAATGAATAATGCCGCGTACACACGATCATTTTTCAGCATTTCGAAAAAACTAAGTTTTCCCAACTTCATCATTAAAACCATGTTGCCCACACACCATCGTTTTTAAAAAATGATCTAGCAAAGCGCGGTGACGTACGACGGCACTATAAAGGGGAAGTTCCATTCGCCTTTGGGCTGCTTTTGCTGATTCCGTGTTAGTAAAAGACGATTCGCGCTTTTCTGTCTGTTACAGCGTGATGAATGTGCTTACTCCATTATGAACGGTAGTTTTACCCGAATGAGCGCTCCTGTCTCATAACTTGCTTCTAAACATGCGTGGCTATTTTACGTTGTTTTTGCCCACACACGATCATTTTTTACAACCCGAAAAAATGACATAGTTTAAAACAACGTTTAAAAATGCAGCATGTTCGAATTTTTTTTTTTGTCGTTTTTCAGAACTTGAAAAATGATGTGTAGCCCACACACAATCATTTTAAATGACGTTTTTGAAAAACAACGTTTTCTTCGTGCCGAAAAATGATGGTGTGTGCGCGGCATTACTGTCATGCTTATCGTTAGCATCATGACTTCACTTTCATGGAACTTACAACCCCAGTTAATTGTGTGTGGAATATTTTCTCATACACATATATTTATAGAGGAGCCAGGATGGCTAGAGAGAATGGCAGGTTTTTACAGCTTTAGACAATTAATGGTTTTCTGCTAAGTCAAGAGTCTTTCATAAATTGACTTAGACATAAACGAAAATAACATTTAAATTCAATTCTTATACAACACTGCCCCTAAAAGGGGAACATATTAGAGTCCAAGATGGCCGCCAGACTTGGTTGTCATAGTAACATGGAAACAGCCCGTCATTTTACACCATCCATTACGTGGTAGTGACACTGAACAAAAACTCTTAGTAGGCCATGACGCCTACACTCACAGGAAGTGAGTTAAATGACGATGGTCAAAGTTTTTTTTTTTAAAGGTAAAGATGATCAATGTTTAGCCTGCAAGAGCACTGGTGCACGTATGGCATTCAGAGACTTTTTTTGTTGTTTTAAGAAGTGCTGGACAACATTTTAAATACAAAAGAAGACTCCAACTGGGCTTTAAATAATTATTCCAAACATTATTTTCAGCATGCCAATAACATCCCCACATGGATCAGAGAAAGTTTAAGACCCCTTTCACACTGGGGCGTTATTCAAGCATTATTCGAGCGTTATTGGAGCGTTATGGGTGCAATCCCAATGTGCTGGTAAAGCACCGCTAAGATCCTAACGTTTTAGGGCGTTTTTGCAGTGCCTCAGTGTGAAAGGGTAAGGCGTTTTTACAGCGCTTTCATTTCATTTCAATGGAGAGGGGTGTTTTTGGAGCGTTTTTTTCCAGCGCCCAAAAGCTGCTCCAAAGATGCTGCTTGCAGGACTCAGTGTGAAAGGGTCCATTTAGGCCTTGTACAGACGGGCAAACATGTACGATGAAAACGGTCGACGTATGCGAGGGATGGCGGCCGCTCGGACATGTACGGTAGGTCTGTACAGACGACCGAACATGTCCGACGGACAGGATTCCAGCGGGCATGTTTCTAAACATGTTTAGAAATATTTGTCCGCTCGAAAAAGGCCCGGCGGGCAAATGTACGCTGAAATCCTGTCCGCTCGGCTGTACAGACGACCGAACATGTCTGCTGAAACTGGTCCGCGGACCAGTTTCAGCAGACATGTTCGGTCGTCTGTACGGGGCCTTAGATGCATAGGGCCAGATCCACGAAGAAGTTACGTTGGCGTATCTGTTGATACGCCATGTAACTTCTAGGATGCTCCGGCGTATCTTTGTTTTGTATCCACAAACTAAGATACACCAGAATGGGGGCTAGATCCGACTGAGTACGCCGTCGGATCTTAGGTGTATATTTAGGTGGCGATTCCGTTGATTTCCGCGTAGAATATGCAAATTAGCTAGATACGCCGATTCTCAGAACGTACGTCCGCCCGGTGCATTTTTTTTACATCATTTGCGTAAGGCTTTTTCCGGCGTATAGTTACCCCTGCTCTATGAGGCGTATGCAATGTTAAGTATGGACGTCAGGCCAGCATCGAATTTTCCATCGTTTGCGTAAAACGTTTGTGAATAGGGCTTTGCGTAAATTACGTTCATGTCGTCTAGGCATTGAGCGGGCGTAATTTAATTTGAAAATTCGACGTGATACTGAGCATGCGCGCGCATGCGCCGTACGAAAAAAGCGTCATTTACGGTGGGGGAATTGCTTATTTTACATAAAACACGCCCCCTGTTCCTCATTTGATTTAGGCGCGCTTACACCGGCAGATTTACGCTACACCGCCGTAACTTTAGAGGCAAGTGCTTTGTGAATACAGCACTTGCCTCTCAAAGTTGCGGCGGCGTAGCGTTACTACGATACGCTACGCCCATTTAAAGATACGCCTTTCTATGTGGATCTGGCCCATAGAGTGTTTTATGAGCGTTTTAATAGCGCTATTTTTAACGCTAAAAGGCTGTAAAAACTATTCAGTGTGAAAGGGGTCTAAAGGATTATACTTTTTCTTCTCTTGGCTGTAAAATTTGTACGTGACTCTATAATAGCAACATTACATTTGTTAAATATACAGTATTTGAGGATACATCAGTGATAATGACCTCATATGTTCTGACTCGAAGTTTAAGGACAACTCTGATGGTAGCAGATGCAGCTCTGTTGGAATACTTGAGGCTTTTTGTCAGTATAAAACAAAGCAAATACTATTCAGCACAACTCGGAAATGAAGAAAAACGTAGATGGGTCAATATATATAAAAAAATAATACTCTCTATGTGGGAGGAAATTGCAGGCAAAACAGAAAGAAGAACACTTACAGCACAATGCTTTTATCTCATTCAGGCTAATGGTAAAAATTCCATCTAAGCAGGGACAGTTATGTACTTGTTATCTAAATTGCAAGCAGATACTGTGCGTTTTCATGGGTAGGTTCACCTTTTGTACCTGAATAAAAAAGAACTCTGGGTTTGTCTCAAATCTAAAACACAGACAATTTTTCATACATAAGGTATACTGTCATTTTTGTAAAGAATATTATTCCACTGTACTTGCAAATTACTGTATTTATTGGCGTATAACACTCACTTTTCTACCCTGAAAATAGAGGGTAAACTGTGCCTGCGTGTTATACGCAGGGGGCTGGGGAAAGTTTGTTTCCTGAAACTTCTTTCTTAAAGTTAGGGTGCGTGTTATACGCCTGTGCGTGTTATACGCCGATAAATACGGTAAATGCATTTTTTTAAATACCAGCAGTCCAAGTATAGAAGTTGACTTTATATTGGATATTGCTGCGCCTCCTACTTGGTGGTTTAACTTTACGCCGGACGTACGCCTTACGTAAACGGCGTATACTACTGCGACGGGCGCAAGTACGTTCTTGAATCGGCGTATCTCAGTCATTTGCATATTCGACACGTAAATCGATGGAAGCGCCCCTTGCAGCCAGCGTAAATATGCGCCCAAGATACGACGGCGTAGGAGACTTACGTCGGTCGGATGGATGGAGCCAAAATTCCGGCGTATCTTATTTCAAGCATCAGGCGCATAGATACAACGGCGCATCAGTGCACTTACGCGGCATATCAGAAAATACGTCAGGGGAAGGGTCTGTGAATCTGGGCCATAGCGTCTACAAAATAGGGCATAGTTTTATGGCATTTTTATTATTCTTTTTTTTTCTTACTAGTAATGGCAGCGGTTTATCGTGACTGCGACATAATGGTGGACACATCAGACACTTTTGATACTATTTTGGGACCATTGTCATTTATACAGCGATCAGTGCTATAAAAATGCACTGATTACTCTGTAAATTACACTGGCAGAGAAGGAGTTAACCACTAGGGGTGAGGAAGGGGTTAAGTGTGTCCTAGGGATGTGTTCTAACTGTGGGGGGGGGGGGCTGGGCTACAAGTGACAGGACAGTGATCACTGCTCCCGAAGACAGGGAGCAGTATATCAGGCCGCGTACACACGGTCGATCCATCTGATGAGAATGGTCTGACGGCCCGTTTTTATCGGTTCACTGCTGAAGCAGACTGATGGCCTGATGTGCGTACACACCATCGTTCCAAAAACCGATCTGGTCAGAACGCGGTGACGTAAAACACAACGACGTGCTGAAAAAAACGAAGTTCAATGCTTCCAAGCATGCGTCGACTTGATTCTGAGCATGCGTGGGTTTTGAACCGATGCTTTTGTGTACTAACCATCGGTTTGGACCTATCGGTCAGCGGTCCATCGGTTCGATTTTAAAGCAAGTTGGGGCGTTCACACGGACGGTTTGGACCGATGAAACTGAACTTCGGTCTGTTTTCATCGGTTTGGACCGACCGTGTGTACGCGGCCTTAGTGTCATGTCACTAGGCAGAACAGGGAAATGCCTTGTTTACATAGGCATCTCCCCGTTCTGCCTCTCCTGACCGCAATCGTGGGCTGCTGTCGAACATGGAGTTCCCGGGACCCGCGAGCACACTCCCGAGGCACGCGGCGTGCGCACAGGTGTCGGCTGGGCGGCAAATTCAAAGGGGCGTACAGGTACGCCCATTTGCCTGCCCGTGCCATTCTGCCGACGTATATCGGCGGTCGGGAAGCGGTTAATCATTACTTCTGAAATTGGATTTAATTAAGAAGCTTTGGTGATAATTGACCACAATATTTAATACATTTATAAAATGTACAGTTGCTTTGATCGGTATCTCTTTTGTCAGCGTGTGTTATTGTAGTCTTCTGTATAGCACTAGACAAAGTTTACACAAGAGAGAATAGCTCATAGAAAGCCTCAGGAGCAGCTACAATATTTCCAATATAGAGCATATGACAGCAGACCACTTACAGCAGTAAAAGCACAGAGAGGGCACTAGACTTCCCCGCTGTATTGTATACGGCTCGTTCATTCATAGCACTGCTACCTGTCAAGTACCATTGCCATCTTTCAGATCCAAGCAGCCTCTCTCTAAGGTAGATTTCTGTTCTTCATAAGTACACTAGTTCTTTGAGATGTCATATAAAAATACTGAGCTCTCGTGATATTATTGGCGTTTCACAGGGAGCCAAACTTCATTGGATGCTCTGACAACCTGCAGTTGCGGGATGATTACGGTTTTTCATTTAGGTGATGCAATCTTCAGTTATTTCTTTTATGTTCCAGATTGAACTCAAAACTACATTACAGTTTGCTTGTATCATCAGCAAGTGTTTAGTAAATGTCATTTTGATGAATTTTTAGTAATGGTCAGAGGATAAAAACGTTGGGGCAGATCCACAGAGATACGCTACGCCGCCGTACCTTACCTGGCTTTAGTTCGAATCCAGGAAGATTTTGCGCCGTAAGTTACGGTGGAGTAGTCTATATCGGCGGAATTCAAATCATCGATTAGGGGGCGTGTTTCATTTAAATGAAGCGCGTCCCCACGCCAAATGAACTGCGCATGCGCCGTCCCGAAATTTCCCGCCGTGCATTGCGCTAAATGACGTCGCAAGGATGTCATTTTTTTTAACATAGACGTGAATTATGTCCATCCCGATTCACGGACGACTTACGCAAAAAAAAACAAAAAAATTCAAATTAAACGCGGGAACGACGGCCATACTTAACATGGCAAGTCTAACTATACGCCGCAAAACACCAGCTTTAACTATACGCCGGAAAAAGCCGACTAGAGACGACGTAAGAGAATGCGATGGCCGCGCGTATGTTCGTGGATCGTCGGAAATAGTTAATTTGCATACCCGAAAACGACGCAAACTCCACCCAGCGGACGGCAAAGTATTGCATCTAAGATCCGAAGGCGTACGAAGCCGTACGCCTGTCGGATCTAACCCAGATGCCGTTGTATCTTGGTTTGAGGATTCAAACTAAAGATACGACGCGGGAAATTTGAAAGTACGCCGGCGTATCAGTAGATACGCCGGCGTACTCTCTCTGTGGATCTGCCCCATTGTTAAAAGCCCCCATCGGACTGCTATGTAATAAATAACAGAGAGCAAATTAACCACTACAGCTCCGAAAGGATTTACCCTCTTAATGACCAGGCCATTTTTTGCGATATGGCACTGCGTCGCTTTAACTGACAATTGCGCGGTCGTGCGGCGTTGTACCCAAACAAAATGTATGTCCTTTTTTCCCCACAAATAGAGCTTTCTTTTGGTGGTATTTTATCACCTCTGCGGTTTTTATTTTGTGCGCTATAAACAAAACAAAAATGACAGACACTTTTGAAAAAAAAAATTATATTTTTTACTTTTTGCTATAAAAAATATCCCCCCAAAAATAAAAATAAACAAATTTCTTCATCAGTTTAGGCCAATATGTATTCTTCTACATATTTTTGGTAAACAAAATTGCAATAAGCATATATTGATTGGTTTGCGCGAAAGTTATTGGGCTAGATTCAGGTACCTTTTGCGCTTTTTTTACGGAGGCGCAGTAGCTCCGTAAATTGCGTGTGCGCTCCGGCAAAATGCCCGGCGTAAGCGCGCGCAATTTAAATGATCCCGTAGGGGGCGGGAATCATTTAAATTAGGCGCGTTCCCGCGTAGAGCGCATGCTCCGTCGGGAAACTTTCCCGACGTGCATTGCGGTAAATGACGTCGCAAGGACGTCTTTGCTTCAAAGTGAACGTGAATGGCATCCAGCGCCATTCACGATTCACTTACGCAAACTCCGTAAATTTTAAATTTCGCGACGCGGGAACGACGGGTATACGTAACATTGGCTGCCCCTGCTAATAGCAGGGGCAGCCTTACGCGAAAACCGCCGTACGGAAACGAATTAAACTGCGTACGCAGGGCTCGCGTAACGTTGTGAATCGGCGTTAGTATGCAATTTGCATACTATACGCAGAGCACAACGGGAACGCCACCTAGCGGCCATCGCAAGGATGCAGCCTAAGATATGCAGGCATAAGAGCCTTATGCCACGCATATCTTAGGCTGCAGTCGGCGTAACGAGGTTCCTGATTTGGGAGCATTCGTTACGCCGGCGCAAGTAAGCAATTGCGCTGCGTAACTATGGTTACGCAGGCGCAATTGCTCTCTGAATCCGGGCCATTGCGTCTACAAAATAGGGGATACATTTATGGCATTTTTATTATAATTTTTTTTACCAGTAATGGCAATGAACAGTGATTTTTAGCGGGACTGCGACATTGAGGCTCACAGATCGAACCCCTTTGACACTTTTTTTGGGACCAGTAACATCTAAAATAGTTAAAAACAGATAAAAATAGCCACTGATTACTGTATAAATGGCACTGGCAGGGAAGGGGTTAACACTAGGGGGCGATCAAAGGGTTATATGTGTTCCCTTGGAGGTGTTTTTAACTGTGGGGGGAGAGCGTACTGACTGGGAGTAGAGAGAGATCGCTGTTCCAGATCACTAGGAACAGACGTTCTCGCTCAACTCCCCTGTCAGAACTGGGATCTGTTTGTTTACATTGACAGACACCCATTCTGGCTCTCTGTGAAGCGATGGCGAATGGCCGGCGGACACAATTTATTAAAAAAACACATACAGTAGAAGAGGCTTTGATAGAAAACAATATTAGAGACCAAAGTTACCGAACAAATTTTATTTCCTTTATCAGGAACTACGCAAAAACTTGGACACAGAAGTGGCTGTAGACGTAGTATTCTTGGATTTTGAAAACACGTTTGACACCATGGGTTGCAGGTGGGAGGAAGCAGGCCCGAATAGGCCATAGGGCCGCCAGGCCGCAAGTCCTTGTGGGGCCCAAAGCTGGGCTGCTCTTTGAGCCCATGCTGCTCATCCAGCCTCTCCGCGGTTGGCTGGCTGCCTGCTAAGCTCAGCCATCGGCGCAGGGCGGATGGAAACATGAAGGGGAGGAGCTATAGGAGACACCTATAGCCACCCGTATAGGTCAGCCGTCGGTGCCGGGGGCGTGACTAAGAAAGGGGGAGGGGCTAGAGCAGACACCTGCTGCACCTTGGAGCCGGATTACAGAAAATGTGAGTGCAGCCCCGCTGTAACCTGGATAAGAGGAGCATTGGGGGCGGCTGCATATAGAACAATCATTCTCTCCTTCTTCCTCATGCAGGAAGAGGAGAAGTAGGCATTCCGAGCCCGCAGGAGGAAGATGGAGAGAATGATTGTTCTATATGCATATATACATCCCCCATGCTCTCCGCTGTCCCCTTTGTGCTCTCCACATCCCCCATGCTCTCCGCCATCCCCCCATGCTCTCTGCCACCTCCCGTGCTTTCCACTTCCTCCTGTGCTCTCCACCTCCCCCCATGCTCTCTGCCACCCCCCCTGTGCTCTCCACCTCTCCCTATGCTCTCCGCCACCCCCTGTGCTCTCCACTTCCACCCATGCTCTCCGTTGCTCCCCTGTGCTCTACACTTCCCCCCTGTTTTCTCCACATCCCCCCATGCTCTTCGCCGCCCCCTGTGCTCTCCACTTCCACCCATGCTCTCCGTTGCTCCCCTGTGCTCTCCACTTCCCCCCTGTGCTCTCCACATCCCCCCATGCTCTCCGCCGCCCCCTGTGCTCTCCACATCCCCCCATGCTCTCCGCTGCCCCCTGTGCTCTCCACCTCCCCCTGTGCTCTTCACATCCCCCATGCTCTCTGCTGCCTCCCTCTGCTCTCCACCTCCCCCTGTGCTCTCTACCTCCAACTGTGCTCTCTGCTGCCCCCTGTGCTCTTCTCTTTCTCCCTGTGTTCTCTGCCTCATCTGTGCTCTCGCCCCTCCTCTCAAGGTTCTTCCCTGTGCTCTCCACCCCCCCATGCTCTTTCCTGGTCCCCCCTCGCGCCCCTCCCTCCCCACACACACACACCTCTGCTGGGTTTCGTCAGGGTGGAGAGTGGGGAAAGGGCCGGTTAACATGTCATGGGCTGCTCAATACAAAATGCCCGGGACTATTTTTTGTCCCAGTCCGGGCCTGCTTCTAAGGGTTACCAATAGGGCTGTGCAAATTAACTTTTAATTAATCGATTAATCTTTCATTTTTTTGATCGATCCAAATCTTTTTGATCGATTAAAATTCTTTTGATTGCTACTCACCTCTCCGCCGGGTTCTGGGCCTTCAGGGAGTTCCATCGGCAATCCAGTAACGTCACGGACACTGGCGGGGCTTGCCGTGTCCACCTGAAGGGCTCCTTTGCTGTGCCTTCATATCTGCATGCCGGCGGGACCTTACTATCTGCCACACGCAAGGGCTGTTACACTTCCCTTTTTTACTTCCCTATATCAACCTGGGATTCTACAACCATCCACTGGGAGTTGTGATAGTTCCCTTCATGGGACATCTATCTATCTATCTTATCCAGTGTTTCTCAACCTTTTTTCAGTCAAGGCACCCTCCAAAATTATGGACAGGCTTGAGGCACCCCATTTTAAAATGTAAAAACTATTCTGATAGTTTTACATAATGCAGCAACATCAATACACGTAGGACACCCAACGTTAGAGGTGATTTATTCTTTCAAAGAAAATACACTTTTGAAAACCGACTAGTTGCTCAATGTTTCTCTTCTCCCTCAGTCTTCCTCCATCACTTAGCTAATGAGACCCCAAAGCTGACGAAGAGAGGAGGGGAGGGTCAAACAAGGATGATATGCAGGTGTTCCGTCAGATTAGGCGACCCGTAAGAATTGGTAACGGAAATGACATTCCGTCGCCTCCATCTTACTACACCCCGCACTCCACCACAGTAACGATACATGGAGAAGAGGGCAAGCGGACATCTTATTACACCCACCGGAGTTTTGTATTTCACACTTATTTTTAACAGGAAGCAGAGCATATATGGTGAAATACAGTATTTGGAAATCCATTGGACTGTTTACATGTTGAATTATAAAATCAGAGGTGTTCTGTCAGATTAGCAAACCTGTGAGATCAGCAGGTTTGCAGCTGCTTTTAAAATTCAGCATCTAAACAGTCAGTCAGATTTCTAAATCCTGTATTTCACCATATAAGCTCTGTTTACTGTTAAAAATAAGTGTGAAATGCAAAACTCCAGTGGGTGCAGGGCCGGCCTTAGGTGTTCAGGTGCCCTGTGCAAGCTAATCCTGTGGCGCCCCCCCCCCCCCCCCCCCCCCCCATCTTCACTAATCCTGTGGCGCCCCCAAGACATTGTGCAATTTGCCACCCCACTGAAAGTGCTGCCTGGTAAATTGGTACCATCGGGTCCCATGTGATCATGTGAGCAACTGACTGTGACTTACATTCTGCGAGCTGTGATGGCCGCACGGCGCCCCTGTTGCCCATGGCGCCCTGTGCGGCCGCACAGCTCGCACACCCCAAAGGCCGGCACTGGGTGGGTGTAACAAGGTGTCCACTTGCCCCCTTCTGAGTGTATTCTTACTATGGAGGAGTTTAGGGGTGTAGCAAGATGGCGGCGGCGGCGGAACGTCACTTCCATTACCAATTCTGATGGGGCGCCATATCTGACGAAACACAGGCAACTGACATCCGCCTTTTCAACTGATGATGTCATTGGTTGTTAGGAGGTTGGCAGCTAGAGGGTTATAATGGTGTACAATGAAAACCTGAAAACCTGCAGCTTTGTGTAACTTAAGCGCAGGTTTCATCCACCCATCGGCTTTTACCCAATTTTGGGCCAATTTTCTGGCATTTTGCCAAGGCACCCCTGAAGAAACCTCAAGGCACCCCAGGGTGTCTGAGCTCCAACCTTCAGAGCATGGTTTCCCAGAAAGCACCCTCCAGTGGCAGCATGTTAAGGTTTTTTTTAACCTTTTATTGGCACTTACAGTCTTCTGGTTATGCAGCATCATTTAACTGTGTCATCAATGCAGTAGGTAGGGAGCAGACAAATAGGTATTAATGTGTGAGTGGGTCTTGGCACCAATCTTAAAGCATGCAGAGAATAGCAGCAGTCTTGGTTCCACATTACATCAATAATATCTATTTGCTTACCTATTCAGAGAAAAATGGATTTTGCCATTATAAGTTACATCCGAATACAATTGATAAAGTACAAAGGATATAGTTTTAGAAAATTGCATTTGTTATCTCAGTGTACATTTCTATTACAGCTTTTATTTCTGACATATCTGTACTCATCTTGCAAGCTTTTCCTGAAATATATGAAAAAATATTTTATGCTGGAGAAAAACAGGACATTGCTCATAACACAGTGATGAGCTCCGAATAGCAAAACAATTTACGCTCATATACCGTATAAAGACTTGGCAACATTTGGGTAAGAGTTAGATAATGCTAGAGGGGCATGTGCAGGATGTTTGAATAACGTAGAGAGTGTATCTTGTTTGTACATATATATTTCTTTCACTCATGGTTAGTGTTTGGCTGAAGCCATTTATTCAGCACGTCGTGTGTTTGACGTCACCGCGTTTTGACCCGATCGGATTTTGGACTGATGGTGTGTACACATATCAGGCCGTGCGACGGGCCAGTCTCATCAGTTTGGTCCGACCGTGTGTACGGGGCCTTATGGATCCAGACACGTGTAAAGAGCAAGTTTCAGCCGAACTGACAGCGCCTGTTAGGAGGGGCAGAGTGTGGCCTGCCCATCTTGTGCGCAAACGGGAAGGAATCCAGAGAAGTTGCAAGCCCCAGCGCTTTCCCTCCTCTTCATGAACCTTTCCCTACCTCTAGTTCTGTCCCTACCAGGCGGTGGACTTGTCCCTAATCTGAGGCCCCGTACACACGGTCGGACAAAACCGATGAGAATGGTCCGACGGACCGTTTTCATCGGTTCACCGCTGAAGTGGCCTGATGGTCTGATGTGTGTACACACCATCGTTCCAAAAACCGATCGGGTCAGAACGCGGTGACGTCAAACACACGATGTGCTGAATAAAATTAAATTCAATGCTTCCAAGCATGCGTCGACTTGATTCTGAGCATGCGCGGGTTTTGAACCGATGCTTTTCTGTACTAACCATCGGTTTGGTCCGATCGGGCAGCGGTCCATCGGTTCGGTTTTGAAGCATGTTTTAAAATTTTGGACCGAAGGAAAACAGACCGATGGCCTATACACACGGTCGGTTTGGTCCGATGAAACTGAACTTCGGTTCATTCTCATCGGTTCGGTCCGACCGTGTGTACGGGGCCTGAGGTGACCAGATTTTTAAAATGAAATCCGGGGACATATTTTTTCTTTACTAGTAATGGCAACAATTAGCGACTCCCTGCCCGTCGCCCTCCGCCTCACAGTCTCTCAAGTCTCACTCTCTGGGCCCCGGCTACTACTGGATGGGGAACGGAGGAAGATCACTCCGCCAGGGAAGGCAAGGAGATAGGCAGGTGGCTGGCCAGGATTTGAGCCAAGGCAGAAGAACATGCGAGCGAAGCTGAATGGGCATGCGCCCGAAACTGAAGAAATATTCCCTTCCGCTCCGACCAGCACATGATCATCAGAAAGGGGCACAGATAATGGAAAGAATACAACCCCCCTATGCTAGTAGGCATGGCGGAGTGTGTGGGGCGGGGGTGTAATTCTATTTTTTTTATTTTAATTCTGCACTGACTGTCTTTGAAATTGCCCCTGCCCCTTATTAAATCCAATCTGGGGATAAAACCAGGGACAGACTTGGTCCGGGGACAGTGTCCTCAATCAGGGGACTGTCCCCTGAAACTGGGGATGTCTGGTCACCCTACCCTACTCTGCCCACTCGCAAAATGCACACCAAGCCTGGGAGCCAGGGCCTAAATAGGCTCTGCCTGACCCAAGGTGGCTGCTAGAGTCACATGGGGTAGGAGCATTAGGGCTGCAACTAACGATTGTTTTCATAATCGATTAGTTGGCCGATTATTGTTTCGATTAATCGGATAATAGCCTTAAAAATAAATATGCATTTTTTTATTTATTTTTTTAGGGCCAATTTGTTGTTGGGCAGATTAAAAAACACAAATTGCCGCAAAAACACATTAAATGCTTTTCTGCAGCTTCTCCATTGAAGTATATTGAACAAAAAAAAAAAAAGCACCGTTTTGCGTTAAAAAGTCCTTGCCCTTTCCATATACGCAGCAGCCGAAAAAAAATCATGGATGTGAACGTGTCCCATAGGAAAACATGTAAATGAACTGTAGTGTGTTTCTGCAAAAAGCACCAAAAACAGAGGTGTGACCCAGGCCTGAGATGTTTAGTAATATAATGGGGTTAAAAAAACAAAAATAAGTACAAAAAGAGAAAATAATCGCTATTGTAAGGGGTTAATTTTTTTTACTGTGGGACAGTGAAAGTAATACTTACAGTAGCGATTTGCTTTTTTGTACTATAAAAGGGCTAATTTTAGTTTTTTTAACCCCATTATGTTACTGGCCGATTAATCGATTATGAAAATTGTAATCAATTAATTTAATAATCGATTAATTGTCGATTAATCGATTAGTTGTTTCGGCCCTAAGGAGCATCCAATTGGATTGCTTCTCCAGTGACCCAGAAAATCATAGAGGAACCATGTTCCTCTTGACTTTCTCTCTAACTGTGGTGCCACTGCGGAAGAGCGCCACCTGCAGTGGAGAGAGTAGACTGCAGTTTCCTACAAGGATATTGTACTGTATTTGACAGCTGCCACTACTGGCTGTCAGAATATTAGAACTGTGCCTGCATCTAATTGGATGTAGGCGCTACTCGGCCAACAATTTTCCGACACGCTTCTTCAGCAAAAGTCGATTGAACAACAGGAGTTGGCAGAAACTTGAGCAGTGAATGGCCAGTTTAGGAATAATAAATTCCAAGGTCTCCTCTTGTGAAGTGATGTTTAGTGCAGAACTCGGTATCAAAATCTTCCCAATGTTACATGGAAACATTTTCATTTAGAAATAATAATCCCAGAGTAATATCAGAGTAATAACTTGAGAAAAACATGTTCCTTTGCCTCTTTTATACAAATTAGATTCACTTTTGATATCTGCTCTTTATTTATTAGTTTCTTATACCAGGAAAAAGGTCTAAATGCAGAAGAGGAAATTAATAAATACAGTTTTTGCTTGAAAATCATTCATCTACGTCTAAAAAACTAAGCAACGATCAGATAAAGCCACAGAGAAAAGATTGAATTAAATCTTCCTATAGCTCAGCAAAACATGTCAGAAAGAGCCTACATTGTGTATGTTTACCAAGATTTTTTAGGGCTTTTTCACACCACAAAAACACTCCAAATCTGTTCTGGATGGGTTTCTGTATGTGCGTTTCTTAACGCGTTGTGGTGCATTTTTGATGCGTTTCTGGATGCATTCCAGATGCTTTTTTTCCTTCTTTTTCCTGTTTTTGTAGATACCACTGGCTGTCAGAATATTAGAATTTTAGAAGTGCATTAGGAAAAATGTCCGGATGCGTTTGTAACACATTTTGGTGCATTTTTGATGAGTTTCCGGATGCAATCCAGATGCTTTTTTTTTTCTTTCTTCCTGCTTGGAGTCCATGCGTTTTTGATGCATTCCAGTGCATTCCGTTGTACTTTTTTCTGGAACTGACCACACTGGTGTAAACTATGCCATTGGAAACATATAACCTACTTTCCATGCGTTTTTGATGCAAAAAACGCTCTGGACCACAGAGCCGGTAACTATAAACCAGTTTATTTAAAAAAAAACAATCACTTTAATCTGCGTAGAATTCAGTGTCCATGCACAGTTGTGCGACTTAAAAATCATCTGATTTCCATTGTGACTTTACCCTGAGGCCCCATACACACCATAGAATCTATCCGCAGATAAATCCCATCAAATGGGTTTCTGCGGATAGATCCTATGGTGTGTACACTCCGTCGGATATTTATCCGCAGATAAATCTCCCCTGGGATGGATTTCCAGCAGATGGATATTTGCTGACATGCTCAACAAATCCATCTGCTGGAATCCATTCCAACGGATGGATCCGCTCGTCTGTACAGACTTACCGGATCCATCCGCCCAAAGGGATTCCCCGCACGCGTCGTAATGATTTGACGCATGCGTGGAATTCCTTATATGACAGCGTCGCGCCCGTCGCCACGTCATAATAGCGGCGACGGCGCGACACGTCATCGGCAGAGGATTTCAGCGCGGATTTCAATGCGATGGTGTGTACACACCATCGCATAGAAATCTTCTGAAATCCTCGAGAGGATTTATCCGCGGATACGGTCCGCTGGACCGTATCTGCGGATAAATCCTCTCGTGTGTATGGGGCCTGAGACTTTGTTTGGCTTTGACAAATGTGATCATTCTGTTTGTGCTCTAAAAAGACATGTGCAGCAGCAGGTTCCCAGTGGGGCGCCCGGGTGGGGGTAGGCAACAGCAGTATACATAGAGATAAACGACAGGGCTGTTTGTGTAAATGTTTCTCAGGACTTGCGAGGGGGTCCATGTTATGTTATACTTATTATTGTGGAATGTGTCTGTCTACTACAGGGTGGACCGGCCCACCCAATGTTGGGTGACCGGTGCCCGTTTTCTTTTGGATTTCTGTCAAAAAATTTCTAATAAAACTTTTATTGAACCTAAAAAGATATGTGCAGAATGGAAAAATGTGTTTAGTTTAGTTTGTTTTCTTTATTTTCTAACAAATTCCAATTTTTCAGAATGATTTGAATTAGCATCGGTCGAAAATTGATCGACCAATTCGAAGTCTGTGTGAAGAATATCTGGTTGTTAAGGAGCGGACCGGGAAGCCAGCCGCCGTGTCCTTAACAACCGATGCCTTATCAGCTGTCAGCTGGTTTTCCCACTTAAGCTGTAAGTGTATGTAAAGAAAAGAATGCCGGCAATGAAAAAAAACGAAAAAGTTAAAAAAAGGGTGTAGGATCCCCCCCCTCCCTTGCATACCAGGCCCTTTTGGGCTGGTATAGATTTTAAGGGGAACTCCATGCCAAGATTGAAAAATAACAGCGTGGGCACCCCCCCAAAATCTATACCAGACTCATGTGAGAATGCAGCCAGCAGGCCAGAAAAGGGGGGGGGGGGTGAGCGAGTGCCCTCCCGAACCATACCAGGTCACATGCCCTCAACATTGGGAGGTGCTTTGGGGCACCAAAGCACCTTGTTCCCATGTTGATGAGGACAAGGGCCTCTTCCCCACAACCCTGGCCGGTGGTTGTGTGGATCTGTGGGCGGAGGGCTTATTGGAGTCTAGAAGATCCCTTTAACAAGGGGACCCCCAGATCCCACCACCCATGTCAATGAATATGGACCTCCTCATTCACCAAAAAAGTGTGAAAAGTAAATAAAAACACCAGTTTTTGACAATTCCTTTATTCAAAAAATATAAAATAAAATAAAATGTCCCCCGGTGTATATTCATTGTTAATCACACAGCCCACCACCACTGTAGACCAGAAAAAAAGAGAACCTCTGGCCCAGACGAAGGCTCCCATCATCTGACAGCTCTTAGATTGCTAAGGGGTGGGGCGTAGCTGGAGCATGCTGGATCGTTGTTGTCACAAGGGGGCGGTGGCGTCACCAGGTGGCCCGCCACTGAGTTATTGAAGAACTGTCCCCATTTTTCATTGCTGGCAATCTTTTCACAAGTCACAACCAAATTGCATCTATGTTGTGAAGGTGTGGGTTTACTTTTAGGTGCATGGACCTCGAGTCGCTTAAAAATCGGACCAAAATAGTGCACAAACTACTTTGAAGTCACTGCGACTTGAAGTCACACAGATATGAATGATTATCATAGGGAAACATGGGGTATGACTTGTCAAGTTGCATGACAAAGTGCACAAGTGTGAATGCACAACTAAAAAAAATAAGAACACAGAGCTAAAAAAAAATAACAGCTGGAAAATATATTAAAGTTAATTAAATCAAATTAATAACATTTAATTCGTTCTCCAAACAGATCTTACCCCACCCCTTCTAACCACAATAAAATTAATCTAACTAAAAGTGCATTGTTTACGGCGGAAACTACAGGGATAGCGGGACTCCACCTTATCTGGAAATGACCAATGTGATCATTTTGTTTATGCTCTAAATAGACATGTGCAGAATGTAAAAATGTGTGAATGTAAATACCAGTTTTTGACAATTCTTTTTTCAAAAAATAAAAATAAATGTCCCCTGGTGTAGATTCATCGTCAATCACACAGCCCACAGCCACTGCAGACCAGAAAAAAGGAAAACCTCAGGCCCTGACGATGGCTCCCGCCGTCTACTGGCTCTGCCATCTGACAGCTCTTAGATAGCTAAGGGGTGGTGTGTGCCCCTTGTGATTTCATTGTCCGGGGCATGCTGGGTTAGTGACACCACAAGGGGGTGGTGATGTCACTGGGTGGCCCGCCCCTTAGTTATTGAAAAGCTGTCCCTGTTTTTTCATTGCCGGAAATCTTTTCACAAGTCGCATCCAAATTGTATCTATATCGTGCAGGTGCGGGTTTACATTTATGCAGGGCCGCCATCAGGGGGGTACAGGCAGTACACATGTAAGGGGCCCGGATGGCAACCCCCCTTTTTTTGTAAGGGGTCCAGAGGTCCCCAGGGGCCCGGATGACAACCCCCCTTTTTTTATTTATTTTTTATAAAAAAATATATTGTTTTTAATATAGATTTTTTTACATTTTTTTTATTAAAGGGCCTAGAGGTCCCCAGGGGCCCCGGATGACAATCCCCCCTTGTTTTTATAAAAAAATATTTTTTTCTTTCTTTTTTTTTTCTTTTTATATATATATTTTACTAAAGGGCCTAGAGGGCCCCGGATGGCAACCCCCCTTTTTTAAATAATTTTTTTATATATTTTTTTAATTTATTTTTTATTAAAGGGCCCAGAGGTTTCTTTTTTTCTTTATATGCCCGGATGGCATTTTTAATTTTTATATATATATATATTATGGCTGTGGAAATTAACTATTAGCTCATCGATTAATCTTAAATTTTTTTGATCGATCCAAATTTTTTTGACTGATACTCACTTCTTTTCTTGATTGATACTCACTTATCCGCCGACTTTCGGCCCTTCAGGGAGTTCCGTCGAAGATCCGGTGACATCAGAGACAGCGGCGGGGCTTGCTGTATCCATCTGAAGGGCTCCTTTGCTGTGCCTTCATATCTGCATGCCGGCGGGATCTTACTATCTGCCACACGCAAGGGCTGTTACACTTCCCTATATCAACCTGGGATTCTACAGCCATCCACTGGGAGTTGTGATAGTTCCCTTCATCTAAATGCCGATGGACTGGTGTTAACTTCTCCTTATCTGGATTCAGCAGTGGTATCGTTGTACACATTTTTATACTAGTATCATATTTGGCTACATGTTTTTATGACTGCTTTTGCTACCGTTTGGTATTACTCGCACCATTTTTACAGTTTATGTAGCTACATTGATTTTATCTCCAATGCAATATTTATTTTGTTACCTACTTTAAGACTGTAAAAGTTTTAATGCTATTCCCATCGAGCGCTGCCTTTGTGTGTTTTTTGTATCCTGCTATCCATTTTTCCAGTGGTTGGTAGCTGCACTGGGAATCGGCCTGCAAGTCGAATTAGTCGATTAATCGATTAAAAAAATAATCGATTATTCGAACACAAAAATTTTGATCAGTAACAGCCCTAATATATATTTTTTATTAAAGGTCCCCAGGGCCCCGGATGGCTATTTTTTTTATATATATTGTTCTTCATTTCTTTTTTTTGTAAAGGCCCCCCCCCCCCCGTTTCTCAAATTTAATAAGGGGCCCAAAATTCCCGATGGCGGCCTGCTCCTGTTGAGTAGGCGCTATTTTGTAAATTTGGTTATCTGAGCCGTAGTTTAGCTCAGATTTTCATGCCAAATTATGGGTCTCTGTTCCAGCTTGGCTGTGTTGCGCATCTTCCACCTGACTGTGGGTGTCACTGTCACCAGGGGTCAAGGTTGGAATTGCAATGGGCTGGGTGTATTGGGTGCCGCTTTCCCAGATACAGCTCAGTGGCCACTGTGTATTCTGGGGAGGGGTCTTCCGATCCTGACCTGATGGCCCTCCTGGCCTCAGGGATGTATTAGCAACCTTTTAATCTCGGGGGCCTGCTGGCCCGAGGCACCGCTACTGAAAGGAGGCCCAGAAGTTTCTGGGGGTCCAGGGATGGCGCCTCCGGCGGCGCACGCGCGCCCCCTGCTCGTCCCTGGTGCCGACGTGCGTGCCAGGCGCGAATGATCACCGCCGGGCACCCACGATCGCTCGTTACAGAGCGTGAACCGGGAGCTGTGTGTGTAAACACACAGCTCCCGGTCCTGTCAGAGGGAGAAATGCCTGATCGTCTGCTCATACAATGTATGAACAGCGCTCAGTCATTTCCCCAAGTAAGTCCCACCCCCCCTTCAGTTAGAACACACCCAGGGAACATACTTAACCCCTTCCTCGCCCCCTAGTGTTAACCCCTTCTCTGCCAGTGGCATTTTTATAGTAATCAATGCATTTTTATAGCACCGATCGCTATAAAAATGCCAATGGTCCCAAAAATGTGTCAAATGTGTCCGAAATGTCCGCCATAAGGTCGCAGTACCGATAAAAATCCCTGATCGCCGCCATTACTAGTAAAAAAAAAATATTAATAAAAATGCCATAAAACTATCCCCTATTTTGTAAAACCAATTTTTGTGCAAACCAATCAATAAACACTTAGGGGCAGATCCACAAAGATCTGCCCCGGCGCAGCGTATCAGACATACGATATGCCGCAGTAACTTACTTCTCTTTGGTTCGAATCCATAAAGATTTTGCGCCGTAAGTTACGGCGGCATGGTGTATCTCTCGCGGCGTAACGGCGCCTAATTCCGTGTTTCATTTAAATGAAGCGCGTCCCCGCGCCAAATGCATGCGCCGTCCCTAAATTTCCCGCCGTGCATTGCGCTAAATGACGTCGCAAGGATGTCATTTTTTTGACGTGGGCGTAAATTACATCCATCCCGATTCACGGACGACTTGCGCAAACAACATTTTTTTTTTTAAATTCAAAGCGGGAACGACGGCCATACTTAACATAGCAGGTTTAACTATACGCCACCAAACAGCAGCTTTAACTATATGCCGGAAAGAGCCGACTAGAGACGACTTAAAAAAATGCGACGGCCGCGCGTACGTTCTTGGATCGTCGGAAATAGCTAATTTGTATACTCAACGCGGATTATGACGGGAACGCCACCCAGCGGACGCCGAAGAATTGCATCTTAGATCCGAAGGCGTACGAAGATGTACGCCTGTCGGATCTAACCCAGATGCCGTCATATCTTGTTTTGAGGATTCAAAACAAAGATACGACGCGGGAAATTTGAAAGTACGCCGGCGTATCAGTAGATACGCCGGCGTACTCGCTTTGTGGATCTGCCCCTTATTGCGATTTTTTTACCAACATTATGTAGAAGAATACGTATCGGCCTAAACTGAGGAAAAAAATATGTTTTTTTATATATTTTTGGGGATATTTATTATAGAAAAAAGTAAAAATCATTATTATTTTTTTCAAAATTGTCGCTCTATTTTTGTTTATAGCGCAAAAAAATAAAAACCGCAGAGGTGATCAAATACCACAAAAAGAAAGCTCTATTTGTGGGAAAAAAAGGACGCCAATTTTGTTTGGGAGCCACGTCGCACGACCGCGCAATTATCAGTTAAAGCGACGCAGTGCCGAATCGCAAAAAGTGGCCCGGTCATTGACCAGCAAAATGGTCCGGGGCTGAAGTGGTTAATGAAACGTTTGAAGAAAAGGAAAGCAAGTGTTGGTGTGGACATTTGTGACTCTTCAAGAAGGACCCCTAGGACAAACATGGTGAACAGTAAGGTAACGGCAGACCCAAATCTAAACCAGCAGCTCCTTCGGGGGCAGTGGCGTCTCCAGCTTTCATATTTAGGGGGGGGCACATGGGGGGACAGGGACAAAAGTAGGGGGGCCAACTATAAAATGCAATTTTATATATATATATATATATATATATATATATATATATATATCCTGGGGCCCTTTACTATGATCCCACTATGGGCCCTTTCACATGTTCTGCAGTGAGCTCCCTTCCTACTATACTGGGGCCCCCCAGGGTGGCAGAAAACAAGAGATATATGTCACCAGCACACCAAGAAAATATAAGGGTACAAAGCAGTGGGAGAACTATCATTGTTGCAAAGGTTGTCTTGCCACCGGGCCCTGGTGTTCTGCCACAGTGGGGATCCCTAGCTGTCCTGTCCCAGAAATTTGCACCGTATATTATCTGCCTAACTGAAAGTGAAAGTAAATTGTGAATGTTTTGAAAGAACAGGAGAGGGGGAGGGAGACAGATGGGGGGGGGAGAGAAGGGACGGAGATAATGTAGTTCAGTGATTACAGTGTACTGCAGTCTGCAGTGCACACACTTAAACACGGTCCAGGCTAGAATATCTGGTTGTGTGAGCGCTCGCATTATGCAGTGTCGGCGAGCAGAGGGAGGGGGAGGAATCTCCCGCAGAGGTGACTGGGGACGCTCTCCTTCTCGGGGAGCAAAATACAAAAAAAAATTTTTTTTCTGGGGGGGGGGGGCACATGGTGGGGCACAGCATGATGTTGGGGGGGTCAGGGCCCCCTCTGGCCCCCCCCCCCTAGGGACGCCTCTGTTCGGGGGTAGTGCTACATTTAGGTGCACGGACCTCAAGTCGCTTGAAAGTCAGACCAAAATAGTGCACAAACTACTTTGAAGTCGCTGCGACTTGAAGTCACACAGATATGAATGGTTATCGTAGGGAAACATGGGGTAAGACTTGTCATGTGCCTTTGGGATCCAACAAAGTGCACAAGTGTGAATGCACAACTGAAAAAAATAAGAACACAGAGCTAAAAAAATAACAGTTGGAAAATATATTAAAGTTAATTAAATCTAATTAATAACACAGGGTGTAACATTTAATTAGTTCTCCAAACAGATCTTACCCCACCCTTTCTAAACACAATAAAATGAATATAACTAAAAGTACGCTGTTTGCGGCAGAAACGACAGGGATAGCGGGACACCATATCATCTGCAAATGACCTTTAATTGTTTCTGTGCCAAGAATGTAAATATTAAAACTCAGCTCAATAAACGCTCAGCATCCAGCTTTATTTCTACACAAGCAGAAAAAATAATGATGGTAATAGATTGAGGTCATCTACTCATAAAAAAGAGGGGAAAAAAAAGCTGAAACGATTGATTTCTCTCTTGCCATTTATTAAAAAATAAATAAATAAATAAACACTTTATTATCCGGAATTTTCATGAAATTGTAAAACCCAGCCACAGATCAGCCTCTAATGATATTCATATCACACAACAGGAAAACACATTTTTATCACCAGAAAAATAGACCTCAGATAGGTTATCGGATTTATAGCGTCACAGATTATTTTGTCAGAACAGCAGTGTGCGTCTGTGCATTTATTAGCAGCATTACTGGCTGGAGAGAACACATTACGGCATTTACAGAAAACTTGTCTTTTATCCCGGTGGGATTCTGTACATGCTTCCCTGGCAGAATCGGCTTGTTTGGAGGGAAAAGTCACCAATGTGCTTAATTCATTTGTACCACGCTGAACTATCATTCTGTTTACCGCAGGCACACAGTGGAGAATGCCTTGTGAAGGCTGGGTGGGCATACTTCCTGTGCAGTCTGTACTGATACACAGGGATGGACTGGCCATTGGGACTACAGGGAGTTTCCCGTTGGGCCGATGGCTCAGTGGGCCGGCTTCAGTGACAGCAGACTGCCGCCCCCCTGTCTCTCCCTTCCCGCAGCGCTCACCTCCTCTCCCTCCCCGCAACGCTCACCTGGGGAGGAACAGAGAAACAGGGGGAGGAGCAGAGGAGCAGGGGGACGACAGAGGAGCATGGGGGGAGGGGACAGACAGCTGACTCAACAGCTATGGCCTGGGAGTTTCTCACTTATGCCTAATCTTGTCCCATAAGGGGGGGCACCAAACTGATTCTTTGCCCCGGGTAAAATAATGTCTAGCTTTCCCACTGGTACTGCCTGTAAGAGTACCAGCACCAGCCATTCTACTCTAATAAAGTAGAATTGCTAGTGGCTAGTCAAGGGGGAGAGGGGGCTTGGGTGGCAGGGGGGGGGGGGGTTGTTAGTTGTCCAGCCGCCATGGGAGAGACCTGTCAAAGTGGGCCAGTCTGGATAAAGTCCAGGGCCAACTTTTTGTCCCAGTCCAGCCCTGCTGATACACAACATGTCCCAAAAAGAGAGGCAGCGGTCAGAATTCAAGGTACGGAAGGTTCCACCCAAGGCCTAATGGCGACCTCCAGAGTTGGGGTAGGGTGACCACATGTCCCGGATTGCCCGGGACAGTCCCGCATTTTTCAGGTCTGTCCCGGGCACATTCATTCCAGGACAATACAGTGTCCCTGAATGAAACTCACACAGCCACCCCCCGGGCCAATTTGATGCCCCCAAAAAAAGGCCGCCACATCACTACTTTACTCACTGACAGTACTTGTCCTGGCCGGGAATGCCTGGAGGAGCACAATCCTGCCCCCTGCTTGTGATTGGAGAAATCATAAATCCCGCCTCTTGTGTCCAATCACTGTGCTGTGATTCGTTACAGCACAAGCTGATTTTTGGGAAGGGAAGGTGTCCCTGAATGGTAGCTTGGAAATGTGGTCACCCTAAGTTGGGGACAGCTGGCATCCTTCTGTGTAGAGTGGGTTACAAGGCATTGTGGGTGCAATGCAAGATGAAATGGTGGGCGCCAGAAACTTTTTGAATGCAAAGAGTTACGTTTATTTATGTTACTTTAAATTCCTGCCGCGAGCTCCGTGACTGTGCCCGCGGGACCCAATGGGACCCGCGGTCCCGCAATCGGGTCACAGAGCTGCAGAACAGGGAGAGGCCAGTGTAAACAAGCATCTCCCCGTTCTACCTAGTGACACTGTCACTGATCGTCTGCTCCCTCTCATCAGGAGGAGCGATCAGTGACGTGTCACTCGTAGCCACGCCCCTAACAGTTAGAATCACTCCCTAGGACACACTTAACCCCTTCTGCGCCACCTAGTGGTTAACCCCTTCACTGCCAGTGTCATTTTCACAGTAACAGTGCATTTTTGTAGCAATGATCGCTGTAAAAATGACAATGATCAAAACTATTTTGAAAAAAAACGTTCTGCTATAAAACATCTTCAATATATAAAAATAAAAAATAAATCAAATTTCTTCATCAATTTAAGCCAATATGTATTCTGCTACATGTTTTTGGTAAAAAATCCCAATAAGCTTATATTGATTGGTTTGCTCAAACGTTAAAGTGTTACAAACTATGGAATATATTTATACAATTTTTATTTATCTTTTACTAGTAATGGCGGCAATCAGCGACTTATAGCGAGACTGCGACATTGCAGCGGATAAATCAGACACCTAACTAAAACTTTTAGAAGACCAGTAACAATAATACAGTGACCAGTGCTAAAAATATGCATTGTACTAATGACACTGGTGGCGGGGAAGGGGTTAACATCAGGGGCGATCAAAAGGTTAACTGTGTGCCTAACAATGTGTTTGTTCACTGTGGGGGGGGGGGGGTGCTTTTACTATGGGAGGAACTTTGCAGGAACACGGATCAATGCCTTACCCACTGACAGAACGGCAATCTGCCTTGTTTACATAGGAAGATTCCCATTCTGGCTCTCTGCCTAATGATCGGCGGGTACTGGCGGACATCGAGTCTGCAGTACCCGCAGATCAGCTCCTATTTTATCTAATCACAGCGGGATCGGGTCGGCATGCATGCTCACCCCAGGCCTGGAAGTGCAGGATTATGTACTAGGTACAATGCTGCAGCTGTCCCTTGCTGACTCCAAGATGGTGAACTGAGCGATCACATGGTGGTTGATCGCTCAGTTCTTGGTCTGCTTGGAGCAGAGAACAGTGACTATCACTCTCTCCACTCTGTACCTCCACTGGAACGCGGGACAGGCACAGTTGGCTCCGACTCTCAGCCTCTCACTGAGAGGCAGAGCCAGCTGTCAATCAGGCAGCTGGATGGATTCCACAATATTGTCCGGATCCTTCCAGTGCTTGGAGCGGCTCTGCCACTCAGCTGATAGAGGCTAATAGCCCCCCATCAGTTGACTCTAGGTCACAGGAAAGCAAAAGTAAATGAGCTCTTGGAACCCACAAGAGACGTAAAAGCTTTGGCCATACTTGTCTTTTAAGACACTGCCCAACTTTCACCATGGTCACCAATCACTGCAGCACCCTAGCATGCTTTGTGTAGTATATTTTGTTTAGCTCAGAGACAACTTTACCTTCTATGAAAGGGGTAGTTGTCTGCTTTTGCCTCCCAGGCCTACCCTAGTACATATCTAACATTAAAAGGCATTTTAAAAAACAGCTTTGCTGCGTTTCAATATGAGGTCGAAAATACCGTATACAGTGGAACCTTGGATAACGAGCATAATCCGTTCCAGGAGAATTCTCGTAATCCAAAGTACTCGCATATCAAAGCGAGTTTCCCAATAGAAGTCAATGGAAACGAAAATATTTAGTTCCGCGTTGATTTTAATGGCATGCAATGTCGCATGTGGCCAGAGGTGGGAGGGGCGGAGAGCCTCGGGGACACTCGGAAAGGCACAGGGACAGCTCAGCTGACCTCAGAATTCCTCGGAAACTGAATATTTCCGAGTATTTTTATACAGCTCTGCTCGGCTCCGGTGCCCCCACACCTCAGGCCAAATGCGGTACTGCAGGCCCCATTAGCTTGAATTCTGCTCGTTTTGAGAGACAACATTCGCGAACCAAGTCAGAATTAAAAAAAAAAAGTTGCTCGTCTTTCAAAATGCTTGTTAACCGCGTTACTCGTAAACCGAGGTTCCACTGTATATTGCATTAAAAGTGAACCTAGGAAATGTCCCCATTCAACATTTTATTTACAGCCTTCACATCTGTGACAGACTCAACTGGGACAGGGGCTTTTGGAGAGGACTAGGGGCAAGCCTCCCACCCACTGATTATGGCCCAGGGAGAGAGCAGATCATTATCTGATGATAGACAAACACTTAATGGACACTGAGAGCGTGGATTGGATTAATTCTCTGAATAAGGATAATAAAGCTTCCCTTCTGGAGTGGATGGAAAGGTGTAATAATAATCTTGTACAGGGTAATGGTCAAAGGGGATTTGGTGTTTAACGTTGCATCGTCCTGCTAATATCCTCAAGAGGGGAATGTCCTCCTGTGGGGTATAAAAGTATGTGTCTGAGTTTCAATAAAGAGTCGTTACTTTGGTTCAACCCCCACATCTTGTCTGTGTACGATGCTCAGAGTAAAAAGGGCGGGTATTAGCTCTCGGTCTGCTCGGAACGGTTTGGAGGGCAGGAAGCACTGGTTGGCAGAAGGAAGCACCTAATTGGTGTGCTAAGTGGTTCCGTCACCACATTTTTTTAAGAGAGAAACTAATATTGCAAGGTGCTTCCAATGGGAAGCATACAGTATAAAAAAACACTTTAAACATTTAGGCCCAGATTCTCAAAGGAGATACGACGATGTATCTCCAGATACGCCGTCGTATCTCTGAGTCTGAGCGGTCGTATCTATGCGCCTGATTCATAGAATCAGTTACGCATAGATTTCTATTAGATCCGACCGGCGTAAGTCTCTTATGCCGTCGGATCTTAACTGCATATTTACGCTGGCCGCTAGGGGCGTGTACGCTGATTTACGCCTAGAAATATGTAAATCAGCTAGATACGCGAATTCACGAACGTACGCCCGGCCGATGCAGTACAGATACGCCTTTTTCGTTAGGCTTTTCCCGGCGTAAAGTTACCCCTGCTATATGGTGGCGTACATGCGGTGTACCAATGTTAAGTATGGACGTCGTTCCCGGGTCAAATTCTTAAAAATTTACGTTGTTTGCGTAAGTCGTCCGTGAATGGGGCTGGACGTCATTTACGTTCACGTCGAAACCAATACGTCCTTGCGGCGTACTTTGGAGCAATGCACACTGGGGTTCAGAAGAAGTTACCTTACGAAACGTGCGTGCGTGTAAAGCGGTTACACGCACGCGCACTTCCGGGTGGAACAGCTAACCAATTCAGTGGAACGCACAGCGTCCGGCAGCTGCTACCACTTACATACCGGACCGAAAGTGCCGTGTCCGCACACCTGCGATCATCGCAGATAGCTCATTTTTAATTTTCTATTTTTTCTATTTTTATTTTTATTAATTTTTATTACCCTTGTCCTGACTAGTTTGTGGGCAATACTTTACATTGTTTGTATACGCTCATATTTGTATTTAGCACGCCAAGCTCTTTAGTGGCAGTGCAAATAAAGCTTACCTTGGTTTTTACATATCACGCTATGGGAGCCTGTCTTTTTTCCTGGAGGAGCCTGCACGATTAGGAGGATCCTTGTCACTTGGTGGAAGTCGTTCTAAGAGAGCTCAGGGAAGGAAGGATTGGGACCGAGAGAAATCGCAGCGTGTTTTGCACCCTACCCCTGCAGGGGTGAGGGCTTCTGGTGAGTGGGGACCCAAGTGGGGGGAGCACCGGGACCACAGCGCTTACACAAACTGCATAGTGTGATCACCCAGCACAGCAAGAAGCACTGTCTGAAATTGATTACTGCACTCAAGTTGAATTTCAATTAATTGTTTGAGGATTCATCACTTTACTGCTGATTTTTTGTGACACTTTTTTTATATATACATTTTTGGATATTTTTGGATTGACTCTATGACTTTTTTTTTTTTTTTGATACACTGTTTTTTTTATACACTTTTTATTACACAGTTGGGCATATTTATCCAACTCTGGTTACCACAGGATTTTATACTTTTTTGGTGATATATGTTGATGTTTTTTGCACAATTGTGTACATATCCCTATTTATATTTATATAATTAGCTACGGGCATCACAGCACTTTATCTCACGTTTGTATGTTGCTAGCGGATTTCTAGTTCAATTTATTTTGTGCTTTTGTCCTAGGCTGGGTCTATTTGCATCCATTTCACCCTTATGCGCATATTTAACTTTATTCACTTAGCATGTTTGGTCCTAACTAGCAATAGTTTTGCACTTCAGTGACTCACCACTAGGGTTTCCAACTCATCCCTTTAAAACAGAACACATATTAATTACACAGGTTCTGTGGCTGATTAAGGAGGTAATTAAACTCACTTGATGCCTTATTTGCATTAAATTAGCCTCAGAACCTGTGTAATTCATATGTGTTCTGTTTTAAAGGGATGAGTTGGCAACCCTACTCACCACATAGTCACACATACTTTGGTTTAGATGCTGCCTTTTATTTTATATTTATTTATGCTTAGCTGTGCCTAGCATTATATTATATTTCCAGGCTGGTGGACGCCACCTCTGGTGGCAATATATAATTTAGTGACAACTTTTTGTAAATGTTTTTTTTTTTTTTTTTGGTCATTATTTAATCACTTGGGACAAAAAAAAATATTCAATGGACTCAACATGCCTTTCAGCAGTTTCCTTGGGGTGTCTACTTTCCAAAATGGGATAATTTTGGGGGGGGGGGGGTTGTACTGCCCTGCCATTTTAGCACCTCAAGAAATGAGATAGGCAGTCATAAAATAAAAGCTGTGTAAATTCCAGAAAATTTACCCTAGTTTGTAGACGCTATAACTTTTGCGAAAACCAATAAATATTATATATATATATATATATATATATATATATATATATATATATATATATAAAATATATAAAGACATGTGGCTGAAAACATTTTGGCCTAAATGTTTGACTAAAATTTAGTTCATTCGATATTTTTTACTTTTTGTTATAAGAAAAATCAATTGTTTTCAAAATTTACGGTCTTTTTCCGTTTATATCGCAAAAAATAAAAATCGCAGAGGCAATCGAATACCATCAAAAGAAAACTCTATTTGTGGGAAGAAAAGGACGCAAATCTCGTTTCAGTACAACATTGCATGACCGCGCAATTACCAGTTAAAGCAGCGCAGTGCCAAATTGTAAAAACACCTTTGGTCCTTTAGCTGCATATTGGTCCGGGGCTTAAAGCGGGAGTTCACCCAATTCCTTTTTTTTTCTATTTTCCCCTTAGATTCCTGCTCGTTTTGTCTAGGGGAATCGGCTAGTTGTTTTAAAATATGATCCGTACTTACCCGTTTTCGAGATGCATCTTCTCCGTCGCTTCCGGGTATGGGTCTTCGGGAGCGGGCGTTGCTTCTTGATTGACAGTCTTCCGAGAGGCTTCCGACGGTCGCATCCATCGCGTCACTAGTAGCCGAAAGAAGCCGAACGTCGGTGCGGCTCTATACTGCCCCTGCGCACCGGCGTTCGGCTTCTTTCGGAAAATCGTGACGCGATGGATGCGACCGTCGGAAGCCTCTCGGAAGACTGTCAATCAAGAAGGAACGCCCAGTCCCGCAGCCCATACCCGAAAGCGGCGGAGAAGATGCATCTCGTAAACGGGTAAGTACTGCACATACTTTAAAACAAATAGCCGATTCCCCTAGACAAAACGAGCATTCATCTAAGGGGAAAATGTGTTCTCTATGGGTGAGCCTCCGCTTTAAGTGGTTAAAAACGGTCGTGTGTACCCGGCATTAGAATTTTTTTATTCTATATTCTACCAAAGAAGTGCCCTGATGTACAGTCCAATAAAAAATCGGACTAAACCAAATAAAGATACAAACAAAAAGTAACTGTCAAAATGGCAAAAAAAAAAACAACAAAAAGCATTGGTTACCTTCTCAGATCCATGTTTTGCATGGCGTCCTGACAGCAGAAAACAAGATCTGTTTGTAAGTTGTTGGGTTACATAGTCACAGATGAAATGATTTATTAGAGCGTAGATCTTTCCCTACAAACCTTTGTGATTATTCCAGTAATAGCAAACTCAGAGATGAAATTTGGGGCCCCCATAGGCAAACAGGTAACACAGGCCTGAGGAACGGCTCTAAATATAGCACTGAAGTGAAATTTGCTAAACTGTACAAACACCAGTCACTACGCTTTAAAATAGTCTGCCTGTGGATAGTGGAAAAGATTATTCAGCCCTACATAAGGCCGTGTGTATGCTCAAATTGCTGGGGCCCCAGAGCTTGTTTTTTTATACATTAAATATAATATGATGACTTTCCATGGGAAGCCACAGATAGTACGACCTTCGTAACAGTCTGCTTACAAAATCAAAATGCTTTTTCTATAGGTAATGCTGACGTGGGTATTACAGGCAAATATTAAAATACCCCTTCGTGCTGTTATAACTTTATTAACCACTTGCTTACTGCGCACTTAAAAACCCCTCCTGCCTTGACCAATTTTTAACTTTTAGCGCTGATGCACTTTGAATGACAATTGCGCGGTCATTTTTTTCACACAAAGAGAGTTTTCTTTTGGGGGTATTTAATCACCACTGATGGAACATTTTGAAAAAAAAAACAATCGTGCTTCAAAGTTTGTTATAAAATTTAGCAAACAGGTAATTTTTCTCCTTCATTATTATACGCTGATGAGGCGGCACTGATATGCTGCACTGATGGGCACTGATAGGCACAGATAAGGCCTCATGGATGGGGACAGATAAGGCAGCACTGATGGCCACTGATAAGATGGCACTGATGGGCCCTGATTGGTGGCACTGATGGGTGGCACTAATAAGTGTTACTGATAGGTACCACTGATAGATGGCACCAATGGGCACTGTTAGGTGGTACTGATGGGCACTGGTAGGTGACACTGATGGGCAGCACTGTTGATGAGGCACTGATTGGTGACACTGATAGGTGGCACTGATGGGTGGCACTGTGGGCACTGATAGGTGGCGCTGGTGGGCACTGGTAGGCGGCACTGTTGTGCACTGGCAGGGGGCACAGGTGGGCACAGATGAGCTGGTGGCAGCTCCCCTCTTTAATCGGGACCGATGTCCCTCTAACAGCCACCGGTGATCGGCTTCACGCTATCAGCGCAAGGGAAAAAAATAGCTGATTACTGGCTCTGTTTACATCACATGATCAGCTGTCATTGCCTGACAGCTGATCACGTGATAAGGGGTCGGGATCAACCCCTTACTCCGATATGTGGTCTCATAGACTCGCTGATCACAGAGTGTGCCGCACATGCCCTGCAGGGGGTGCACAGGCTGCTCAAGCACGGGAGGGTGTCTATTGATGCCCTCCTGGCAAAGTAGGTCCGCACTGTAGCAGTTATTTGGCTATAGCGCGGATCTGAAGAAGTTAAAGGCATGCTGTAGCCAAAATTGAAAACTAAGCATTAAAGTCAAATAATATGGTTCTTTTTTTTCTCTCTTTAAAATAACAAGCATGTTATACTTATACCTGCTCTGTGTAGTGGCTTTGTACAGAGCAGCCCAGATCCTCCTCTTCTCAGGTCCCATGTCGGCCTGGCTTCTCACTTCTCCCTCCTGGCAGGTGCCCCCACAGCAAGCAGCTTGCTGTGGGGGCACCCAAGCAGGCGCGCTCCAGAGCATTTACACATGGAGCCATGACTCGCCTCCTCCATCTCCTGATTGACTCACTGTCTGTGATTGACAGCAGTGAGAGCCAATAGCTCCCGCTTCTGCCGAAAGCAATCAGGAGTGCGAGTCCCTGGAGAGCCAAGGCTCCCGTGGACATCGCTGGATTGAGAGGGGGCTCAGGTAGGTATTAGCGGGGGCTGAGGGGGGCTGCTGCACCCAGAAGGTATTTTATCTTCATGCATAGGATGCATGAAGGAAAAAAAAAACAAACATGTGCCTTTACAACCACTTTAAACCTTATGCCGTGTACACACGATCATTTTTCAGCATAAAAAAAAACGTTGTTTTAAAAAAATGTAATTTAAAATGATCGTGTGTGGGCTTCACATAATTTTTCGGGTTCTGAAAAACGACAACATTTTTTTTTCGAACATGCTTTTCGGGTTATAAAAAATGATCGTGTGTGGGCTAAAACGACGTTAAAAACCTGCGCATGCTCAGAAGCAAGTTATGAGGCGGGAGCGCTCGTTCTGGTAAAACTACCGTTCATAATGGAGTAAGCACATTCATCACGCTGTAACAGACAGAAAAGCGCAAATCGTTTTTTACTAACACAGAATCAGCTAAAGCAGCCCCAAGGGTGGCGTCATCCGCATGGAACTTCCCCTTTATAGTGCCGTCGTACGTGTTGTACGTCACCGCGCTTTTCTAGAACATTTTTTTTAAACGATGGTGTGTGGGCAACGTCGTTTTAATGATGAAGTTGGAAAAACATCGTTTTTTCTACATGCCGAAAATCTTCGTTTTTTTTTCATGTCGAAAAATGATCGTGTGTACGCGGCATCAGAGTGTAACTATGGCTATTGGCCAAATAAAAACAAAAGACATATAAAAGTGTCTTGAAAAAGTATTCACACCCCTTGAAATTTTCCACATTTTGTCATGTTACAACCAAAAACGTAAATGTATTTTATTGGGATTTTATGTGATAGACCAACACAAAGTGGTGCATAATTGTGAAGTGGAAGGAAAATTATAAATGGATTTCAACATTTTTTTAAATTAAATATCTGAAAACTGTGGTGTGCATTTGTATTCAGCTCCGCTGAGTCAATACTTTGTAGAACTGCCTTTCACTGCAATTACAGCTGCAAGTTTTTTGGGGGGGATGTCTCTACCAGCTTTGCACATCTAGAGAGTGACGTTTTTGCCCATTCTTCTTTGAAAAATAGCTCAAGCTCTGTCAGATTGGATGGAGAGTGTCTATAAACAGCAATTTTCAAGTCTTGCAACAGATTCTTAATTGGATTTAGGTCTGGACTTTGACTGGGCCATTCTAACACATGAACATGCTATGATCTAAAACAGGGGTCTCAAACTGGCGGCCCTCCAGCTGTTGTGAAACTACAAGCCCCATGAGGTATTGTTAGGCTGACAGTTACAAGCATGACTCCCACAGGCAGAGGCATGATGGGACTCCTAGTTTTTCAACAGCTGGTGGACCACCAGTTTGAGACCCCTGATCTAAACCATTCCATTGTAGCTCTGGCTGTATGTTTAGGGTAGCTGTCCTACTGGAAGGTGAATCTCCACCCCAGTCTCAAGTCTTTTGCAGACTCAGGTTTTCTTCTAAGATTGCCCTGTATTTGACTCCATCCATCTTCCCATCAACTCTGACCAGCTTCCCTGTCCCTGCTGAAGATGCGTCATGTGACTAGTTAGTGTTACAAGGTCCCAGGTGTGAATAGGGAGCAGGTGTGTTAAATTTGATGTTATCGCTCTCACTCTCTCTGATCACTGAAAGCTCAACACGGCACCTTATGGCAAAGAACTCTCTGACGATCTGAAAAAAAGGATTGTTGCTCTACATAAAGATGGTCTAGGCTATAAGAAGATTGCCAAGACCCTGAAACTGAGCAGCACCATACAGTGGTTTAACAGCACAGGTTCCTCTCAGAACAGGCCTCGCCATTGTCATCCAAAGAAGTTGAGTGCACGTGCTCAGCGTCATATCCAGAGGTTCTCTTTGGGAAATAGACATATGATTTCTTCCAGCATTGCTGCAGAGGTTGAAGTGGCGGGGGTCAGACCATGCAATGCACGCTGCATCAAATTGGTCTGCATGGCTGTCATCCCAGATAGAAGCCTCTTCTAAATATGATGCACAAGAAAGCCTGCAAACAGTTTGCTAAAGACAAGCAGACTAAGGACATGGATTACTGGAACCATGTCCTGTGGTCTGTTGAGACCAATATAAACTTATTTGGTTCAGATGGTGTCAAGTGTGTGTGGTGGCAACCAGGTGAGGAGTACAAAGACAAGTGTGCCTTGCCTACAGTCAAGCATGGTGGTGGGAGTGCCTTGGTCTGGGACTGCATGAGTGCTGCCAGCACTGGGGAGCTACAGTCCATTGATGGAACCATGAATGCCAACATGTACTGTGATATACTGAAGCAGAGCATGATCCACTCCCTTCAGAGACTGGGCCACAGGGCAATATTCCAACATGATAACGACCTCAAACACACCTCCAAGAGGACCACTGCCTTGCTAAAGAAGCTAATGGGTAAAGGTGATGGACTGGCCAAGCATGTCTCCAGATCTAAACCCTATTGAGGATCTGTGGGGCATCCTAAACTGGAAGGTGGAGGAGCGCAAGGTCTCTAACATCCACCAGCTCTGTGATGTCATCATGGAGGAGTGGAAGAGGACTCCAGTGGCAACCTGTGAAGCTCTGGTGAACTCCATGCCCAAGGGGGGTTAAGGCAGTGCTGGAAAATAATGGTGGCCACACAAAATATTAACACTGGGCCGATTTGGACATTTTCACTTAGGGGTGTACTCACTTTTGTTGCCAGTGGTTTAGACATTAATGGCTGTGTGTTGAGTTATTTTGAGGGGACGGCAAATTTACACTGTTATACAAGCTGTACACTCACTACTTTACATTGTAGCAAAGTGTCATTTCTTCAGTGTTGTCACACGAAAAGATAGAATAAAATATTTAAAATGTATGAGATACTGTAGATATTTTGATAATATTTCTCCATAACTAAAAACTTTTTCAAACATTAAATGCTAAAGGAATCATTTGACATCACAAAATTCACATTTACATCCCAAGAGTCACACATCCCTTAAAAAAGAACTAGAATGTGAGTAATACCTATTTATGTTTTCTACATAGAACTTTTTATTATTTTATTCAGGTGAAACATTTACAAGCTGGGCTGAAGGTAGGGAGTATAATGAAATCATGTAAACCAATAAAACCAGTGATCACACATAAATATAAAGGATGTATGAAGGTTGTTTGGAGTAGTGGAGAGCTTACTGGGAAAGCATTGAAGGGAATTTTTTTAAAGAACAAAATTCTCAGAAAAATCTGATCACTTGAAATAGATTTTCTGGGTGAGATGGATATTTCAGTTTTATACAGATGCATTCTGAGTTTTTACCAGATCTAAAAACCTCTGTTAATGAGAAGTCACAAGTTTTTGTGTATACTTTATATTTTATTATTATTACTATTTATTTTTTATTATTATAATTTTTTTTATTATTGTATTGTATTAAAAATTATTATTAAAGTGATCCTTTAAGGATTTAAAGAAGATCTGTAAAGAAGAGTGGACCAAAATCTCTACTGAGAGGGTTTTTCCACCAAGTACTAATAGGTAGATTCAGGTAGATAGGATTAAACTTGCGGCGGCGTAGCTTAGCCTTTTTAGGATACGCCGCCATAAATTAGCTAGGCTAGTAATGATTCTAAATCAACTTACCTGCTAATCTATGGTGGCGTAGCCTAAAACGAGCGGGCGTAAGGGCGCCTAATTCAAATTGGCTGGAGGGGGGCGTGTTGTATGGAAATGAGGCTTGACCTCACGTTTTTTGACGTTCTTTGCTACTGCGCATGCGCCGGGCGCCTACATTTCCCAGCGTGCATTGCGGCTAAGTACGCCGTACGGGCCTATTGATTTCAACGTGAATGTAAACAACGTAACTCCCGATTCACGGACGACTTACGCAAACAACGTAAAAAATTCGAACCTCGCGGCGGGAACGGCGGCCATACTTTAACATTGTTATTCCACCTCATAGGTGGAATAACTTTAGGCCGCCTAAGGCCTTACGGAAACAACGTAATTCGACTGCGGCGGGCTGGCGTACGTTCGGGGATCGGCGTACAAGCTCATTTACATAATCTACGCCAGCCGCAATGGAAGCGCCACCTAGCGGCCATCCGAAAAATTGCAAGCTAAGATAGAACGGCGCAAGCCGTCCTATCCTAGCTTTGTTTAAGCGTATCTCTGTTTGAGCATACGCTTAAACATACGGCGGCGTAGATTCGGAGTTAGGTCGGCTTATCTACTGATAAGCCGGCCTAACTCTTTGTGAATCTACCTATAAGTCATGCTTTGCTTGGGGATCAAATACTTATTTTACTGACTTAACTGCAACTTAATTTATAGCATTTTTTTCTGGATTTTTGGTTGATATTTTGTCACTGTCATTGAAAGTACACCTATGATAAAGATTATAGACCATTCATTTCTTTGTAACTGGGCAAATGTACTAAATCTGCCGGGGATCAAATAATTCTTTTTCCCACGGTATACTTTAATTCCTTTTTTCTACTTTTTAGACTGCAGGGTTGTCAAGCTGAAGAATAAATTGTTTTTAGTCCCGCCAAATCTTGAGTGGAATATATTTTAAAGTCCTTGTTTTGTCATTTCTAGTTTCAAGTAAAAGCAAAATCAGAATGTTTTATTTCAAACAGCAGCATCTTGTTATTCACAAAATGCAGTAATTTGAAGTCCCAATAAAAGGTTCAGCATTGAGCATGGAGAGAATCCTATAATCTAGCACTTTCAAAATAATCAAAATGATTGACTATAAGTGTGTTTACTTGCTGCCTGTGCTCATTTTATAATAAAATGTAATTTTGTTTTTATTACTAATGTTCAGCATATAATTAAATTTATTTACAAGGTTGGGCATGAAAAATTCAGCTGAGTATTTTTCGGGTCAACAACTTATAACTCAGAATTTATCAAAAACAAAATGATTTTAAAGTGGAACTGAACTCAAAAAGCAAAGATCTATTATAGTATTGGGAACATCTAGAAATGTGTGTCTCAGCAGCACCCTGAAAAATGTACCTTGGATAGCTCATGAAAAATGGCAGTGCACTTTCAGGTGTGTGGGTGTGCCCAGCCACTGTATAGGTATATACACCATATTGCCAAAAGTATTTTTTTCCGGTACTGCGACACTATGGCGGACACTTCGGACACCTTTGACACATTTTTGGGACCATTGGCATTTTTATAGCGATCAGTGCTATAAAAATGCATTGATTACTATAAAAATTCCACTGGCGGGAAAGGGGTTAAGTATGTTCCCTGGGTGTGTTCTAACTGTAGGGGCGGTGGACTCACTAGCGGAAATGACTGATCGCTGTTCATACATTGTATGAACAGACGGTCAGGCATTTCTCCCCTGACAGGATCGGGAGTTTACACACACAGCTCTCGGTTCTCGCTCTGTAACGAGCGATCGCGGGTGCCCTGCGGTGATCGCACCCGCCGGGGCACACGCATCGTGATCAGGGACGAGCGCCCCTAGTGGCCGCTTCACGAGGCGACGTAGAGCTACGCGCTCTCGCGCAGGGGAGCTGACCTGCCGCCGTAGAACTGCGGCGGCTGGTCGGCAAGTAGTTTATGGCATCCCAGTCTTAGTCCGTAGGGTTCAATATTGAGTTGACCCACCCTTTGCAGCATTAACAGCTGCAACTCTTCTGGGAAGGCTGTCCACAATGTTTAGGAGTGTGTCTATGGGAATGTTTGACCATTCTTCCAGAAGCGCATTTTTGAGGTCAGGCACTGATGTGGACGAGACGGTCTGGCTTGCAGTCTCCACTCTAATTCTTCCCAAAGGTGTTCTATATGGGTTGAGATCAGTTCCTCCACCCCAAACTCACTCATCCATGTCTTTATGGACCATGCTTTCCTATTATATTTGAGACTGCAGCCAGCTACATATGTCGTTCTCACCAAGGTGGGAATCCAGGAAGTGTGGGGATGTGTTCCCCATAAAAGGTAAAATGTAAAAAAGAAAATGTAAAACTTGATTTTGACCCCTATTCTCCCACAATCAAATTATTTTAAATTAGTGTTTATTTGTTTAATAGGGAGGTAGGAGTGTGTGCGTAAGGCCCAGCTGCGCCAATGCACGTGGGGTGAAACCTTGTCTGAAGGCATGCTCATCAATGCCCACAACCAGGCAGAGGCTGTGGTCATATGTCCCATAACAGTACACACGTATTGATGTATGTGAGGCATTCGGAAGGACATACACAGCCATTGTCCACCCACACCAGTCTACTGTACCTCTGTTACCGCACTCCCAATATCAGAATGGAGTCCACGTAGCTGGCCCCAGGCATGCTCGTTTTCTTCCCGTACCTAGTGACCAGGCCTTGAAAATTGAAAATGCTAGTCTGCTCCTGGTGACCAGAGGAGATCGACAGCTAATCAGGTACCATGCCAAATGACTGGTTGCAGTAGCTGTTCTTCCTTGCCATTACCCATGACATCTACCTCCTCTTTCATGCCTTGCAATTAAACCATTGCAGACTCTGTATTGCTTTTATGAAAACAGGTTCTCTAGGAATACGTCAAGACGCGAAATGCACCCATTTGAAAAACTTTAGAGCAGGCTTAATGCTGTTGAACAACTTTACTGAAAGTTCATTAGAACATGTATGACATGTCTTAACGTTCTCAACCTAACTATACCTAACTGAGGCTGCCCCATGATATCTGAACAGGTGACGTAATATTGGTAATAGTCCATTCATGAAGAGGCTACTATGGAGAAGTGTTATGGGGGAAGATCGCCCATTTGGTGCCATGGATCTAACAGTCTTCAATCGGTAAGACTGGCTACTTACTGGTTGCATCATGTGCCATCATGGCATCGCCTGTGAGTCCTCTAGTGGGAGGTCTTTGTGGGTATTCCATCCCCCCCCCCCTCCACAAATTGATAAGATGAGGTCTGGTTTTGTATGCACATTAGCCCTTTGAGCATTTATATTGTAGTGCCTGCTTTTTAATGTTTTCCTGTCTACCAGCATTGCCAGCATACTCTGATCAATCTTTGTATCCTTGTTCGCCAGAGGTGCTTTTTATCCACATCTACAACGAATTTATTAATCATTAAATAGTTGTATAATTTTTTTTTTTTTTTTCAGTTAGGCCCCTTTCACATGTGCGGACCGTATGTCTGCATTTTCATCCGTTGCGGATGAAAACGGGACATACATTGGTCCCTATGTAATTGCGGGTGTCAGCGGATGACCATCCGCTGACACCCGTACTCACCCGCCTCCCCAAAGATCTGATTTTTCGGACGGAAGAAAATCCTATTTTTCTTCCATCTGGCGGATCGGATCGGGTGAACACGGACATACGGTCCATTTTAATCCGATCCCCCCATAGGGGAGAGCGGAGGAAAGACAGGGCGGTCCCTGCACAGTGTGCGGGGACCGCCCTGTCAGCCGACGGCTCAGCGGGGATTTTACGGAGGATCCCTCGCTGAGCTGACGGACACACGGAGGCGGATCATTACTGATCCACCCCTTATGAAAGGGCCCTAAGGGGCACACTATTACCTTTCTGTGGGCGTCACCCTTTGTTTATAGGCTGCCCACAGAGGTGGGAGGGTTCCCCAGGCCCCTCTGGGAGGTTCTTGTCTGTCTGATTGACAGTGCATATGGGTATATATATATATATATGGACAGCTGATGAAGGCAACACTGCTGGGCTCTGAGGAAGAAGGCAATCCTTGGAAACGTGTCAGTGGGCAGTGGCCCTTGTCATCTCCTCTGTGACCACCTGGAGTACATTTGTTTTAGACTCATTGCTGCTACTTTGGAGACTATTTACATTGTAAGCCATTCACCTACGTTTGTGAGTAGTTTTCTTTTTATCTATTTTTATTAAAATGTATCCGAAGGATAATGCATTAGGCTGGTGCGCCCCCCTTTTTTCTTTTTCTCCTCTACTACGGAGAAGTCCATGTTCTTGGGATGTCCCTGTGAGTCAGTGCTGGACCACAGGTCCTAGAGAACTCTTGCAGGTGTCCCGTCTTCTCATTAGGTCCCAGCTCTCCTCCTGGGATCTGGACCTCTTTTATTTTATATATCATGGGAGGGAAGCTGGAGCCCAGCAAGAAGCTCTCAAACGCACACAGGGATAAAACATTAACCCCTTCCTCCTACCTGGGCAGCAAAGCTAACTAAACTGCCAGTAGGCCACCTGCCTACAACTAAAATGATGACTCTCATTAGGGGTGACCCTCTTTTATCATAAATACGCAGTGGCGACAGTGGACCAGCACCTCAGAGGATGCCTTTTTAGGACGAAACGTCAGGACGGGCTCTGCTGATGCCACTGCGTCATTCGATTTTATCTACATGCTTTTAATATCTTCTCAAATGTGAGTGTCCATTTTTTACTTATACAATAAATATTTCTTATTGAAATGGTACGACACTATGTGGCCTATTTTCTCTCCTTCTACTGATTTATTATTTGGATGAATTGCCTTTGAGTTTGTGTCACTGCATCCTTGGTTTAACCCTACTGGCAACAATATTGTGACGGTCTTCCACCTCATATGTCTACATTGGAAGCTGTGTATGCTGATATACTTTCCTCCCCTGGGTGTGCTACACCACAAGCTCTGTTGACTCATTGGCCGTATGCCTAGTTGGGTTAAACATATCTGGTAAGCCTCTCTTTTTTATCGGTGGTGGAATACCTACAGACAACTGTTTTATTATTACTCACCTTGGAGAGTTACTTCATACACTGGAAACACTTTATGGACAATATAAAAACTATTCACTTGCACTTTTCGTCATATGTAAATGTGTCACTATTCACTAAATATTTTATTAACCACTTCCAGACCGCTGTACGACTATATACGGCCACACTTTAAAGATGGATATCTCGGTAACGGCAGCAGCTGCTGCCACAACTGAGGTATCCATCTTTAGTGTGAGCGGTCCAGTTAACGATAACGGCGGTCTCCATGGCAGATTCACCGCGAGATCAACGTTATAGGCGGCGGGAGAGGGCCCCCCCTCCCGCCACTCTCCCGCGCCCTCCGCCGCTTAACGGAGCCGTCGGTAGCGGCGGAGGCGATCGGGTTCGCTCGACTGCTGTGTGGGAATGATAGTGAGGGAAAAATTGCCCCCACCCGTCCCGATAGCTCTGCTGGGCGGAAGTGACGTCAAAACGTTAGTCCCGCCCAGCGTCTTAAAGAGACATTTTTTTTTTTTGGTCATTTGAAAAAATTACAGTTTCAATTTTTTTTTTTTTTTTTTTTTTGCATTTTAGTCTAAATATGAGATCTGAGGTCTTTTTGACCCCAGATCTCATATTTAAGAGGACATGTCATGCTTTTTTCTATTACAAGGGATGTTTACATTCCTTGTAATAGGAATAAAAGTGATCACTTTTTTTTTTTCCAGTGTAAAAAAAAATAAAAAAAATAAAAAAAAATAAGAACAAAAAAATATTTTTTAAAGCGCCCCGGCCCGACGAGCTCGCGCGCAGAAGCGAACGCATACGTGAGTAGCGCCTGCATATGAAAACGGTGTTCAAACCACACAAGTGAGGTATTGCCGCGATCGTTAGAGCGAGATCAATAATTATAGCCCTAGACCTCCTCTGTAACTCAAAAAATGCAACCTATAGAATTTTTTAACCGTCGCCTATCGAGATTTTTAAGGGTAAAAGTTTGACGCCATGCCACAAGCGGGCGCAATTTGTAAGCGTGACATGTTGGGTATCATTTTACTCGGCGTAACATTGTCTTTCACAATATATAAAAAAAGTGGGCCAAATTTATTGCTGTCTTATTTTTTAATTAAAAAAAGTGATTTTTTTCCAAAAAAAAGTGCGCTTGTAGGACCGCTGCGCAAATATTTTATTCTCTAGGGTATTTGAAAAAAATAAATATATAATGTTTGTGGGTTTTAAGTAATTTTCTAGCAAAAAAAACTGTTTTAGTCTTGTAAACACCAAATCTGAAAAACACCCACGGTACTGAAGTGGTTAAATGACAATATTTGATTTATATTGTATATTTGTTGTATGCACCACAGTGACTCAATACATGTTTGAGTAGCAGGTGTTCACGTTTATCATATTTAGCTCTGCACTTTACCACTTTGTTTATTCACACACAGATTGATCTTTTGTTGTGCTGGCTGCTATTGTTTGTTAGACAGCAAGTTTTTTTCACCTTTTTTTCTATTCAACTGGAATGATGACAGCCTCAGGTAGGTGGGGAGGGCGAAGCCCCTCTTTAAATACCTTGCATGATGACAACTTTTTACATATCCTGTCTTGCTGTGGTATACTATATTATAAGGTTGTTTGGTTGCAAATATACTGTAATATAGATCTATATAGGAGAAGAAGCTATCACTTTATTACAGAAAAATGACTGCAGATTGAGATTGACACAATAGTCTTTTTTGGCACCCCCATGGGATTTTTAGTCACTGGCTGTATACAATTGCTGTGAGCTGTACAGTCTTATCATCTGCTTTATTATATCCTCTCACTTATTCTACTGATTTTCTTGGTCGATGTGTTAATACTATTAAAACCGTAGCCAGAAATAATACTAACGATTTAGAGCCCAAAGCAATGGCAGTGAATGCCTGACTGACAGCTTGGCCTGGGCTTAATGCGTTTCATTCACCCAGGCAGAGTCCTTGATCCAGCTGTAAACATCACTTGACCACTCCACTGGGAGCTAATCATAAGTTCCCTGGACAGAATGTGTCAAATATCTGGATACAGAGAGATGTTTTTACATGGGTCCAAACACTGAAAATATTGGAAATGCTAATACTGCTAATATCATCAAGAGAAATGGACTCTCTCCATGAACTATTCCTGCAAATATTATCCAAACCCTTGTCATTGTAACAATGTACTTGTATTCTGCCTATTTTCCATTAGGTTTTGGATGGGCTGCCATGCTTATGTTGGCAAATGTTTCCTTCTATTTGGTGCTACATAATTTAATAACAGACACACGAATAGTCATTTTTATTGTATACGTATTTATTTATATTTTATTTTTTCATATTGTATGAATTTCTCACTTCCTGTTCCTCCTCAGTAAGCTTTCCACCATCATGCGAGCCGTTCTGGCTGGAGGTTAGTCAGCGTGCTCGCCCCTGCCCTTGGTACTACGTCCCTGTGGGGAGAAGCTCATAGCGTCTCCCCACAGGAATATAGTCCAGAGGGAGGGGGCGAGCATGCTAACTAACCCCCAGCCAGAACGGTTCAGATGATGGGGGCAAGCCTACAGGAAGTGAGAAATTCAGACAAAGAAAAAAAACATTTAGCGTATTTTCCGGCGTATAAGACGACCTTTTGCATGTAAAAAAATTACTCAAAACTCAGGGGTCGTCTTATACTCCGGTACCTGTCTGTAAGGCTGCGGGCGTCCATTATTCTAATCCGTGATAGGCGGAACACTCATTTTCCCAGCGGAGCCTCTGTTCAGTGTTCCGCCTATCACTGATGCCTTCTCATTCTCTGCCTCGGACGAGAGGACATCCGTGGTAGGCGGAACACTGAACAGAGGCTCTGCTGGGAAAATTAGTGTTCCACCTATCACGGAACAGCCTGAGGAGGAGGCGCGGCTTTTGAATAATGGACACCCGCAGCCTGAGAAACTCTGCAAACAGGAGAAGGTAGGGAGATCGTCGAGGCAGGCATAATAGCACAGTGAGGCAGGCATAATGGCACAGTGAGGCAGGCATAATGGCACAGTGAGGCAGGCACAGTGAGGCAGGCATACTGGCACAGTGAGGCAGGCATACTGGCACAGCGAGGCAGGCATACTGGCACAGTGAGGCAGACATACTGGCACAGTGAGGCATGTAATGTAATGTAATGTAATGGTACAGTGAGATTTGAAAAAAGCCTGTTTCTGTCAGCGTTTTTTCCTGTCAGCGGTTGTTCCGGCTATCCCTCAGCTTCCAGACAGTCTAGTCGGAGGGGAGTCGTCTTATAAGGTGAGTATATCCCAAAACCAACATTTTAGCTGGAAAATTAGGGGGTCGTTTATACGTCCAGTCGTCTTATACGCCGGCAAATACGGTAGAAGGGAAATCAAAGGAAAAGGTAAAGGTAACAATGCACTAGCTTAAAGGAACCTATTTAGAAAATAAAAAACAAACCTTTACAACCCCTTTAATCCTAATGCCGTTTACAAACGATCGGACATTCCGAAAAAAAAAACGTGTATTTTTTTCCGACGGATGTTTGCTCAAACTTGTCTTGCATACACACGGTGACACAAATGTTGTCGGCAATTCCGAACGTCAAGAACGCGGTGACGTACAACACGTACGACGAGCCGAGAAAAATGAAGTTCAATAGCCAGTGCGACTCTTCTGCTTGTTTCCGACCATGCGTGGAATTTTGTGCGTCAGAATTTGTCAGTCTGTATTCCCTAAAAGGGGTGGTACTGGCAGGTGGGAAAGAGGTGGAACCAAGGAACAGTGTTCGGAGGTGGGTAGGGGGCGGAGTCAAGGGGTGACACAGAAGGGAGGAGTTCCTGCACCTATTCTATGAGAAAAAAAGCCCTGTGTGTGTATATATATATATAAAGTTCAGTGACTTCTATCCAAGTTGCGAGGACACCGTTTTTGGGTTAGGCTGCACTGAAATGGTTTACAACTAAGGATGAGATTTATGTTTACCGTTATCATGGGCTTGCTCAACATATACTGAATATTTATGGGTTTGCAAGTTAGGAACTTTACAAGGTCACCTGCAGATATAACTCTATTATGCAGTGCATAGGCTTTGCCTCTGGTCAGCTAAATCACAAAGACCTAATAATCTGAGGAATGAATAACCCAACCCCCTCACTATAAAAGGGTGGGCGACCAGCAGCCATGTTGTTGGTGTCTGTTTGGGAAAGTTGAGACTTTGTTATAAAGAGAGATACCATAGCTCAATACATGTCAAGTCTTTGTTGTTGCTGTAAAGCTATTATTTGAAAAAAATCTTCAATTGGGGAATTATAAAACCTCTCCACGTGGATCAAGCTGATGAGCTTGAGTTATTTCAATAAATTATACATAAAAGTTACATAAATAAATGAGTTCAAATTAATATCTGCAATAATTACTTATTTTAATGACCTCTTATTTTATGTAGCAATTACTATTTAATATACGCTCTCCATGCTGAATTTAAAAGTTAACAAAGATTCAAAAAGCCTACCTTTTGTTTATTAGCATGAATCCTAGCTCAATCTGGAAAGTGACCATATAAGCCCATCCCCTTAATCATGTGGGGTTTTTTTTGTTTTTTTTTGGGGGGGGGGGGGGCGTAGGATCTAGATGGAGAGGCTATGATGTTATGTATTTTCTAAATTTAATAAAAATAATTTAAACAATCATGTGATTTCTGCTAGAGAATGTTGGAAGCCTACAGTATCTCTAACATTAGTCCAAATAGACCTCTAGAATTAACAAAGGTCATGTGTCCAATGCCAAGGGCACTATAGCAAATTAGTTTTTTTTTGCAAGTTCTTGCAATGCAAGGTAAGATTGTACTGTAAATCATTTTGGTAATATCTATTGCACTAATCAGCCCTTTAAATATATATATTTTTTATAAAACAGCCTTTTTACACATCATTATGTACTTTACTCTGGCTAATGGCTAATGCCACTTACATGGGGTTGTTTACAAAATTGTTCAATGTTCCTTTAAAGAATATAATTTCTGTTTTCCACACATGTACTCATAATAATGAATTCTGTTAATGGAATTCAGCACATCAACACAGCTCTCTAGTGTAGAGCAAGTCAAGGTTTGTCTGTTTTTTTGATGGCCAACATAACTACAGTATATGGTAATACAAAAGTCAGGTGCAATTTCAAACTTTATTTTAAGCGGAATGATCAGAGATACTGTGACTTGAAAATAAGTCTATCACATGGGTCTTTCAGCTCTGCACATTTGGGAACCATCACCAACACCATAAGTGAAATCTAACCAAGAGCTCACCAATGACTCCAATCTTTTTGGAAAAAAAAAAACAACAAATAAATGCATTCACAAATGTGTAGGATAAACAGCGTGTAGGCAGGTTACCTACAGAATGTTAGCAAGTGAGACAGGCTGCCCAGGCAGTTATGCTGACTTTCTTAATCAGAGACAAGATTGATGAACTGAAAGCTAACAAGAAGAGTACACCTGTCATGGACATTGCAAATTGTAACAAAGATACAGGTAGCGGGCCCTCAACAACAGACCAGGTATATGCAAAAGAAGAGAGATATGGACAGCCGCACTCCAATTTCTTAAAAAGACGTGCCCTTTATTAGGTAAAGGAAAAATGCACTACAAGTGTCAGCACACAGTGGGAAAATCACCTGACGCGTTTCGCATTGGCTATCAATGCTTAGTCATAGCTACAAACAGACCAGGTATCTGGGATGGTTAGACATGAGTTACAACAGTACATGTAGACAAATTAATGAGGGTCTGAAAACAAAAATTTAATCTGAAATCATACGCACAGTGCTAAGAATGATCAAACCAGGTCATTTTAACCATTTGCCGCCTGCCAGCCATCAAATGACGGCTGGGCGATGCAGCTCTTGTTCTGGGTGGGCGTCATATGACGTCCTCGCCTTCCTGGCCCACTAAGGGGCGCGTGCATCACGTCACTGGGGACCCGATGCGCATACCCGCGGCCGCGATGTCCGCCAGGCACCTGCAATTGTCCAGTAACAGAGCAGGACCGTGGATCTGTGTGGTTAAACATACAGATCCACGTCCTGCCAGAGAATAGGAGACCGATGTGTGTTCCCAGTACAGAGGAACACCGATCGGTATTCTCCCCTTGTGAATCCCCTCCCCCTACAGTTAGAATCACTCACTAGGGAACATATTTAACCCCTTGATCGCCCCCTAGTGTTAACCCCTTCCCTGCCAGTCACATTTACACAATATTTAGAGCATTTTTTTTAGCACGGATTGCTGTACAGATGTGAATGGTCCGATATGTCCGCCACAATATCACAGTCACGATAAAAATCACAGATTGCCGCCATTACTAGTAAAAAAAATAATAATAATAATAAAAATGCTATAAATCTATCCCCTATTTTGTAGACGCTATAACTTTTGAGCAAACTAGGGTTGTCCCGATACTGATACTAGTATTGGTATCAGGACCGATACAGAGCATTTGTGCAAGTACTTGTACTCACACAAATGCTCCCGATGCCTGACTCGATACCTGGTTGGCGGGCGGAGTCTGTGAGCGAAGAGGGCAGACGGAGCCTGTGAGCGGAGAGGGCGGGTGAGGTTTGTGAGCAGAGAGGGCGGACAGAGTTTGTGAGCGGAGAGGACAGATGGAGTTTGTGAGCAGAGATGGCGGGCGGAGTCTGAGAGCAGGAGAGGGTGGGCGGAGTGGGCAGGACGTGTCCGTAGGTGGAGTCAGTGGGGCGGAGAGCGAGTCCTCAGCTAGGTAAGCTGGCAATGTGCAGACCGGAACCGTCACATGCATCTAACAGTTCCAGCCACCTGTCAGCGCCAACTATCAGTGCCATCCATCATTGCCACCTATCAGTGCCCATAGGTGCCATCAGTGCCACCTGTCAGTGCCACCAATCAGTGCCAGCCACCTGTCAGTGCCACATATCAGTGCCCATAAGTGCCGCCTATCCATGCCATCTTTCAGTGCCCATCAGTCAAACTGTCCTATGACATTTAAAAAAAGTATCGGTATCGGCGAGCACATGAAAAAAAGTATTGATACTTATACTCAGTCCTAAAAAAGTGGTATCGGACAACCCTAGCTCAAACCTATCAATATATGCTTATTGCAATTTTTTTAACAAAAATATGTAGAAGAATACATATTGGCCTAAACTGAGGAAAAAATGTGTTTAAAAAAAGACCTACTCCCGGGTTCTCACTATGTAGACCCCACTGAGTCACACACGCTTAGTGTAATATCTCTCAGGATTTTTTGGGAAGACGAATCCCCATCACAGTGCACCTAGACAGCTCAGACCTCCTCCCTAGATCTCATGCAGTCATGTGTGGCCATATAAAACAAAGGCAAACTATAGTGTTCTCTGCTAATAACATTTATTAAAACTGTAACTTAGGGATAAAATACTCACATACAAATTGTGAAAAACATGCATATCATCAATCATTGTGTAAACGGAAAAAACAAATGGCGACACCTCACATCTGTATGCATTATGCGTACAGGTGTGAGGTGGAAGAAGCTCATCAGAGAGCATAATGAAGCACAAAAGCTCATCAGAGAGCATAACGAAGCACAGAAGCTCATCACAGAGCGTAACGCGTACAGGTGTGAAGTGTCACCATTCAGGACGTTTTCTCTGTTGATTATTCTGTGCTGGGAAAAAGTGACTCTTGTGCGCATGAGGTTATCATCCCAGCACAGCCAATTATGATGGCCAAAGGCATCCAACCCAGAAAAAGACTGTGTGAAGATGAATGCACCATCAATGGAGGGCAGCGTAGACATCATAGTAATTAAAACAATCTCTTTAATAGGCAGTGTTGTAACTAATGGCGTTTAAATAAACGCTGTTAGGTAACGATGGGCCTCCTGAGGGTAACGAGTAATCTATCAGATTACTTTTTCCCTCTCGGCAACGCCGTTCCCATTACTGGGCGGCGTTACCGCAATTACTCCTACCTGCCGTGTCAGCACTGCAGTTGTCGCCCGTCGCCGTCGGCCATCCATTATTAAAAAGAGCGTGCCTCCTGAGTGTTCCGTGATTGGCGGAACACTAATTTTCCCAGCAGAGCCTCTGTTTAGTGTTCAGCCTATCACGGATGTCCTCTCATCCGAGGCCGAGGCTGAGGCACCATGCCAAGGACGTAAGGTAACTCTACCATCTTGGATGCTGGGCATTGGTTGAATAATGGGTTTATCAGAGAGGCATTTTTAAATCAAAAACGACGTTTATTGAGCATAAAGGTAAAGGATTACAGACGTATGGATAACCGGTGCAACATGCACCACAAGCAAGAATACAATGCAATGTCAAGTACACAGACCAAACAAACACTTTAAAGGAAGGGCGGGATAGATATATAGAACAACATATGAGGAGGGGGCAGAGCTGTGGGCCCGAGGTCGGAAGAGTCCGAAGAACAACATAAAGGAGCTCATTCATCAGGAGGAACACAGGTGGAAGCCTCCCCCAACCATCTGTCCCAGACTTTATGATATTTATTAGGGCAGCCTCTGTGGACATAGAGCAGCTTTTTAAAGGGTAGGGTTGCATTGACGGTTATGATCCATTGCTGCAGTGTCGGGGGGGGTCCCCGCATCCAAGTTCTAGCTATCTGAAGCCTGGCAAGGAATAATGTCTCCTGTAAAAAGGTATTAAGATATTTCTCGGCTTCAGACAGGGAGAAGAGGCCAAACAAACATTGGCGGGGGAACAAGGACAGTGGTGATCCCATGCGGTCGTGAAGGAACCGGACCACCTGAGTCCAGAAGCCTTGCACACCGGGGCATTCCCAAATGAGGTGATAAAAGGAGGCATTAGAGTGGTCACAGCCCGGGCAGTTAGGGTTGCTACCTGGCTTAAACTTCGAGATGCGGTGCGGTGTCAGGTAGGACCGATGCAGGATGTACAATTGAGTGAGGCGATCTGAGAGTTTGGGAGAAACTAACCTGCAATTGAGAAGGACTTCGTCCCAGTCCTCCGACGACACCACCCCCAAGTCAGGTTCCCAACGGGACTTAACCTGCCGGAGAGTGATGGTCGCCGAAGGCGCCAGTAGGTAGGAGTAGAATTGGGAGATCAGTCTCTGGGGGTCCGAGCCCAAAACAATGTCAACGGGCAGCGGAATCTCCAGCGTGGGGATGGTAGCATTAAATTGTGTGGTGAGTGCATGTCGGAGCTGGAGGTAACGGAAAAACATGTGATTAGGTAACGTGTGGGTTTCCTTGAGGGACTGGAAGGTCCTAACCGACCCGTGGGCCACAACCTGCGTCAGGTATATAACTCCGCTCTTAATCCAAACACCGTGATCAGGGACCGTAGCAAGTTCGGGTAGGCGAGGGTTGTCCCATAGGGGAGTGTGTGAGTGTGGAGACGGTGCCTCGCCGACCGACATGGCGATTTGCCAAATTTTACGATGGTGAAAAAGCAGTTGGTGTCTATCGCCCATCCGCTGGGAGACGCGGGGCTCGCAAAATAGAATCTGAAAGGGGTGCGAGACCAAGCCAGGTGCCCTAGAGCAGACCATGGCCAGGTAACGCTTCTTGTCTGAATGATGAAAGTGGTAGAGGTGGGAAAGTTGGGATGCGACATAATAGAGAAAAAGGTCCGGGACCGATGCGCCGCCCTGACTGGCGGGGCATTTCAGCGCCCGCCACGATAGTTTGTGCCGTGATGGACCCCAGATGAACGAGTTAATAATAGATTCCATGGCTTTAAAAATGCGGGGAGGGATGTACAGCGGGGCATGCCAAAAAGCGTAGAGCAACTTCGGGAGTAGAATCATTTTAACGAGACTTATGCGACCCATAACTCCTAGGGGTAATCGGACCATGTTTGCGTCTTGGTCTTAAGGACATCAAACAGGGGTTCAATGTTGAGATGCATGTAGTCAAGTGGGGATCTAGTGACGTAAACACCCAAATATTTAATGACATCTGTTCTCACCAGAGGGAGGGATGCCTGCACCGCGGTGGGGGGGCCTAGATCTAGGGGAAGGATATGGGACTTGGACCAATTTATTTGTAGGCCCGAAAATTTCCCAAATTGCGTTATGACTTGAAGGGCTGCTTGGAGTGAGGGACCCGCATCCGAAAGGTAGAGGAGCATGTCATCAGCGTATAGACTGAGTAGCTCAGTGACTCGACCGCAGCGCAATCCGCTAATCCCGGGATGGTGTCGCAGGGCAATGCAAAGAGGCTCCACTGCAAGGGCATAAAGCATGGGCGAGACCGGGCAGCCCTGACGAGTGCCCCGAAACAGGGAGAAGGGGGATGAGATCCTGCCATTAACTCTGATGCGCGCCGTTGGGGCATGATAAAGAAGTTGGAGCCACTTAATGAAGTGGGGGCCGAAGCCAAATCTACCAAGGCACTCCCACAGGTACTTCCACTCGACCGAGTCGAAGGCCTTGGCGGCGTCCAGGCTAACTATCACTCTGGAGCCCACCTCCACATGTTGGGCCTGAAGGTTCATGTGTAACCTGCGGAGATTGAACGCTGTGTTTTTATTAGGCATGAAACCAGTCTGGTCGGGGTGTATTAAGCTAGTGATGACTTTATTAAGGCGTAGGGCGAGGATCTTAGCAAGGATTTTCACATCCAATTGGAGGAGTGAGATGGGTCGGTAGGATTCAGGAAGCAAGGGGTCCTTGCCAGGCTTCGGTATGAGGACAATTAGAGCCTCGCTCATGGAGGAGGGAAGAGTGCCCATATCAAAGGCATAGTTGTAAAGCGCACAAAGCCTGGGAACAAGGGTCCCCTAAAACTGTTTGTAGAATTCGAGGGGAATCCCGTCGGAGCCCGGAGTTTTAGAAGTAGGGAGGCTTGCTAGGGCCCCCTCCACGCACACGGCGGTGATGGGGGCCTCCAGCAAAGAGGCCTGGTCCGGGGACAGCGTGGGAAAAGTGACATCCCGCAGAAGAACGGAGAGCTCCTCCGTGGATTGTTGTGCAGTAGAAGCGTAAAGCTTAGAGTAAAAGGACCTAAACTCTTCTGCCACCCGGTCGGGGTCCGAGAGCAAGGCTCCGGACGCCGACCGGAGAGCCACGATCACCGGGGGTTTATGATCAAGGTGAGCCATGTAGGCAAGGAGTCGCCCAGCCCGTTCACCATGTTCATATGTGCGCTGCTTGCTAAAGAAAATACCACGGCGCGCTTTTTCAAGGTGTAGTTGATCTGTCAGCCTGGTTTGTAGACGTAGCTGAGAGGCATTGGTTTCGGACGGGTCGGCCTGGAAGGTCCGCTCGAGGGCATCCAGCTGCTCCTCCGCCTGAAGGATCAGCAGTTTAGATGAGGCCTTATGCCTATTGATACGGGAGGATAGAATCATACGAACATGAAGCTTGAATGCCTCCCAAACAGGACCCACCGAAGCAGAGCCGTCATTTGCCGTAAAATAGCGGTCCCATTCTGACCCGATAGAGTCCAGGTCTGGGAGAACGCTCAGCCAGAATGGATTCAAGCGCCAAGTCTGGACCGCAGGAGGCGTCGGGAGCCTGAGCTTGACCCAGTACGGGGAGTGGTCTGAGAGTGTCCTAGTGTCAAAGCCAACGTCGAGAATGTGTGGGAGAAGGGAGGGAGCTACCAAAATAAGGTCTATACGGGACATTACTGCACGGGAAGGGGTAAAGCAGGAGAATTTGAGCAGTGTCGGGTGCTTGTGCCGCCAGGTGTCAGTGAGGGCGAAGTCAGTGAGGAACCTACCAAACCGGGTAGTTCCCGGTAGGGAACCCAGTGGGGCGCGCGAGCCCAGTCTGTCCAGGGACGGTGAAATGACCATATTGAAATCGCCCGCCCATATAGCGGGTACAGACGGGTGTAATGCCATAAAGGCCACCCCCCGCTGTAGCACCTCGAATTGAAAAGGAGGGGGAACATAATAGGCAAGGAGGAGTACTTCAAGGCCTCCGACGGTGGCGTGCAAAAATAGATATCGACCGTGGGGGTCAGATTGCAGGGTATGGAGTTCAAATTGTTGCGACCTCGCCACAAGCACCGCGACTCCCCGGGAGTTAGAAGTGTGAGGGGCCTGATAAACCCAACCCACCCAGGCTTTTCTGAGGCACAGCTGTTTTTGACCCGCTAGGTGTGTCTCTACTAAAACGGAGATATCAGCATGTTGGGACTTTAAGTGTGAAAGGACTGCCGACCGTTTGACACGGTCGCCCAGTCCACGGACGTTCCAGGTCACAATCTTAAGGGTTGCCATGAGTGGATGTGGGGATGGAGGGAGCAGGGGGGGTCGGCACCCAGTCCTGGGCACACCTGTATGGGATAACCAGAGGGCGTCGAGCGGAAGTCCCACGTTCCCGGGGGGGCCCGTACGGAGCCCAGACCGGGAAGGTGGGAGAACCATCCAGCACAGTGGAGCCCGCACACTTCCAACAATAGCACAGTAGCACACACAATAAGTTTTGTACGGTACATTGACATCAATACTGAAAAAAAAGAAAAAAGCAAAAAACTTCTGAAAAAGAAAATAAAACATAACATTACAGTTAACATGAAAACATGTCCTGCATGAACACTGGACCGACATAGCAGGCATAACACCCCACCTCCCACCAAATGTCTGAGGGTAGGGGCCGGCCAGGGAAACTTTAGCTTTGTGGCGGTTACCAGGGGCGATGACATTGCCCAAAGTTCGGGGCAACCAGCACAGTTGGGGGGACGAACAAACTGCAAAGCACACATCGTTGCAAGAGGGATGTCCGTTCAAGTGGGACATCGGTGTGGATGGTTCGCCCGTGACTTATGACAGGATAGCAATATCTGGGGGGGGTTCATAAAAAAGGGGGAGAAAATCAAAACGAAAAAGTGGGGGAGGGGAGGGCCCCCCTGTCCAGTTAGGGGGAATAGGCAAGGATCAAAAAAAAGGGGGGGGGAAGAAGGGAAGGCCCAAGGGCAGCGCATCCAACTCACGGTTAAAGAGACTTCACATCGTGGACAGCGGTGCCAGGGATGCGTGGGACGCCGGCGAGGCAAGCCAGGGTCGCAGGGTTAATCACGAGACGGGCCAGCTCCATTGCGCCGCTCCAGCCAGGAGAGGACAGCTTGAGGATCTTCGAAGAATTGAGCTTTGCCGTCGCATACGATTCTGAGCCTTGCAGGAAAAAGCATAGCGTAGGGCAGGTGATGCACGCGGAGCTGCCGCTTGGCCTCCGTGAAGCGCGCCCGCTTTTTCTGTACCTCAGAGGAGAAGTCAGGATATACTGCAACCGTCGTGTTGCCGAGGGGGATGTTTCCCTTTTCACGGGTGAGCCTAAGCACTGCGTCCCGGTCACGATAGTTGAGCAGCTTGGCTATGAAAGTCCTCGGAGGTGCTCCCTCAGGGGGGGGTTTAGCGGCAAGACGATGGGCGCGCTCCACAACAAAGGTGGAGGAGAAGGCCTCCCTGCCGAAAGTTTTGACCAGTAGGTTCTCCAGGTAAGTGGGGGGGTCCCCTCCTTCCGACCGCTCAGGGAGCCCCACGAAGCGCAGATTACACCTCCGAAGGCGGTTCTCCATGTCATCCTGCTTGGAGAGAACCGCGTGGAGCTGATGCTGTAGATGTTCCACAGTGACCTGGAGCGGGTGCAGGCCCTCCTCCACGTGCTCGAGCCGGCGCTCTGTTTCCGACACACGCTCCCTCAGCTTATGCATATCATGGCGGATGTGCGATATATCAACCCTCACCTCCTCAATCTTGGAGGTGAGGGAAGTTTGGCAGGCAGCGATGGCGTCCAGGACCCGGGCTGTGTCTCCGGAGGGACGGACCTCACCATCAGGGAGCGCGGCGGCGCCATCTTCCTCCCCCAGGTCACGATCTACATGGCGGGTTTTGTCGGGTTTAGCGGAGGCTCCGGGCTTTTTTGGGGGTGACATCTTGTACCCAGGTAGTTAAGGCAAGGATAAGTGAGCCTGTGGCCAATTTGCAGGGAGGATTCCCCCAGGATGCAGATTAAAGGTTTAGTCACGAGCGGAGCTCTCACCCGACACTTCTTACTCCATGCAGCTCCAGACCACGCCCCCATCAGAGAGGCATTTACTCGATCCTTTAGTATTAAAGGGCTCACTTTATGAGGGGGGCAACAACACATGTTGGTTGATTAGCCAAGAGAATTGGGGAGCAGCTACCACCAAAGAACACAGTGGAGGGTCATGTGACAGCTGGGGGGGGGGGGTAGTTGTTGAAAACATTTTTTTTTATCTTTGTCTGTAGTTGGGTTATACATGTATATGGCCATCACTGCTGTATCTTGCTATATCCTTCAGACATTAGGAGGGCCAGACTGTGGAAGTAGAAAATGCCCCAGTGTCAATGAGAGCAAACAATGCCCCATCATAGGTTTTAGTGTGGGGCATGTTGCCTCATTGTTGGTATAAGTTTGAGGAATAGTGCTTCGCTGTTGGTATCATTGAGAGTAATAATTTCTGATTTCCCAGTCTGCGGAAGGAATGGTGCCCCATCATTGGAGTCAGTGGAAGTGATGTTGCCTCATCATTGCAGTCAGTGGAAGGAACAGTACGCCATCATTGGAGTCAGTGGGAGGGATGATGTCCCATCATTGGAGTCAGTGGAAGGAATGGTGCCCCATCATTGGAATCAGTGAAAGGAGTGGTGTACCATCATTGGAGTCAGTGGAAGCAATAGTGTCTCATCATTGGAGTAAATGGGAAGGGTTATACCCCAGCATTGGAGTCAGTTGGAGGCATGGTGCCAAATCATTGGTGTCTTTAGAAGGATTAGTGCCCCAGGACCAGATAAAGGTAATCATTGGAGTCAGTAGAAGGAAGGCCAGACTGTGGAAGTAGAAAATGCCCCAGTGTCAATGAGAGCAAACAATGCCCCATCATAGGTTTTAGTGTGGGACATGTTGCCTCATTGTTGGTATAAGTTTGAGGAATAGTGCTTCGCTGTTGGTATCATTGAGAGTAATCATTTCTGATTTCCCAGTCATTAATGTGAGTGGGAAGAACGATGCCCAATCATTGTAGTCAGTGGAAGGAATGGTGCCCCATCATTGGAGTCAGCAGAAGGAATGGTGCCCCATCATTGGAGTCAGTGGGATGGATGGTGCCCGATCATTGGAGTCTGCGGAAGGAATGGTGCCCCATCATTGGAGTCAGTGGGAGGGATGATGTCCCATCATTGGAGTCAGTGGAAGGAATAGTATGCCATCATTGGTGTCAGTGGGAGGTATGGTGCCCCATCATTGGAGTCAGTGGAAGGAGTGGTGCACCATCATTGGAGTCAGTGGAAGGAGTGGTGCACCATCATTGGAGTCAGTGGAAGGAGTGGTGCACCATCATTGGAGTCAGTAATAGAAGTGGTGCACCATCATTGGAGTCAGTGGAAGCAATAGTGTCTCATCATTGGAGTAAATGGGAGGGGTTATGCACCAGCATTGGAGTCAGTGGGAGGCATGGTGCCCAATCATTGGTGTCTTTAGAAGGATTAGTGACCCAGGACCAGATAAAGGTAAGTAAAAGTCACCATCCAGTTCCCAGGCCACAGTTTGGAGTCCACTGTGTTACAGAATTGTTCAGCCAGGTATGAGAACCATGATTCATCACAATATTCTCTAAGCCAGAATGAAATAAACTAGAATGAAATATCCTTACATGTTTGTCTCTTTTTGCTAAAATTCCTGTAAGAATTCCATTGGTTGGTCTTTATGGCACATTGCTCGGTATTACTTTACCCTCAGGAAAAATGAGGAAACAATTTAACTGTAAAATGCCTTCAGGCAAAACCCAGTAAAAGCAAACTGCTTTGCATATATAGTAGCTGCGCATTACATTTCAAAGGCATTAACAATTCAAATAGATATTTCCCGGCTTTGAATTATGAATGACTGCAATTTCAGTCTTAATACGCTAGCACTTTCACCTACTCCTTGGAGCAATCATTCAAATGATGTAGTAACAAATCTGACTAGCCGCAGGCTCTAAAGATATAAATGAGCCAAACCAAAAGCTGAAACCTTATACAGTTACAGTACATACAAGGTGGAACAACAAGACGCTCTTGAATGGAAGCAGGTCAAACTCAAATAAAAGTAAGCACTATGTTGAACGAAAATTAAAATGATTTTTTTTATTTTATTTTTTTAGTGTAAGAGTTTTTAAACCTGATGTTTTATTTAATTTTAATATGTATATAAAATATTTGAATATACAAATATATAGTAAATCCACAATAATCCCAGAGTAATTTTTTGTTTTCCAAAGATGGAGTCCATCAGAGACTAACAGAGACTTTCAGACCTGTTCTCTTAGGTTGAAACTTCATAGCCCCTGTGTCAGGATACCTTTCTGAGGCAGAGATGCTGAGAGCGGCTCCCCTTGCGGCTGAGTGCAGTATACCCCTGAAGTTGGCACAAAGAAGCACGAGTTGCCAGCAAGATGTGCAAGACTTGAGCAGATGTCCACTTGTGGGCAACTTAAGGAGGTGCTGGAAGCAGACCTTAAAGAGGAAGTAAACCCTCTTGAAAAAAATCTGAAAAAAAAAGAGAGAGAGTCCTAGGCAGCCTTTTACAGGCCAACAAGGAATTGTGTCTGTCACGCTATGCATGCGTCCCGTTCTGTTATTTGATTGTGTGCAAATTTCAGCTTAAGCTATTGACATCTGTAAACAGCTATTTTGACAGACATAAATATGTGTCTAGGGCTCCATCTGCTGGCTGCAAATATAACTACAGACTATTTCTTAGTAATATTTCATATTCACTTTACTAAGCAAGAATAAAAAAATAATAATTCTAGTCCTGAATGTGATACCTACGTCAAGGAAATACAAAGCAGGAGATTCCAAACGTATCCCTAATCCCCCCTCCTTATCTCCCCTCTCCCACTCTGTCTCTCATTTGTCTGGTTCCTACCTTTCCCTCTGGGAGTTGCAGTGGGCCTCTTTCATTGCCTACAGCATTCTAAGGGTCCGACCCAGACCCTTTTTTTATTTTTATCTACTGGCCAGTACGGAAGTACATGACTATTGACATTACTTTTTGATATATAATGTCTATATCGCAGTTGTTCTGATGTAATTTCTGATTAGGGTGTCTGCCTTTTGCCTAATCTCCCCTCTGTGTATGTTAAAATCAAAAAAATCTATTCTTAAAAAAAAGTCAAGAAAATATACATACTTATGGTCATAATTTTGTGAATACCTTAAACAAATATGAGCTTATTTGACATCTTGGCTACAACAGCCTCTACTCTTATAGGAATGTTTCCCACAAGATTTTGGAGTGTGTCTGTGTATATTTGTTAACATTCAGACAAAAAAATATTTGTGAGGTCAGGTGTTGATGGTGGACAAGAAGGCCTGGACTACAGTTCCCAAGGGTGCTCAAAAAGGTTGACGTCGGGACTTTGTGCATTATTTTACCTTGGTCCCAGGGACAATAGCTATGGGTTTTGTCTTTAGATAAATTCAAAGTTCACAGTCAAGGAAGTTAAAGCCTTATTGGAAAAATTAAGGAAATCTCAGATAGGACAGTAATGTGGTCATTATCCACATTGGCGATAATAGAAAGGATCTAATGATGCCATCTTTTTAGCTGTATTGTAGTTTCATATCTTTAGAATAGACAACAGGTTCTCTTTAGATTTTGCTTCTTACCATCTCAATTGTAGATATGATATTTTAAAGTCCTCCTATAATGTTTTGCTTTGTAATACGTTTGTAATCCTTTATGTAACAAAAAAGTGAAATCAATTTTAAACCAATTTGAAAAAGACCAAATGAAATCGAAAGAAAAAAAAGTAGAGCTGAACATAGATAAAAATGTTTTATTCAGGTTTATTATGTTCAATCATCCAAAACTAGAGGCTGTTAGAACACCGGAATACAGGAAAGTCACATTATTAACAACTTATAACAATGCGAATATTTTCTTCTATTATATCACAGAGAAAAATACAGATAATGAGGGTTATTTTATCTTGTCCAGACAATATATACTCAGAAAATTATATTAATCGTGAAAATTGACAGACGCACATACATTTCCTTATCTCAAGGGAGCTCTTCTGGTTAAGCATTTGCTTTGAAGTCCAAATGTAATGATAGAAATGCATGCATTTGTTTTTATTATTTATTAATGCATTAAAAGGACACTATTGCTTCAATAAAGCTTCAATAAAGCTGTTCATTTAATTAGTTTAAAGTGGACCTTTTAATAACTTCACGTCTGCATGAATCCTTTGAGGAGTCTTGTGAATGTTGAAACATGGTTTAGTAAACTATATAATATTAATTCTACACTGCACCAAAATGTATGTGTCTATATACCAGTATATCTATACATGCACCTACATCTCACATTTTTTTCTTGTACTTATTGTTTACATGGTAATCGCAGCTCTCGGAGTGAATAGACTGTGACTACATCACAAGTCTTTTTCTCTCTTCTATTTTTTTGTTATTGTAGCGCAGTTTGTTTCCATTTTTACCTACATCTATACGTACAATATCAACGCCGCCACCTTCAAAAAAAGTTAACAAATCATAAAATCAAATCATAAGGAAGCTCTTAACATCCCTCATTGTGATAATACATATATATATATATATATATATATATATATATATATATATATATATATATATATATATATATATATATATATATATATATATATATATATATATATATATACATTTATGGATAAAAAAATGTAAACCAATGATTGGCACCCTGTGGGGGTGTATGAACAAGAACAGTCAGCTGCCCCTTTAAAGTTAAAGAATCACCAAAATTGTGGGTATATAATTAAAGGATGAGGTGCTAAAATGTTCAGTGAAAACCATGAATGGCTGTGAAAAAATGGGGTGAATACAATGTCATGATCGTCCAACACTGGAAAGTGACACAAATAATATAAAATACATAAATAGCAAGCTATGAGTCCATGAGTGATAAAATCCCAACACCAAAGTAGAATGATCTGAGATATAACTTCTAGTTCTTTCACAACAAGTGCTCAATGGGAAGGTGGCCACTCACCAGAGATGTTTGACCCCTTTTTTCAGGATGGTCAAAAAGCGCTTTTGGAATACCAACTTGATTCTGCTGTCAGAACAATTCCACTCCACTGGCCCCTCGAGGTAAAACTAGGATGTGAAACATGACAGTGAGTGACTGTAGCCAACCTCTCAGGTCTGTGTCTAAGCTTTGAAACATAGACCTGAGAGGTTGGCTACAGTCACTCTCTCCACTTTTTGCTGAAAATGTTCTTTCCCTGAAAATGAATGCAGCCACCTTATCTAAAGACTGTAATTTTCCACATCCTAGTTTCATCTCGAGGGGCCAGTGGAGTGGAATTGTGCTGACATTGGAATCAATTTGGTATTCCAAAAGCGCTTTTTGACCATCCTGTAAAAAGGGTCAATAATCTCTGGTGAGTGGCTACCTTCACATTGAGCACTGGTGGCGGAAGACCTAGAAGTTATATCTCAGAGCATTCTACTTTGGTGTTGGGATTTTATCACTCATGGACTCATAGCTTGCTATTTATGTATTTTATATTATTTGTGTCACTTTACAGTGTTGGATGATGGTGACATTGTATTCACCCGATTTTTTCACAGCCATTCATGGTTTTCACTGAACATTTTAGCGCCTCATCCTTTAATTATATAGCCACATATATATTTATGGACTAAATTGAACTAATCACATCACCTTGTATTTATTTTTAGTTTCTGTTTTTTTATTTATATGATTTTTGAAGTGAAGTGGAAGTAAAATGAGAAATGGTTTTCACCTTTTTTTTTTTTTAAATATGTGAAAAGTGTGACGTGCATTTGTATTCAGCCCCCCCCCTGAGTCAATACTTTGTAGAACCACCTTTTGCTGCAATTACAGCTGCAAGTCTTTTGGGGATGTCTCTACCAGCTTTGCAAATCTAGAGAGTGACATTTTTGACTATTCTTCTTTGCAAAATAGCTCTGAACGGAGGATAAGCGTTTTTTAAGGTGGCCTGACCCTGGACCCCCCCTTTTCTTGCAAAACCTCCCTAAATCCCTCCAAAATCCCCACAGTACCCCCGTAGTATCCCCGCTAAGACACCCGGATACCTCTACAAATGCCGGGATTGTACCTGATAGGACCCACACTGCACGGCACCGTGTTGGATGGGGCAGACGGAGCAGTGCTGAGTTTCGTGGACGGAGGCAGCTCGTGGATAGTCTGGAAGCAGCTGCCACAGACGTCAGCGTGGGTCCTTGCAGAGAGGGAGCAAGCAGGTCCCGGCAGGGAGATCGTAAGTCTCTGCAGTTCCCCGGAGTGCTCGCCCACCCGCCCCCCCTGTCTTTTCTCCTGGATTGATGTTATGTGGTCGAGGCGTGGCTGGGAAGAGGAAAGAACGGTGCGGCTCCTAGAGTATGTGGAGAGGCCGACAAGTGAGATAAGGAGAAGTGTATGGGGAGAAGAGAGAGAGCCCAGGTGTGAGAAGGAGACAGCACCAACTATCAGACAGAGGAATGGTGGTAGGGAGTATTACTGACAGTGTGAATGGGAGCTTTGCGGGGGAGCTAGAGCGTTTCAAACAGCTCCCCAACATCCCTAACATTCCCCAACATTCCCCAAAACTACGTTCAAGCTGAGGAGCTGAAGGATTAATCAAGAAGTTGGAGCCATATAAGGAAAAGGGGGACAGCTCAAGACAAGTGCCAGCATACATTGGATATACCGAGAGCCATCGGGAAGACGAGACCCAGTTAGAAAGTACAAGCGGCGCACGCTTCCTAGGAGTAGGACGTGTGGCGCACGCTTCCTAGGAGTAGGACGTGTGGCCCACGGGATGTAGATAGGTAGGGCCCCTTCCGCCCCCCCTTCATCTCCGCGACCGAGTGGCCCCTCGCACCTCCCCTCCAGATACCAGCCTGCTACCCCCCTGTAATTGGGTCACCTACCACCCTCTCCTGACTCAATAACTACCAGTTGGCAATCACCACCCTGCCCCCCCTCCCTCGAGGGTGGCCATCTTGCAACACCCAAGCCCCACTCCCCCTTTCTCAATACCATTTAAACTTGATCCAGGGTTCGCCCGATCGCCTCTCAAGGGGTCAGGAAGGAATTTTTTTCCCTGTCATAGCATATTGGCGTAGCGCGACCAGGTTTTTTTTGCCTTCCTCTGGACTAAGTCAGGATCGAGGATAAAGTTAATCCTTGATAATCCCCCCTCCCTCCCCCCCTGGTGTTTGGCGACTATGGTTAATCTGCAATATTCTGCAGAAACCATTGGGGATTTGAGGCAATTTGCCGCAATACTACCAGCCATCACTAAAAAAGCCATAAGAGCTGAGCGACTTTTGAGAATCGATCGACGATCGACTATCAAAAATCTCAGCCGTTTACCCCAGCCTAAGCATATATCATGTGCTTTGATCAACACAAGATCGGCAGTAAAACACCGACTTGAAATCCATGATTTCATTCTACAATACGATTTAGACTGCCTCTTTATTACAGAGAGCTGGCTCACAGCCGACTGCAACACCATTCTAGGAGAACTGGTGCCAGAAAACTATCGTATTATAACTGAAAACAGAATAGGGCAAAGAGGAGGAGGACTGGCGGTGATCCATAAGACTCATCTTGCAATCACTAAACATGTCCTTCAAAACCCTCTTCCATTCATGGAAACCCTTACCCTGCAACTACAAACAAACTCCCAGGAGACCGTCCGGATTCTACTCTGCTATAGGCCACCTGGCCCAAAATCGCAGCTTCTCCCATCATTGACGGACTTTATCTCCACCTATACCCTTAACAGCAAACACCTTTTGCTGCTCGGGGACTTCAATCTCTGGGCCAACTCCCCGCAAGACCCTGTTGCCGACGCCTGCATTAATCACCTAGAAGGATTAGGGCTACAACAACTAGTATGTGGGCCCACACATGCTTCAGGTCACACACTCGATCTTATTTTCAGACAAGATCTGGAAATAAAAATCTTGGAAAATTAACCATTGCCGTGGACAGATCACCATGCAATTAAATTCATTATTTCCGATTTCCCACCCTTAACTAAAACATCAAATCCAGTGACAACACACTGGACTAGATGTCAGAAGAAGCTCCACTCGGAACTCTTCAAAGCCACGTTAAGGAAAAAAATAAATACAATTCAGCCGCATCAAACGGCTGAAGAAACACTGGATACCATAAACACAGCCCTATTACAGTCAGCCGACTTAATAGCGCCGAAACGTAAAACCCGCATCCGGAAAAATAACTCCAGCTGGTTCAACAACCAACTGGCATTACTGAAGCAAGAGCGCAGAAGGCCGGAAGCTGCCTGGAAAAGAAGCTCTTCAGATGAGAACCTCGTCGTCTACAAAGCAACAACAAGAAAATACCACAAAGAAATCTTCAAAGCCAAGAAAAACTATTTTTCTGAGGCTATCAACAGCGCCCTTAATCGCCCACGCAAGTTGGTCACTCAGACCATGAATCCAGGATGTCTTGAAGCCCCCAATTCGGACTCACAAGAATTTTGCAGTGAATTGTCGGATTACTTCATTAATAAAATCAGGGGGTCCGACAAAGCATTCAGCAAAATAATTCCCCCCTCAACCCTCCCCGTAATTATATACACAACACCTGCAGTAATTAACCACAACCAGGTAGGTTCATGCTCGAACCTAGCTCTATCCATGCCACTAAAAATATCATCGGTACTCTGTGTAACAGCACCGCGCCGAATGATATCATCCCCACTAAACTGCTGAAGGAATGCGCCGACATCCTGGCACCTCCTATCACGCAGCTTATCAACCAATCTTTCAGGGAAGGCATAGTGCCCTCCCAGTTGAAGGAGGGTATAATTCGACCCATCTTGAAGAAACCCACCCTGGACCCCAAGGATCCACTCCACCGTCGTCCAATAACAAGCCTAAATGTACTCTCAAAGGTAATGGAAAAAGTAGTGGTACAACAGCTGCAACAGCATCTAGATACCCACAACCTCCTTGATCCATTTCAATCGGGATTCCGGCCTGGACACGGGACGGAAACCGCATTGCTCAAAATATGGGACGACGCTCTCGAGGCAGCAGACAAAGGAGAATCTTGTCTTCTGGTTCTGTTGGACCTAAGCGCAGCTTTCGACACAGTAGACCACAAGCTATTATTGACTCGGCTAGCTGAAGTAGCCAGAGTCGCAGAAGGCGATTTATCTTGGTTCTCCTCTTTTTTGGAAAACCGATCGCAAATAGTGAAGTTAGGACCTTTCACTTCTGAGAAATGCACATTATCATGCGGAGTCCCTTAAGGATCCCCCCTGTCGCCGGTGTTATTCAACATCTATCTTCGCCCTCTTTTTGAGATTATTAGCAGTCAAAAACTGTTCTACCACTCATATGCAGACGACACGCAACTATATTTCCGCATTTGCAATAAAAAGGATCATCACCTCAATCTAGAGACATGCCTCTCTTTGATAGAGGACTGGATGACAAAGAGTTATCTTAAACTCAACGGAGCGAAAACAGAACTTCTCCTGTTTCACGCCAAGCGTATGAATCAACCTGCAACAAACTGGACCCCCCCGCCCATTCTGGGCAAAATCATCACCCCTAGCGCCAAAGTCAAAAGTCTTGGGGTCATCTTCAACTCCTACATGACAATGGATGCACAAGTAGGGTCAGTAGTCAGCGGATCTCACAATCTGCTGCGCCTACTACGCAGACTTACTCCTTTTGGGCCAAATCCACAAATATCGGGCGCAACTTAAATCTTCCAATTTAAGTTACACCGCCGCAAAATTTCTCCCTAAGTGCCCGATCCACAAAGCACTTACCTTGAAATTTGCGGCGGTGTAACTTAAATGTGTCTGGCGCAAGGCGTGCCAAATCTAATGGGGCGAGTCCCATTTAAATTAGGCGCGCTCCCGCGCCGGACGTACTGCGCATGCTCCGTCGGGTAACTTACCCGACGTGCATTGCGCTAACTGACGTCGCTCCGACGTCATTTGATTAGACGTTAACGTAAATGGCGTCCAGCGCCATTCACGAATGTCTTACGCAAACGACGTAGAATTTAAATTTCGACGCGGGAACGACGGCCATACTTAACATGGCTTAAGAGAACTAGGGCTCAGCCCTAGTTTTACGCGGCGTAACTCGACGTAAACGACGTAGATTTAGAGCGACAGGCCCGTCGGAACGTTCGTGGATCGCCGTAAGTGTTCATTTGCATGTTCTAGGCCGGCCGCAATGGCCTTGCCACCTAGCGGCCAGCCTAGAATTGCATCCTTAAGATCCGACAGTGTAATTCAATTACACATGTCGGATCTTCTGCCTATCTATGGTAAACTGATTCTGTGGATCAGTTCCATAGATAGAAACAGGGATACGACGGCGTATCAGTAGATACGCCGGCGTATCCCTTTTGTGGATTACCCCCTTTATTCCCAAGGAAGACATAGCGGTTGTGGTGGGAGCTATTGTAAACTCAAGATTGGACTATGCAAATGCCCTTTACCTCGGACTCCCCAAGTACCAAATCGCTCGTCTACAAGTCGTTCAAAATACAGCCTTGGGAATCAATCTCACCTTCACTGAGAACCCTTCACTGGTTACCAGTAAAAGACAGAATCACGATTAAGTTTGCATGTGCTGTGCTATATAAGTTTTCATTCATTCATTTATTCAATTATTCATTCATTCATTCATTCAAGCGTCAAAGGGGTGAGTCATTATTTTTTCTTATGAACTGTATTTTATGAAGAACTGATAATTAAGACAAAAAAAGGACTAAAAGAGGACTAAATAAATGACTAAAGTTTAATATGACCACCCCCAGGACCCCTGAAACTGGGACTATTGTAAAGGAGTAACATAGCTGAATGCACGGCTGCTCCCTAGAAGTTAGAAGTACGGGTGATGGTATAACTTCTATATTGCCTCCATACAAAGACACGTTTAATACAGCCTTCCTTAAGCTTTTTAAATACAGAAATAACTTTATGGAAAGAGTGAAGAGCATGTAACCGGTAGTCCTGAAGGACTGGATTAGCAGAAGGGGAGTGCTGGATATTTGAAAGTGCTATTTTTATATTTGCATGGGCTACCATTCCTGGAAGGTCTATTGTCTGCTCCAGTAAATGCACTCTCTGCTTGAGAATAACCAGCAGTGAATATAGGCCTGAGGAAAATAAAGCACTGACATATACAAAGCTTTGAAGCTAAATACAGTGTCTAGAGATATTTTATACTATCAAAGAACTACTTCTACCTTTAAGAACAGGGTTGGCACCATCAATTCCTACATTTGATCTCTTATTTTTGAAGAAGGAAATAGGAGAGAAAAATTTATATCTGCGCCCAGCTATATTGGATAGACTTGCCTATAAAGAACAAAGTTTTTTTAAAAGCTTGCCTTGGACGGTAAACACATTTTTACTACCTCGCCCCTTTGGTCGCTTCTGTGTGGTGGGGAGGAATCATATTTTTTTTTTCCTCTCCCACCTTCCCCGCGAAGAAAGAGGATAAATAAAGATGAGGGGAAGGCCAGTAAGGGGGGAAATAGCAAACCCTCCAAAAATAAGTGCTAGCCCGGGCTCAATTAAAAAATATATATGACACAAGATACCACTAAAGACAGTCCAGGAAAAATGGCGGCAACAAAAAAAAAGTTTCAGAGAGCCTACAGAAAACAAGGCTGAGAAGACAATCAGAAAATATAGAGATTTCCCCTACAGCGGAGGAAGAAGATGAGGAAGAGAATGGAATAGTAGAAGATCAACTTCCTACCAAAGGGGAAATAGAAAAGATGTTCGCAAGAATGGAAACAGTAATTTACAGAATGGAAACATCTCTTAAAGGAGAAATGGCACTAATACACAAGGATATGAATCATATATTGAGGAGAGTGGGAGAAACAGAAGAAAAATTGGATTCTCAAGCAGTAGAAGTAAAAGAACTAAAAGAAAAGATGAAAGACATACAGAAAGAGCAAAGGTATATACAAATATCGTCTCGAAGATCAGGAAAATCACAACAGGAGGAAAAACCTGAGTATTCGAGGAATACCTGATCAACAAGTTGAAGATCTACCTCTATGAAAATTTATGATAGAAATAATGCTTCTCCCTTAGTAAGCTACCTTATAAATAACGGATGCCCAAAAAAATATAATTTCATATAATGTCCGTGGAATGAATGCCCCCATTAAAAATGCATATATAATGCGGGAATTAACATCTTTAAAATCTGATGTAATTTTTTTACAGGAGACTCATTTGTCTTTGGGCACAAACCGTAGAATTGTTTCAAATGAGTTCCCCCTTTGGTATTACGCGGATTCCCCTATTAGTCGAGCTAAAGAAGTGGCCATAGGGTTTGCTAGGGGTGCCTGGTTCATACTAGAAGAGAGAAAGGTGGACCCAGAAGGGCGCTTTTTATTTATAAGGGGAAACTTGAATGGAACCGGGATCTCATTAGAAAACGTATATGGACCAAATAAAAGTCTGCCCAATACTTAGCCGGAATCATAGATGAGTTTATGGAATTTAAGATGGGGGGCCATTATGGGAGGGGATTTCAACTTGAGTTTGGATCCAAAGATAGATAGTACGTCACATGCACAGGGGACTGGAATAGATCAAAGGAATAAATGAAAAAAGAAAATGCACCAACATCAACCAGTGAATGCTGAGATTGATCTAAATAAAATCCCAGAAGACAAACTTAAAAATCTTGAAACCCCCATATCAGAAGAAGAAATATCAAAAATTATACAATAACTGCCAAATGGGAAAAGTCCCGGCCCAGACGATATGACTGGAGAGAAGTGGGAGATGAGGAAAGAGGCTCTAGAAGCTACAATAACTATAATCCCTAAAGAGGGTAAAGCCAACACATTATGCTCTAGTTACAGATCAATCTCTCTCCTCAATATTGATATTAAGTTATTTCCAAAAGTGCTCGCCAATAGGATGAAAAAAATAATGAAGGATGTGGTCCATGCGGACTAAGTGGGATTTATCCTAGGAAGGGATAATGGAATAAGAACCCTCTTGGCTATGAAGAAAATCAAAGAAAGCGGAGTCCCAGGTCTACTCCTGTCAATTGACGCTGAAAAAGCATTTGACAGGGTAGACTGGGGCTTCATGCAGAATACACTGGAGGCTATAGATTTGGGGCCCAGAATGATATGCTGGATAAAATCATTATATAATAGACCAACAGCGAGAATTAAAGTAAACAGGACTGTCTCAGAACCATTTGAAATGAAAAATGGCACACGACAGGGGTGCCCTTTGTCACTGTTGTTGTTCACCCTTGCGCTGGAACCCCTGTTAAGGGGGATAAGGCGAAATGTTGAAATCTCGCTGCTTACGCGGATGATATTCTATTCTTTGTAATAAACCCTAGGATAACCCTACCTAACTTAATAAAAACTATCAAAGAGTTTGGCAGAATGTCCAATTTTAAGATAAACCCAGCTAAGTCGGGAATATTGAGTATAAACATTCCTAAAATAGAAAGGAGTGCTCTCCAGGAAGATTTCCCATTTAGCTGGAAAAAAAAAAAGAATTGAAATATCTTGAAATTAGGTTGGCAACTACTACTGAGATATTATATAAAGCTAATTTCATTCCATCGCTAAATGAGATTAAGGTAGAACATAACAAAATTGCACCAGGGCAATTATCTTGGAGTGGCAGAATAAATATCTTTAAAATGGCAATATTACCTAAAATAGTATATAAAATGCAGATGCTCCCAATTCCATTACCAAAAGCATACTTTAAAAAACTACAGTCAATGTTTCGAAAATGTATTTGGAGAGGGAAAAAAACACGTATTAAATTAACACTATTGACAAAGGATAAGGCACAAAGGGGGTTACAGGCACCTGATGTAAGAAATTACTACCATGCGATTGTAATATTGTGAATAATAGAATGGGTTAAAAACAACACGGAAAAAAGGTGGGTAAATATGGGATCATTTCTAAGATATATAAGATTTTGAATGAGTCAAAAAAGCGGGGCGTCCCGCCATACATCAAGAAGTGGTAGGAGGAATTGGGCTCATATGTAAATGATTTTGAGATTAAACAATTAATAAAGAGGGTGCATGCTACGTCGGTAAATTGTAATATAATGGAATTGAATTATAAATGCCTCTTGCGCTGGTACTTTACCCCAGACAAGGTACATAAATGCTCAGGGGCAACATCACAGCTATGCTGGAGGGGCTGCAAGTAAGTTGGAACTATGACCCACATATGGTGGACATGTTCCAAAATTCGAAAATACTGGGGGGGGGGGGGGGACATAAGACAAATAATCAGAGAAATAATAAATACTGAAGTCCCAGACAACCCAAAGGGGAATGCGTGTTACATGGGTCTCGAATGCCAACTAAACACTACCTGAAAACATTACTCCCACAGCTCCTGAATGCTGCAAAGAGCCAAATACCCATACACTGGCAAGAACAGGAGAGTCCCACAGAGAGTCCCACATTGAAAGCCCAGAAGGCACCTATCGACCAGGTAGAATGCACCGTGACAGGAAATGGAGGCAACCATCCACATATGGCATAGGCCAGAATTACGACCTGTCTAACCTAGAGATGGTGGTTGACCAGACCGCCATACCCTTCTTAGGACCAGCCACTGACACAAACAGCGAGTCAGACTTTCTGGAACGAAGCAGTAACAGACAGGTACATGCACCCGCAGAGCTCGGACCACGTCCAAGGAATGTAAAGCAATCTCTTTTGGATGCAACATTTGAGGGCACAAGGACGGAAGTACGATGTCCTCATTGAGATGAAAACCTGAAACGACCTTAGGAAGAAAAGAAGGCAGTGGGCGTAGCACCGCCTTATCCTTGTGGAGGATCAGATAAGAAGCCTTGCAAGACAAGGCCGCCAGCTCAGAAACCCATCTGATAGACGTAATAGCTATCAAAAAGGCCACCTTTTGAGAGAGAGTAAATAATGTTTTCAAATGGCGGTTTCTGAAGTACCGAGAGAACCAAATTTAAGTCCCACGGAGGCAGAGGCGGACACACCGGGGGAGCCACACGTCGAACCCACTTACCAAAGTATTCACCAGTGAGCGCGCCGCCAAGGGCCGTTGAAAAATGGCGGCCAAGGCAGAAATCTGCCCCTTAATAGTACATAAGGCAAGTTTCTGGTCCACACCACGCTGTAAAAAACAACAGAATCCTGGAGGCCGAGTATACACGCGGACGCCACTTCAGCTCCTCACTAGAGTTGAGCGGACACCTGGATGTTCGGGTTCGGGTCCGAACCCGAACTTTAGTCAATGGGACACGGACTTTTAGAAAAAAAAATGCGCGGAGGTCCCCGCAAATTCAATAACCAGACCCTTTAGGTCTGGTATGGATATTAAGGGGAACCCTGCCGTCAATTTAAAAAAAAAAAAGACGTGCGGTTCCCCCTAAATATCCATAACCAGACCCGTTATCCGAGCACGTTGACCTGGCCGGCCGCAGAAAAGAGGGGGGACAGAGTGCGGCCCCCCCTCTCCTGAACCGCACCAGGCCACATGCCCTCAACATTGGGAGGGTGCTTTGGGGTGCCCCCCAAAGCACCTTGTCCCCATGTTGATGAGGACAAGGGTCTCATCCCCACAACCCTTGCCCGGTGGTTGTGGGGGTATGCGGGCGGGAGGCTTAGCAGAATCTGGAAGACCCCTTTAACAAAGGGGACCCCCAGATCCTGACCCCCCCTGTGTGAAATGGTAATGGGGTACACTGTACCCCTACCATTTCACGAAGGAAGTGTTAATTCTTGTAAAAAAAAAAACACACACACACCATAGAATAAAGTCCTTTATTAAAAAAAAAAAAAGGAAAAAAACTCCAGCGGTGATAATCCACTCGTTCCCGGCTTCCTGCTCCAACGTTGTCCTGATCCAGCGACGGGTGCGGGTGATCTCCAGCGATGAGAAGATCCATCCATCCAGAGCGCAGCATCGCCGACCTCCTCTCACCGCTGGACACAGCCCAGCGAATGACGCGCTGAAGCTGTGACATTACTTATATAGGGGAGGCAGGGCCACCCGTCACGTGACCCTGCACCCTCTGACGCACCCTCTGCTATGTCACTGGGTAAGCCCAGTCCTCCCTCTTCCTGGGCTTCCCCAGTGACGTAGCAGAGGGTACGTCAGATGATTTGCTGGAAGCATCCCAAACAGACCCACCACCCGAGCAGTATGGAGGTAGCTGTCGGCCCGGCACACTGTGACAGAGACAGTAATTAACCCAGTCATATGTGTGCCCCGGAGCGCGTAGCTCACTGGCCGCCCCTGGAGCAAATGGGGAATGTCGTGCCCAACCCAGTGCATAGCTAGAGGCCTGCACACGCTCGCTGGCCGAAACTGGGGTGACTACAAGGATCTAGGATCCAGCCTGTCGCCCAGTCGGCAGTTGATAGCAGATCTCAGGATCGTAGCAGAAAAAAAAAGTAAAAAAGCATACGAAAAGCCTAAAAAAAAACTCCAAGACTAAGGGCCCATTGGGAGCCAGATCCAGCTCCTATGCTAGGCAGAAAAAAACTGAAGCTGCTGTGTGATGGGAGAGGGGTTGTGCCTAGAGGGACCGCTTCCTGGGCGGTACTGTACAGTTTAAGGTTGTATTAACACTTTAACAATGTTTCTGCCTAGTCCTCTCCTGATAGAAGGGAAATACCCCATTGTCAAGATAATCTGCTGTGTCCGTCCATGAACACAAGAGAAATTAAGATTTTTGCTTTGTTTTGATTTGCTTTGTTTGCATTGCTGTTTACTCCTCAGTCTTATTTTTATTAGAATATAGAAAGAGACAACGCAGGGCCAGCGTCATGCGGACGTGACGCATGTGAGGGTGGGAGGTGCAGGAGCGCTCCATGGCTCGTGGTAGCGAGTGGCGGCGGGGATCCGAGTAGACCAACACCGGAGCAGGGGACGCCAGCGTGAGAGGCTGACTCTCCTGAAGATCGAATCGGACCCCCAGCCTGGCTCTCTAAGGAAAAAAAAAAGGACGAAAAGCCGCGGGATCGTGAGACCGCCCAGCCCGGAACTAGACGCTGACCTGGTCCGGCTAATGCACGTGGACGGTGGAGCAGCATGCGACGTCCAGGGAATGAAAACCGCGCGGCAGCAGCTTGCAGCAGGCAGGGGAGAGCGTTCTAAGGCTGGGTGAGACGCTCAGTGAGCCGAGTAGGGTCGGGCGCCGTCCCGCTGCACCCCCCTTCCCCCCGGGGATCCCCCATTCCCCCTCTTCTGGTCATATACACCCAGGACGGGACTGGATTGTCTAGCCACAAAAAAAAAAAAAGAAAAATTTTTTTTTTTTTTTTTTTTTTTTTTTTTTTTTTTTTCTCTTCCCCCTGATAAAGCGGGAATATCTCGGGGAGGCAAGGGAAGAAAAAGAGAAGAGAAAGGGAGCAGATTAGACCCATTTTTACAGGGGAACTTGCAGTCCTTGCCCCTACAGGTCATGTTCCTTCTCACAAATACGGTTGATTATAAAAGAGGGTCTTAAATGAGCAGATGATGTTAAGGAAGATTGGGATCTCTGAGTGTACTGATTCCTTGCTTCTTCTAGATTGGTGTTGAAGTGGGACTGCAATTCATAAGTGTTTATAGGGGCAGGTCGAGCAGACTACAGGAGGTGGACTTGCACCTATGGTGGGGACCCCTCTTGCCGTAAGGAAAGTGCGGTAATTGTATCCCCCCCCAGGAGTGCGAGCTCCCTCAGTACAAAAGGGACTTCTGTGTAGGAAGGAAAAGGAAAAAGAGAAAAAACAACAAAGAATTACATCCTGTTTCTAGACTACTAAGGGGGATAATACCTGTCAGAGCGGTATTAGAAGTGAAGTTGAAAAGGAACGGATATACACCTGGACTAACGTAGCAATCCGCTTAATGTGATTTTTTTTTTTTTTTTTTTTTTTTTTTTGCTTTTCCTATAATGCTGACCGCCTATGTTATATTAAGAGTCTGGCCCTTCGTTTCTACTGAATAGAACTATAAAAAGTAGCCCGGAGTGAAGCACACCTGTCTTGGGAGATATTCAGGGAGACAAAGTGGGAGCGGATCTAAAATTGGATTCCCCTCTGGTGTCTTCTCTACAGTGGAATTATCATTACCCCAACGGCCCAGGGCAAGGTAGCATCAGCACCCGGAGGAAAAATCCCTATTGGTGAATTGATTGATTACTGCTACAGGTACACTAAAGGTACACTAAAGGTACAAAGTTTACAAGTGACTGAGAGAAGTCAGTAAAATCATAGTGCTGATGGAAGGGGTACTGTAGGGGTACTGTAATAAGAAATATTAAGAACCTCCCCGACATAGGTGACTAATTTGCCCCGGGAACATATAGGAAGAACGGGCTGAAGCGACACAGGAAGATAACTCGGGTCAAATACTGAAGGTAGTACTACAATAAAAGGGCAAACTAGTAAATTGGAGAAAACGCAGCCCAAAAGTAGTAAACGGCCCTTTAATCCTAAGGTAAAGAGACAAGGTCACTTAGAAAAACGGATCGGACTGGTCGCGGGGGGTTTCTTTCTCCTGTCACTCTGCCCTTTGCCCACTCCTAGTAGCTTCACTTCCAAACTGGGGAAGAGAATTAGACCCGCCAACAAAATGAATAGATCAACGAGAGGGGGTACTACAAAACCAACAAAGAATAAATCGGGGAATAGCTCCATACAGCAATATATGACGCCAGAAGGGACCCTCAAAAGCCCAGGTCTCGCAAAAAAAAACTGAAAAAAAGACTGATACAAAAAAGGGGGTAGGAACAGGTAGTGCCGAGAGCTCTAGAGGTGAAATGACACTTGAAAGTGAAGAAGATCAATATAACGTACAGGAGATAGCCCAAGATACGCTCCCCCCGACAAAGGCAGAGATGAATGCAATGCTATTGAGGATGGAAAATTCCATGGAAAACATCATCAAGACAGAAATTAATAAAGTAAGAGTAGACTTGGGAGGGCTCCGTGACAGAGTGGTAGAGACGGAAAGGAGAATTGAGGAGCAGGAACAGGAAATAAGCGCCTTGAAAAAACAAGTAATGACCTTGACTGAAAACCAGAGACTGGCGGTATATAGGATTGAGGATCAGGAAAATCGCAATAGGCGACAGAATCTTAGAATTAGAGGGATTGTAGAAGAAAAGGATGAGGACCTCAGAGACACCATGAACACAATCTTTAATCCTCTATTAGAGAGAGCAGCTGAAGCTAAGTCCCTCAAGATCGAGAGAGTCCACCGGGTGGGGAATCCCCAACAGATAGAAAGATACGGTCCAAGGGATGTGGTGGTTCGTTTCAGGAATTATGTCGATAAAGCAGAAATCTGGGGAAGGCTCAGAGGAAAACCTCCCCTGAGACATAGAGACATTGAGCCACAAATATTTTCAGACTTGTCTAAAGAAACGTTGGCTAGAAGAAGACACTTGAAACCCCTTTTGGACCTCATGCGGGTACATAATATAAAGTATCAATGGGGCTTCCCGGCGTGCCTCATAGGCATAAAAGGGGGTAAAACAGCACGATTAAGGTTCCCGGAGGAATTGAACGATTTCTGCTCTAAAATGGACATACCGATACCTGAACTCCCTGATTGGGTGGATTAGTCGGGTACAGCTTAGAATGGGATCTCGGGGGGGGAGACGGGGGGGGGTCAGGGGAGTATCTCGAGCACCACCACGAATGAGGAGCCAAGGATGAAGGCAAAGAGTCTTCTACCAGCGGCTCCCAGGCCAAGAGTGGGCCAGGGTGGGGGAGGGAGGGAGGGGGGGTGGGAGGAAAATGGGGGGGAGGGGGGTTGGGGAGGGGGGGAAGGGGACCATCTGAACGACTCCATAAGAAATTTCCTTAAAGTGAAAAAAAAAAAAAGAAGGCTATATGACAGAGTTTAAATTCCTCTCTTATAATGTAAAAGGTTTAAACTCTTACAGTAAGAGACATAAAATCCTCAGCGAATTAACACAATATAAAACAGATATTGCTTATTTACAAGAGACCCATATCACATTGGAGTCCAATATAAAGTTGTATTCACCAGAATACCCTGTGTGGTATTATGGAGACACAATTTCATCGCGATCCCGCGGGGTTGCGATAGGGTTTGCTAGTAGAGTCCGATTTACATTGGTGGACAGACAGACAGATCCCGAGGGGAGATTCCTGTTCTTAAAAATAAAACTAGGTGGGGAGGTATATACCTTGGCAAATGTTTACGCTCCAAACGTGAATGCGGTTAAATACATAAGCAAAATCCTGAGAAAATTAAAAGAATTTGAAGAGGGCCACGTAGTTTTAATGGGAGATTTCAATTTCTGCATGTGCCCAAGCCTCGATAGTACGTCTGGTGTACAGGGGACTAATCGTGAACATCTAAAGACATTGACAAGACAAATGACACAAAATCAAATGGTGGATGTATGGCGAATCTTTAACCCCAAGGCTAGGGATTACACATATTTTTCACCTGTACACGGGACGTACTCGAGGATTGATTACGTCCTCGTCGACCATAGGCTCCTGGAGAGTGTGATCGAAGTAAGGTGTGAGATCATGACGATCTCCGACCACGCTCCTATAACCATGAAAATAGTTACCTCTATACAAAAAGCTTCTCCACCAGAATGGAGATTGGATGAGAGTCTGTTGGGAGACGAGGATGTGGTCGAGAGGATACAGAAAGAGCTGGAACTCTACTTCCAGGAGAATGATAAGGAGGGTATCTCAAGAGCCTCCCTGTGGGACGCTCATAAAGCTTACATTAGAGGGATTTTTATTGCAGAAGGGATAAGGAAAAACAAAATAAGAACAAATAAATTAAAAACGTTAAGGGAGGAGATTCTTAGGCTGGAACAGGAACATAAATCTCAGGGGCAAAGGAGGGAAACACTCCATAAGCTAATTATAACAAGAGACGAATATAGAGCCCTGGCGGAACAAGAAACTAGGAAATATATAGACAGGACAGAGAGAGAAAGATATGTTTGGGGAAACAAACCTAGTAAAAATTTGGCTAGAATGGTAAGAAAAAAGAAAACTAGGAATTTTATTGAAAAAATCAGGAACGGGAATGGGGAATTAGTCTACGCTACAAATAAAATTGCGGAAGCCTTCCGAAGCTACTATGGAGAATTATATGGTGTCCAACAAAAGATCAGGGACCCAAGTGAAAAAAGGGATAAGACCAGGGAAGTATTACAGCAAGCCAATCTCCCGAAACTAGAAGAGCACGAGATAGTAGAAATGGAGAAATCTATAACGGAGCAGGAAATAAGCGAGGTACTAAAAACCATTCCTAAGGGGAAGAGTCCTGGGCCAGATGGCTTTTCGTCTGCGTATTTACAGAAGTTTAGCACTATTTTAGTGCCTAGACTCTGTCAATACTTTAATGGACTGGGATCAGATTATGAGATGAGTAGAGAGGCATTAACAGCAACGATCACGGTGATAAAAAAGGAGGGGAAGGACAATACGACCTGTTCAGGCTTCCGTCCTATCTCGCTCCTGAATGCGGATACTAAGTTGTACGCGAAAATTTTGGCTGAACGAATGAAGGGAGTGATGACAGACATGGTCCATCCAGACCAGGTTGGATTTATCCCGGGAAGGGAGGGTAAAGATAACGGGGTCAGGGCTCTTCTTCTTCTCCAACAGCTGAGGGAAAGAGGGACCCCCGGTCTGCTCCTGTCAGTAGACGCTGAGAAAGCGTTCGACAGGGTAGACTGGGGGTTCCTGATACAAACACTAGAAGCTATAGGACTAGGCCCAAGGATGATAGGGTGGATCAAAACTCTTTACCAGCACCCATGCGCTAGGATAAAAATAAACGGATCCTTATCAGCCCCTTTGGAGATGAGAAATGGGACTAGGCAGGGATGCCCTCTGTCCCCCCTCCTTTTTGTGATAACATTAGAACCCTTATTGGCAATGGTCAGACAAAACCCAGAGATATATGGAATAGAAGTAGGAGACGAGGAGCATAAACTGGCGGCTTTTGCCGACGACGTTTTATTTTTTATACGTAGCCCAAGAGTCACCCTCCCAAATTTAATAGCTACTCTAAGACAATATGGGGAGGTCTCCAACTTCAAAATGAACACAGCGAAAACGGAGATTCTGAATGTCAATATCCACAAAGAGGAAGAACAATTCCTACGGAAGAAATATAGCTTTTCATGGCAGAAAGAGATAAATTATCTGGGCATTAAATTGGCAAACACCCTTAAAAAAATGTATAGAATAAATTATATCCCTCTGCTAGACGAAATAAAAAAGGAAATTAAAAATATTTATAATAGACCTATTTCGTGGTTTGGAAGGATTAATGTTGCGAAAATGATTCTGATTCCTAAAATCATATACAAATTCCAAATGCTCCCAATTTTTCTACCTCCACCATACGTTAAAATACTAAATTCCCTTATTATGAATTATATTTGGAACAACAAAAAACATAGGATTTCGGCCCAAACCTTAAAACGGGCCAAAGATAAGGGGGGTCTAGCGGTCCCAGACATTAGAATGTATTATGACGCTTCGGTTCTCTCAAGGGTTATAGAATGGGCTAAAGAGTCACAGGACAAAAGATGGATAAGTATTGAATGTTCACTAGCTAGAGCACAGTTAGGGAGATTGATTTGGAACCCACCACAATTTAGACATATACACACGTCAGCACATGCAATCACACATAACGCTTTGAGGATCTGGGAGAGAGTACACAAACAATTAAAAACAAAATACAACTCGCCTTTTATAGATCTAAAAGAAAATAAATATTTTGCACCAGGGACAAGGGAAGTAGGTGGTAAGTGGATAGGAAATAGAGTTCAGTTAAAAGATATAACACTACAAGGTAAAATAATGACATTTCACGAAATGAAACACATGATAGAATTTAGGATGATTGACGAGTGGAGGTACCTGCAGTTGTCATCATTCGTCAAGCATCTTCCACATCCTATACGGTCACGGGAGGAGTACACCATATTGGAACAAATGTGTAGCACTAAAACCTCAAAAGGGAATATTTCTAAAATATATAAATATTTGCAAAAAATGGACGAGTCGGATACGTTAAAATACATTCAAAAGTGGGAAAGAGACCTTAATGTCCCAAGGGGAAAGACAACCATGGGAAGAATCTTGAATTTAACTCACACCTCGGCGGTTGATGTAAGAACCGCGGAAATGAACTTTAAATGCCTGACGGGATGGTACGCCACTCCAGACAAAATGAGTAAATTTAGAGAAGGAGAATCAGAGGAATGCTGGAGAGGATGTGGGCACAGGGGAACGATGGCCCATTTGTGGTGGAATTGCCCTAAGATAAAAATTTATTGGAAAAAAATCCTGTCCCTGATAAAAACCATAACAAAAAAAGAAGTAGAAGATAACCCATGGGTAGTTCTTTTTCATGGGGGGGAGGGGCCAGTGAAAGAGTATAAAGCCTCACTGATCCCCCACTTGTTGAACGCAGCGAAACGCTTGATCCCGCTAAAATGGAGGGAGCCGGATACCCCACAAATGTGGGAGTGGATTGACTCGGTTGAGGATACATATAGGAGGGAGAAATTGAAATTTGGTATAGATAAAAATAAACAGGAGTGCAAGGGCAGATGGGTCTCTTGGTTAGAATTCAAAAAATCTTGGAGCTGTGCAGAAAACCTGAATGGATTAGAAAGATAGTCGGAACAAAGGGAATAGTTTCTTCAGGTGGAGTCGTGAGATGGTCGGGGGGGCGGGAGGGAGGTCGGGGCAAGGGGAGGTTGGTATATATTTTTTTTTTTTTTTTGGTCCACTAAGGATAAACACATTTTGTAACTCTGTCTCGGTGTTAAACGCCTTAGTCCCAAGTAGAGGGGCAATGAAATGATGTGCATAATTGAAGGAAAAGAGAAAAAAAAAAAAAAAAAAATAAGATATAAAAAAAAGCAGAATAGCATGCATAAAAACAGGTATATAAACCACAAATGATGCAATACCGGAAGTAGAGACAGAATTATGAATAAAATCATGACAAGTCTCTTGCTGTGGTTAGTCTGAGGTGGAAAAAAAAAAAAAAAAAAAAAAAAAAAAAAAAAAAAAAAAAAAAAAAAAAAAAAAAAAAAAAGAATATAGAAAGAAACTGGAAAAAGTGTAGTACAGAATTGTCAGATAATGCATTGTATATAAAAAAAATGTGGGCAACTGAGAGCTGAGTGTTAAAATCTAGGCTGATAGAGAGAAAACACAATTTATTTCAGTATTGGCTACATAATTGTAGCCAGGTGCTGGACTACAGAAACATAGAGAGAGACATTTCTCTCTTTACAATTAGTTTACTTTTACTTTCTACTGAGATACTAAAGTTATGTTGCACCATTTTGCTTTGGCCAGCAGGGAAAGAGCTAAAGCCAAGCAACCCCTTAGACTTCAATGCTTGGAATTCTGGGAATTGTAGTTCGAATGGGCAGCCATGTAATACAGGAGCTGACTTCCTGAACTACATGTAGCAGAATCTTCAACCTCTTCCAGTCTAATGAGAACCTTTGAGGCCACAGACCACTAGTAGTGGGTGCAAAGACACGTCTTGAATGTAAAAGAGGTTTAATTTATTTTGACAGTCCTTTTTTTTTTTGCTTCAATATTTTTATTGTTAAGAATGACATTGTACAAGAAATGACATATAATACAGGTCACATAAGTACGGTTACAAACAGTGTTAGTACATAGAGGGCCATCTTAATAGCACCATGGGCCCCTGGGCAAAGTAATGTACTGGGAGCCCCACCAGCTTGCCCCAATTTACACACCTACTTTCAAGAAATAAAGTATAAATAGTTGATAGAATTAAACTTATATTCATTAGTACGTTCAATAAAATCAATTTTACAAAAGAAAAAAATTCCATAAATCAAAAAGACTATTCAACACAAAGGGCACAGTACAGGGGGAATGCAGAAGGGCACAACACTGGGATCAGGAGGTACAGTATAGGTTTCGGGACGCTTCCCAGGACACGACCATATCGGGACAGTTTAGTAAAAAGCATGACTGCCCCAGCAAATCCGGGACAGTTGGCAAGTATGATGTAATTCAAGATTATTGTGGGGCCCCCCATGTACTTGGGGCCCCTGGGTAGTGCCCAGGAGTGCCCTTGCATTAAGATGGCCCTGAGTACATCCACAATAGTTGACAGTCCTTTTTATATATTTTTTGGGGGAAAGAGGGTTAGGGCCAGGACACCCTTAGATAGTTCCAATAGGAGGACAGCCGTGCAGGGAAACACCCCAGCAAGAAGCCACATCTGACTTGCAGGAATGCTGTCTCCTATGGTAACAGTCCTTTAACAGTTCCTAAAAAGCTCTTTCAGCTCTTACTACAACTGATCCTTGTAGGTCTTTAATACTGAGCTCCTGGTCTCTCACTGGACTCTCTGATTCACTGACACTGAATTCTGTGAGCTCCTCAATTTTTTTGCGGTGGTATCTCTCTCAAGAGTCACCCATGCTTCCCTGCTGGGTTCCTAGCTTGGCACTTCGGATACCTTCAAGCTTTCCTCCTGCTGATCAGTTCTGTCCCTAGTTTGACACACAGGGCTGCTCTGCAAGCATCACCAGACTTGATCACCACCTGAAGTTTCCAGATTCTCCACTGTGCCCATTCGGTGAGAATGTTGCTCCGGTACTTGCTTCAGTTACTCACTGTGGTCCCTGGTAAAGGTGGCTGGTCCCTTAGTGGCGACAGCTTCCCTTCTACCTCTGACCAGGACAGGTTCTCCGGTTGGCAGAACCATCACTTTTGGTTGGACTGCAAGCCGCAGTCCCAACTCTGCACTCCCCACTTACTTCTAGATAGGCCCTCACACAGCCTGGCAGTCAGATGGCCCAAGGATAGGCTCAATCTCTGGCCTAGCAGCCCAGGGCAGACGACACATGTTCACTCCACTGAGACGGCAGTCCAGGTGACAAAGAACATAGATCACCTGAAATATATAGGCTCTCCTAGCAGGCCAAGGGATTCAAGAAAACCCCTGGCCATTGGCTGAGATACCCCATATACCCATAACCTGGCCTTAAATTGTCCTTCTCATATCTAGTACCACCAAGTGCCCGGTCACCTAGTGGTAAAAGAGAAAAGTACAACAAGGCCAAATTTAGGGAGAAATCAATGGATCTCTAACAATTTAACTATGGCAGCTACCCCTGAAAAGGAATTTGGTGAGAAGCTCCCTGACTAAACCCCAGGGCGCTACATACAGATTCCAGTGTTCCCTGTGCAGCAGGAGGAGAGAAAGGAGGATTCTTATTAAATTGCCTGGGAAGGTATTGCCTAGGAAGGTTCTGGGTCTTAGCACTGAGTATTCACTTGTCAGCAGGGATGCAAGCCTAAGGCTTAGAGTGGGAACATCTGGAGCAGCACAGCACCACCCACATCACAGATCCTGCACCGCTGATCACTGGAGGCTTTCAGGGAGAGACTGAGGTGGCCCCCTTCTACAGCAAGAGTCCATAGCAGCATCCTGGGAACTCGGTGACAGGGCACTAACGTGTACAGGTTTCATTACGAAAAAGGCATTGAATGATATGGAAATTAACATAGAGCTGCAATAATGTGTCTGATGTGGTGTCCCCCTGGTGTCACTTCCTTCCATTATGTGATCTTTGCTGGGACTGAGGACACTTCCCCAATATTTGAATCTGCCCTGTGGGTGGTCTAGACTGTGGGCGGTGACCCCATATGTTGGCATGACCGGTGGATTGGTGGTTACTTTGTGTGGGAGCCTACTTGGGACAGCCCTGTATGCTCATCCCCTCCCCCCTTTCGTCCGCATCATGCGTGACATCAAAGGCTGCAGCAGGAAGGGGGGGTAATATAAGGACCCACAGGGTGGTGGCCATTTTGTGGAAGTCCAGGGAGCCTGACACCAGTGGTTGAGCGAGAGCAGGTATGGAGCAGTCCATCAACATCTGTTAACATGTGATGTAAATTTTGACACTTTATGATGTTTGGAGCATTTTTATAGGTTGGGGTGGCTCACACTCCTCTCTTTGTCAGAGGTGTTGGTTTGCCTTCCTCAATCCCTTCCATGTCGATCCTGTTCATCTATTGATGTGATGGGCTGTGGACCCTTAACAGATCAGGTGGGTTCTATTTTGCACGGGTACACTCTCTGTCTGGCTTTAATGACATCATTAGGCTAGGCAAGCATGTTTATTCATGCTTAAATTTACCAATCCCCCCCCCCCCCCTGGATTTGGCATTTTTTTTCACCCCCATTTTGGGTTTATCTGAATGTTTGGTGCCATCTAGTGTTTAATCTGGCTCCCTGCATCCCGTATACTGATTAAATAGAAGTAAATTGTTTTGACATGAATTAACATAGGATTATATAGTTAATAGTAAAGTTTTTTTCTTATTAATCTCTAGGCTATGTCTTTCTTGTATATTGATATATATACTTCACGCTTTATCCCTCCCTGTAGGAGATCTGGCATATTTTTTTGGGGGCTGGTCCTGTTACATCTGGGCTTCTCTGGGTCACCCGGACAGACTTCTATTTCTGTGTGCTTGGCAATAACTGGATTTTACTTTCTATCATTGAGGTATGACTCCATTTAGGGAACTCTTGCCAATGAATAAGATGCATTCATGTATCAAATTTATTGTATGCGCTATGTATAGTGTTGGTATCTACTGATCTAACATTACATGTATTGTTTTTGAATTCGCTGTTCTGTTCATTCATATAATAGCCACAAAACCACGTTTGTCCCTGAGGAAGCCATACGGCGAAACATGTAGGATTAAGATGTGGGAACAACTATAGGAGCTACAGTAACATGTCTTGAATGAATGTCTTGAATGTTCATGTATTGTATTGTTTTTATGTACCTTTGTAACTTTAATAAATTGCGATCTTATTCAATTTGGTATGTCCTTGTACTAATTGCACCTATAAAGTCTCATCCCCCCCTACTTTGTATTTTCTCTGCAATAATGTGTTGGTTTAAAATCTACCCAGAGTTTAGCTATGAGTATAATATATATATATATAGTTTGTGCACAATGTTTTTCCTAACAAATTCAATTGAAAAGAACTGTTTTAAAAGAATGTTAATGTATTTAGTTTCTTTCCAATGTAATGTAACATTTTACTGCTTTTTCTCTATAATAAAAAGTTTATTTTGCTAATAGCTTTTTTCTGATTATCCTTTATAACCCACGTAGAACAGGAAAACAGCTTGAGTTCAGACCAATGCCATTAGCACCCGTCTGATTTTACCATTAGGAGCCCAATTTAAAATTCTTAATTTTCAATCAATGGTAAAAAAATGAAAATAGGTTTTGCAACATTTTTGCTTTGTTTGCATTGCTGTTTACTGCTCAGCCTTATTTTTAATAGAATATAGAAAGAAACTGGAAAATAATTGTAGTACTGAACTGTCAGATAATGCATTATATATAAATATTGTTTGCAGTCCACTGAGAGCTCTGTTAAAATCAAGGCTGAGAGAGAGAAAACACAATTTAATCCAATAATGGCTAAATAATTGTAGCCAGGTGCTGGACTACAGAAACATGGAGAAAGAGACATTTCCCTCTTCATAATTGGTTTACCTTTTCTTTCTACTGAGATACTGATGTTATGATGCACCATTTACTTTGGCCAACGGGGAGAACTAAAGCCAAGCAACGCCATAGACTTCAATGCAGGGCACTTGGAATTCTGGGAATTGTAGTGCGAACCTGCAGCCATGTAATACAAGAGCTGACTTTCTGAACTACAGATTCCAGTGTTCCCTGGGCAGCAGGAAGAGTGGAGAGAGGATTCCTATTAAATTGCCCGGAAAGTTCTGAGACTTGGCACCGTGGAAAGAGAGACATCACCACTGAGTATTCACTTGCCAGCAGGGATGCAAGCCTAATGCCTCGTACACACGTCCGGTTTTCCCGCCGAGAAAACTGAATTTTTTTAGATTGGTCGGGAAAACAGGTCGTGTGTATGCTCCATAGCAGTTTTCCCGACGAGAAAACTGCCCACAAAAAAATTGCGAAATACGCTCGTGTGTATGCTTTTCCGAGGGGAAAAAAACGTGCATTCTCAGAATCAAGTATGAGCCGGGTGCGCTCATTCTGGTAAAACTAGCGTTTGTAATGGAGATAGCACATTCGTTATGCTGTAACGGACTGAAAAGCACAAGGCTGAAAAGAGCAAATCGTCTTTCACCAAACTTTTACTAACACGAGGATCAGCAAAAGCAGCCCAAAGGGTGGCGCCATTTGAATGGAACGTCCCCTTTATAGTGCCGTCGTACATGTTGGACGTCACTGCGCTTTGGTCGAGCATTTTTTTTTTACTGTACTTGTGTATGCAAGGCAGGCTTGAGAGGAATCACGTCGGGAAAAAACGTCTGGCTTTGGCATGTCAGGAAAACTGGTCGTGTGTACAGGGCATAAGCCTGATGCCTCGTACATACAACCGTTTTCCTCGGCAAAAAACATCAATAAAACTGCCGGCAGAGCTTTTTTGCAGAGAAAAACGGTCGAGTGTATGTTTTTCGTCGAGAAAACTGTCGTGGATCTCGACGAGAAACATGTTCGTGTGTATGCTTAGAAACCCGCACATGCTCAGAATAAAGTATGAGATGGGAACGCACCTTCGGTAAAAGTAGCGTTCGTAATGGACATAGCACATTCATCACGCTGTAACAGACTGAAAAGCGCGAATCGTCTCTCACCAAACTTTTACTTAACACGCAGTAACATGAGATTAGCAAAAGCAGCCCCAAGGGTGGCGCCAGTGGAATCGAACCTCCCCTTTATAGTGCCGTTGTACGTGTTGTACGTCACCGCGTTTGAGAACTACGAGATTTTGTCTCAACAGTGTCCATGCAAGGAAAGCTTGACAAGAATCTCGTCAAGCTTGACAAGAACCTTGTTGAGGAAAACAACGTTTCTTTTACGACGAGATTCTCGGTCGTGTGTATGAGGCCTGAGAGTGGGAATACCCAGGGCAGCACTGCACTGCCCACATCACAGATCATGCACCACTGATCAATGAAGGCTTTCAGGGAGAGACTGAGGGGACCCCTTCTACAGCAAGTATCCATAGCAGCATCCTGGAAACAGTTGACAGGGCTAATTTCCCACAATTCACACTGTTAGCACTCACTGGAGACAGGATATAACTATCCTGCCCTACTTCACCCGTGTCATACCTATTCAGCATCTATACCACACCCATATTGCATCTACACTGCACCTTTGCTAACTTGATACTGATATTATACCGAACCTTTACGACACCTGGACCAGACCAACCCTTGCACCTGTGCCAAGATTATACTGTACCTATACTGCATGAAGATTAATGGGGACTGTCATTAAGTGCACTGGTGCTCTTAGAGGGCCCTAACGATAGCCAGAGAAATACATCTCAAAGGACTGCCCCCCCCCCCTAATACTTATTCTACAAGACCCCATTGTTTCCCTGCCCTCCTCCACTACCAATCCCCTTTTATTTTTAATGGTGCCCATCCAGTCAGTTTAGGCCTAACATAGTTGCTATTAAAGAGGAAGTAAACCCTGATGGTTTTTACTTCCTCTATGTCTCCCTGCAAAGGTAAAGCATAATGGGCTTCTGTGCATCGCATTATGTGACACTTACTGCAGTAGAAGCCCGCAATGTCGCCGTCTTCCTCTATGGCAGTGAGTGTCCATCTTCACCCCTCTTCTTCCGGGGGGCGCAAACTCCGACTCTGTGACTGGCCGGAGTCGCGTGACGTCACTCCCACACATGAACGCAGGAGCCACCTTTAACAGCATGACCCGGCTTGAAAGGGCACAGCGTGCCCTTTCAAGACGGCGCATGCGCAGAAGGTGTCGCTCGGGGAAATTTGCAAATATCTCAGAGACCGTGTAGGTTTTGGAGATATTGCAAGCGCCTACAGGTAAGCCTTAATCTAGGCTTACCTGTAGGTGTAACTTCCACCAGAGGGTTTACAACCACTTTAATGCACTTCAGCAATATAGCCTCCTGTATTCTGTAAATTAAGCTTTATTACTTCCCACTGCTACCCTTTAGGTGACCTTGCTACTGTTTATGCAGATCTGGATGCCAAGTGTCATCTTATACCTAGTCCTTCTTACTAATCACTCTGTATGATAAATTGTGTTATTGCTTTTGTTAATCCATTTTCTTGCTTACTGTCAGGGCTGGGCTCAGCCCTTTCTTCCCAGAGCTCTGTGCTCAGCTGTCAGTTAATTGCCAGTACTCTTCATTCCACAGCGACTTACCTGGTCTTTATTTCCTGCTCGTCAGCTAGCCCTGCTGGCTATTTAAACTGCCTGGATCAGATCACATGTGCCTTCGCCTGGTTAACATATCCGGAAACTCTCTGCTGTGTTTTCCTGTTAAAGACCTGGCTGCCTTTCATTCTGGTTCCTTATCCTGTTTACTGCCTCTACTACATTGATCTCTGGATTCCTGTTTCACTGGCTTGTTCTGACTACCCACTCTGGTTACCAAACTCTGGCTATGTTTTGACTACATTTGCTGTTTGTACCATTTTACCATTTTATTAAAAAGTGTGATTTTTGCTGCACTTCTGTCTTAGTCTGATTCATGGTTCCTGACACTTGCCATATTTGTGTGACTTTACTAACTGTTTCAGTGCCTGTTTGCTTGGACGTGGTAGTATTAATAAAAAAAGTGTCTTTTGCGCTAGCCAAAATGAATAAAGAGAGTTCTAAACTAGGAAATATTTGCAATAATGTAGGGTGCTGCTCAAATCTGGAGGTGTACAAACACTAAGGCCCCATACTCACGACCAAACATGTCTGCTGAAACTGGTCCGCGGACCAGTTTCAGCGGACATGTTCGTTCGTGTGTAGGCAGTAACGGACAGGATTCCAGCAAACATTCGTCGGCCAGACCGTTTTCCAACGAACAACTGTTTCCTGGTCTTGCTTTAAAACAGTCTGCTGGAATCGTGTCCGTCAGACATGTTCGGTCGTCTGTACACAAAAGCAGCGTACAAAAACCCCGCGCATGCTCAGTCCAAATGAGGAGACGGGAGCGCTCGTTCAGGTAAAACTCGCGTTTGTTTGGGATATGGCACATTCGTCATTAGAAACCTTTTATTCTAGCAAGAGAACAATGTCTTAAAAAGGCGCACTAAACCACAGTTTCTTGCCTCGTTTTATTAATTCTTCTCTTGCTATAATAACCCCGTTCTCTTGCTGATGCAATTTCAATAGAGTTGTCCCATACTGAAATGTCAATTTCTTGCTTGTGATGTAATCCTTTAATAATGTTTTCTATGCCAGACGTGTGTTTTGGTTGGTGGTCCTCCATAATTTATTGTAGTCATTTTTGTAAAGGAATGTGCATCTTTTAAATTTTTTCTGTTGTTTCTAGTTATGTCACCATTTTCTTTATTTATTTTTTACATGTTTTTTTTTTATTTTTTTTTTATTTTTTTTTTTTGTGTTTCATTTGAGAATATTGAACCATGTTGGCACACCAAATGTCCCCCCCCCCCCCCCCAAGGAGTGTGTCCTTTGTAAATGACCCATTGTATATTTATTAAAGGTTTGCTGCCTAATAATCCCCACAGTATAACAAACAATAGACATGTTTTCAAATGAAAGCAAAAAGCCTTTTATTTAGGCAAATGTCATCACAAAAAATAAACAGAACGGCAGCACTAGAATAGATAGCAAACTATATGCAAACTTGCATTTCCAACATGGTGAAGGATAAACTTCCAAGCCTCAGGAGCCAAACCCAAAAATATGAAGCAGCAGCACAGAAACAAAGGAACCCAAACTGTGGTAGTCCAAACAATATGTCCTTTATGTGGAAGGAAATGGAAGGCAGAGAATCAACGTTTCCTCCTCTTTCCAACCTTCCCTCCAGGCAGCCTTCCAGTGGATCTTACACGGGCTCTTGCAGGTGGGGTCGATGTGGCAGCAGGAGGATGGTGTTCCGCAAGCCGGGCCGGGTCACATAGCCCAGTCTCTGGGGTCAGCAGGCCCTTCTGCATCCACCAAAGGACCTGGTTCATCAGGGCCTTTGCCAGTCTTCTCTGGTCCTCCTCCCCTTCATTCAAATCATGTGCCAAGGAGGCACTGAAGGCCTCTGTGGGGTTGAGGGGGCCCTCATGATGGCGCTTGCCTCCTGTATCATGCGGAGGCTTGCCTCCTCCACAGGCCTCAACTGCCTCCTTCGGCCTGATGGCCTCACCTGGGGGGGGAGAAGACTGGCTGGTGGTGGTTCTCCTGGCCGGGGGGACCTGCTGCAGGCCACTGGGCCCAGCCTCCTCCTGGCTGCCACTGACCCCGGCCTCCTCCTGGCTGCCACTGACCCCGGCCTCCTCCTGGCTGACAGACACGTGAGGATCTGCCACCTCCTGGCTGATCTCTTCTTCCTGTGTGCAAAAAAAAGGACATTTTTTACAATTTCGCTAAATAAAACCACACTCATTTTCATGTTTTTCGTTTAGCATTTTCTGTTCATTATTACTTGAATAGACTCTACTTCTGACCCCTGCAGTTGTCATCCCTGACACCTATTTGTCTGTACACCTTTTTTTTTTGCTTTTTCCCAGCTTGGCTTTTCTTTTACAATATCAAATCATTAATCCACCAATAATTATTTACGCCAGAAATATAGAGGAAACTACTATACCTCCTCATCGAAGGGTGGCAGATCTGCATCTCTGTCAGCCAGGCCCTCTTCCTCCGACTCTGCAGGGCTGTGGTCATCTGGGGAATGTCCGCTGGAAGGTAGCATGGAGGAAAGGTTGGAAGAAAGACTAGACATCGTTTTCCTGCCTTCCATTTCGTCCCGCAAAAAAGCCATCTGTTTGTAATACCACAGTTTGGGTTCCTTTGCTTGTGTTGCTGCTGCTCCCGATTTTTTGCTTTTATTAGCTTTATATGCTCTTCTGTATGTGCTTCTCAGGTTGGCAAGTTTATCCTTCACCATGTTGGCAGTGCATCCTGGCACCCATGTTTGCATATAGTTTGCTAGCTCTTCTAGTGCTGCCGCTCGTACATCTTTATTACAATATAACGCGTGTTTGGAATTCCACAGGATGGGCGTGTCCTGATATTTTTGTAGTAAGGCCTCTATAGCTTCCTTAGTTTGTAGGAGGTCCATTTCCCGTTATGAAATATGATATTTCTTTTTGAGTCTAGATTCGCAAAACATAAACCAAAGAAAAATAGATATTCAAAAGGATCAGCGTTGACCTTGATATAATATGTGTCTTCAAATTTATTACCTATATCTAATTACAAACACAGTCTCTCTTGTTTAAAGAATGATTGGCAGCTCGGCCGCATTGGTTGTACCAAACATTGATTTGCTAGATGCAGAGCCATTCTTAACATTGCATTAACTATTTTTAATATAGAAAAATAAACAATGCTTACAAATGACAGTATTCATCTAGGCACTCTTTCATGTGTAAATCTCATGCCCCTGACAATGGATGACATAAAAGACACTTCCTAATGACCTCTGTACAACCAACACTTGAACAATACTTTGCCTGATCAGAATACACCATTCAAAAACTTGTCAATGAGGTACAGCATTGTTCACATCTCTATTTTGTGAGGTGTCCAAAAGCATTTGGACACCAAAATAACATTGTGGTACCCCATAGACAGAATAGCTTAAAAAGGGTGCAACCAACAGCCCAAACCCCCATCCCATGTGTCTACATTTTCTAGGCCTCTGCTGATCCCATTTTTAATTTCCTTACCTTCCTGTCTCTCGCTCCTCGTTTCTCACGCTCGCCTAATTACCGCGTAAGATGCGTAATCACGGCGTGCACCTTTTAAACACTCCGCGTATTTATTAAACCCCGCCCTCGTCACCTTTGCTAGGCCCCTAATCAATGTGTTTAGGAAATATGGCATTAACTGTGTATGTTCTGGATGCGCTCGAAGATTCTCTGCGTAACCTACGTAAACACGTTGTTTGCATTCTCTACACTCCGCGTATGTATTAAACGCCGCCCTCTTCTCCGCCCATGGCGTAACAATTCATCTTTTCCCCGCCCATAATCTCTGTGGGAAAGGAAAGATGGCGATGTCACACGAGCGGGCACGATGCTCTCATGCCACAAGTGAAGGGACAGAGGCAGGGACGTCCCGATCAAGGCAAAGAAGATACAAAGCCACTAATATGCGGTTCCAGGAAATGGTGGAGTTAGTTTCCATCATGCGGAGGAAGGACTATGATGGTGAATTAGGGCCATACAAGACCCCTAACCGCCGAAAGGCACATATTATGGACAAGGTGGCGAGGAGAATGCAGAGGATGTTTGGGATCACCAGGTCCAAGGAACAGCTGAGGAAACGCTGGTCAGACTTAAAATTGAGGGAGCCACATCAGATGAAGAAGATACTTAAAATTCTGCGTAAAAGTAAGTAAATATATTTTGGGGTTGGGGGGGGGGGTTGATAGTCTGCAATAATGTGTTGCCATGTATATTTCACCATCTGCCTCCTTGGCCTGCTTGTAATTCTAAAGACATGTTGTCATTTATTTTTTAGGACATAAATACCTACATATTTACAAATAGTGTTCTTAGTAAACCACGTAACATCACATAGTTTCTCAGAAAGGCTCGGTTATTCCAGGAACAACACACCTGGACATGGCTCACTGGCCAAAAACTTTGTTGGTAAACATTGTGTAAAAGCTAGTTCTAAAAAATAGAATTCGGAGAATGGGAAAGGCAAACAGGATTCATTCTAAAAACAGTGGTAATAAAGCAGATGTTTTCACATCTGCAATGCAGAGCACCTGTGTCTCCCCAAATCCAAAATGGGTTTTGGTAGGGTCTCCCAGAAATACAGTTTAGGGGGGACATCCATGTGTGTCACTTTGCTAAAAAGGGGCAGGATCAGAGCTTGCCATAGAAGTAATTCAAAAATGTAGTTTTGGTGAAAGATAAAAGTAAATAAATGAAAGCCTCTTCTAAGCAATGTGTGCGATTTCTGCTCTCCAATATCTGTGTGCTGATGAGTATACATTTTTTTTGTTGTTATTTAAGGGGAAAGAAGTCGCCAGCATTTGGAGGAGGCAGAGAGGGCCAGACAAGGCCAAAATCTTCCATCTCAACATGTGGAGGAGGAGGAGGATGTGGAAGGAGAAGAGGATGTGGAAGGAGAAGAGGATGTGGAAGGAGAAGAGGATGTGGAAGGAGAGGAGGAAGGAAGAAAGGAGGAAGAAGTAATTTTGGACTTAGAATTTATAGCAGATGAAGGGCAAGTGGCGGAAGAACAATTTGGCGAATTGAAAGAAGGTGGATTGATGGATGAAGGAGGAGTCGAAGATGATGGGGAGGTGGTGGAAGAAGGAGGAGTGATAGAAGATGATGGGGAGGTGGTGGAAGAAGGAGGAGTGATAGAAGATGATGGAGAAGTGGTGGAAGAAGGAGGAGTGATAGAAGATGATGGGGAGGTGGTGGAAGAAGGAGGAGTGATAGAAGATGTCGAAGAGGTGGAAAGGAGAAACCCATCAGGTCAGTGTCACCCTAGCTTGATTAAAAAAAAACATATGTAGATAGGCCTCATCAAATCAAAAATTTTAAAATGCCCTTTTTTTTTTTTTTTAGGGGAGGAGGATGGTGTGTCAATATTTTCACGTGCAAGTGCTGCTATAATTATTCAGCAGGTAATGGAGTGCAGCACTGAAATGCACAATATGCGTGAAAGGATGGTTGTCATGGAACAGAATGTAACAAATGTCCTTTTGGAATGCAGCACGGAAATGGACAATATGCGGCAAAGAATGATGGTCATCGAATCTAATTTTAAAAATATTATTGACATGATGGGCCGTGTCAAAGACTGAAACACCCCCCGCCCATCCCCCGCCCCCACAAACATTTTTACTGTTTTAATAATGAATACGCCAAAATTTGAAGATACACACACAGTGTGCCAACATGTGCTATCTGCCATCACATAATATCTAGTGTTTGTGCTTTGTGGGTCCAACCCCCTCCTCCATCCTCAAGTAGTTGAGAGGAAGGGTTTGCTCCCACAAAACACAGACATTGATCACCCATGATGTCAGATAGCACATGTGGCCATTTGTCTGTTGAACCAATGACATTTGGCGAGTTTGCACTGAATGTGTGTATCTTCAAATTTTGGCGTGTTCCAGTGTGAAAGCACACCATGACTGACTGCTGTTGTGATTTTTTATATTTTTATAAGTTTTAAGTTCTTTTTTTGGTCCATGTTGTACATTTTTGTATACTATAAAGTTTAGACCATAAAGAATAAACACCCAAAAAAATGAAAGATATATATATATAGAATTATAAATCTCTATAATCACTGAATTTAGTGAAGTGGAGATTTGACTCCTAAATCTCCCCCACAAATATTCCTATTTAAAAACCCACAAAAAAATGGAAAAAAAATCTGTTTTTGGGACTAAAAAATATGGCGAGAAGAAAAAATACAAAGGCGGTAAACACCCCACCAAAAATATTCTATATAGATATATATATATGTGTAAACAATAAATCTAACTATATTTGATAAACAAAACTGTGAACTTGTTCAAAAATGTATATTCTTGAAAATATTTTTTGTTTAATTACCTTAAAAAAAAAATACACAAAGTCCAAAAAATATTGGAGACTCCTAAGTACAAAAGCAGGGAGTAATGAAAAAACAAAAAAATAATTTTTGTGGTCATGAACAAGCAAAAATTAAAACACTTGACCTCAAAATGTACAAATGGAGTTGCTTCTTATTTCTAGACTCAATACCCTGTTTGTAGATGAGTGAATACTGTGCAAAATGTGGTTATTTACTAAAAGTGGAGAAATCAATTATGCACTAAAATTGCAGAAGTTAGTTAGAGAACCAGGAAGACAGATAAAAAGAGAAAAAGCATTAATGACAAACAACTGTATAAAGTCCAATGGTCTAATTATTTATTATTTTTGAGAATATTCCTTTCTTTGGGGGCCGAATTAGAAAGAAATATGATCTGGCATAGCAATGGCCCCCCGACCCATGAAGTACTCAACATATTTGTCGCGTACCTCACGAGCTGATTGGGGGGCCAAGCCAGCGCGACCAGTGTCCAGCCTGGGAAGGGGATCTGAGGGTAGTCTTGCCTCAGAACCGATGTCGGGTAGGTACGTCTGGGAGTGCCTGCGTAAAAAGTTGTGCAAAATGCAGCAGGCAAATACAACGGTGTCCAATTTATATTCTGCCAGATGTATCGATGTCCTGAACAGGCGGAACCGGTTGGTGAGTATCCCAAAGGCATTCTCGACTACCCTCCGAGCCCTGGCCAACCGAAAATTAAACACACTCCTCTCTGAGGTGAGGGTCCTCTGGGGAAAAGGCCGCATGAGGTGAGGACCAAGCCCGAAAGCCTCGTCCGCTAGGAACACAAACGGAAGTCCTTCCACATTATCTTCATCTGGTGGCAATGCCAGACCACCAGCTTGGAGACGATCATAGAAATCAGTCCGTGCGAACACTCCCCCATCAGACATCCGGCCGTTCTTCCCCACGTCCACATATAGAAACTCATACTGTGCCGACACCACCGCCATCAACACAATACTATGATAACCCTTGTAGTTATAATAGTAGGACCCCGAGTGAAATGGCAAGGTGGGTTTGTCCCTAGGATAGCATGCTGGACAGGTTAATATTGGGTAAGGGACAAATAGGCAGGTAGGCCAAGAATAAAACATGTAAAGCTTATATCAACATGCATAGGGAGAAAAGGGAACGTTAGTTAAACACACAGCATATCTGGGAAATTAAAAATAAAGTTAGTTAGCAACATTATTACAGCCAGGAAACTTACCTTAATATACTCCTCATGCAGAACTTTGATGATGGCAGCACACGTGTCCGGTATGATGACCCCAAGCGCCTGCGGAGAGATGCCTGTCGAGAACTTGAGGTCCTGCAGGCTCCTCCCAGTCGCCAGGTACCGCAACGTGGCAATAAGCCTCTGCTCGGCCGTGATGGCTTGGCGCATCACAGTGTCCTGCCTCGTGATATAGGGGGACAGAAGATCCAGCAGACTGTTGAATACGGGGTCCGTCATGCGGAGAAAATTCCTAAAGTCATTAGGATTATTCTCCTGGATTTCCCTAAGCAGAGGCATATGTGAGAACTGGTCACGCTGGCGCAACCAATTCTTGGTCCAGAAACGCCTCCGCCCCCTGTTTCTGGCCAAAGTACTGGAATAATGAACATATCCAGCAGCCATCCCATAAACAGCACCAACTCGCGAAAATTGACGCTGCTGCTCCATCATGGCTTCAAACCGGCCGGCTGGTCAGTCAAGAACACACTCAAACAGAAAGCACTCGCAAATCCAGCACTACCTGCGACGAACGCGTGACAAACAGATACGAGCGCACAGGATGCAACTGCAAAAGCAGAAACAACCTGCTAGCCTATAGCCGAATGACAACTACGATCCCGCAAGCACACGCACTGAACCCGTGAATACACGCTGTCAAAGCCTGGAGACCGAGAAGCGCGAATCAGCTCTAACCAAACCTTCACTAACACGAGCAAACCCGTAACTAGCAAAAGAGGAACAGAGGGCGGCGCCATTAAGTTTGGTCTTCCCCTTTATAGTGACGTCGTACGTGGTTTACGTGCACGCGTTCCGGTACGACGGGAATTTGGTCCGCTGGTGTGTACAAGCTAGCGGAACCAAACAAAAATCAGCCTTGTACGCCGGAAACTGTCCGGCAGACAGTTTTCAGCGCACAGATCCGGTCGTGAGTACAAGGCCTAACAAGTAAATTGGAAGGAAAAAAGTGGGTGATGAGCGCAATCCATAGTATTGCGCTCATCACCCACTTTTTTCTTTCCAATTTACATGGTAGTATTAATGATTACCAGATATTACAAGTTTTGTACACTCAACCTGGTGTCGGAGAGGCTGAAGTTCTTATGGAGGTCGAGACAAAGAACAGAGCACCCATCTTAACCAGGGGCTATAATGGGAGGTAGTGCTACATAATAAAATAAATAAAATACTATACAGTGGAACCTCAGATTGCGAGTAACGCAGTTAAAGAGTGTTTCACAATACAAGCAATTTATTTTTTAAATCCTGTCTCATTTTTTAAGTGTTGTCTCACAAAACTAACAGGATTCAAGCCTCTGAGGTGTACAGTACCGCATTTGGCCAGAGGTGCGGGGGCGCCGGAGCCGTTAGGAAATACTAGATTCCCAAGTGTTTCTGAGCCTTTCCGAGGGTTTCCGAATGCAGCCAAACAGTCTCTGAGTATTTCTGAGTCTCTCCGGCACCCCCATCTATGTCCACAAGCGGTATTGCATGTCAATGTGGAACGTAAAATTTTTGTTTCCTTTGACTTCTATGGGGAAACCCACTTTGATATGCGAGTGCTTTGGATTACAAGCATTCTCCTGGAAGGGATTATGCTTGTAATCCAAGGTTCCACTGTATGTGTTTTTGAACATACAACTAGTATACATTTCTAAAAAGTGTCCTGTAATCAGCCTTGCTGTATTTCCCTGCAAAGATCACTAAGGCCTCGTACACACGGACGGACTGTCCGCTGAAAAAGGTCCGCCGGACCGTTTTCAGCGGACATGTCCGCCCAGAGATTTCTGTCTGATGGTTGTACACACCATCAGACAGAAATCCGCGCGTACACGATACGCGGTGACATGGCCGCGCCGTCTCGCCGCGACGATTACGCGGCGACGTGCGCGGCCCTGGAAGGTCAATGCTTCCACGCATGCGTCGAATCACTTCGACGCATGCGAGGGATGGCGGCTGAGCGGACATGTACGGTGAGTCTGTACAGACGACCGAACATGTCCGACGGACAGGCTTCCAGCGGACATGTTTCTTAGCATGCTAAGAAACATTTGTCAGCTGGAAAACGGTCGGCTGGACAAATGTCCGCTGGAAACCTGTCCGGTCGGCCGTACACACGACCGAACATGTCTGCTGAAACTGGTCCACGGACCAGTTTCAGCAGACATGTTCGGTCGTGTGTACGGGGCCTAAGAGAAGATGAAGAGCACTGTAAGGCCTGGTACACACGATAGGATTGATCCGCGGATACGGTCCGCCGGACCGTATCTGCGGATAAATCCTCTAAAGATTTTGATCCGATGGAGTGTACACACCATCGGATCGAAATCCGTGCCGAATTTCCATCGCGGTGACGTGTCGTGCCGTCGCCGCGATGATGACGCGGCTACGTGCGCGACGCTGTCATATAAGGATATCCACGCATGCGTCGAATCATTACGACGCATGCGAGGGATGGGTTCGGACGGATTGATCCGGTGAGTCTGTACAGACCACCGGATCGATCCGCTGGAGCCGATTCCAGCAGATAGATTTGTTAGCATGTCTACAAATTTTTATCTGCTGGAAATCGGAAATATCCGTGGATAAATATCCGCTGGAACGTACACACCAGGGGATCTATCCGCTGAAACCGATCCGCTGAGATTTTTCAGCGGATGGATCCTCTCGTGTGTACGGGGCCTAAGTCAGTCAGGCTCTACTGCAATGCACAATGCACAAGTGCATAGTGATGGGCTCTTTGGAGTTGATTTATTAAAGGCAAATAGACTGTCATGGTGAAGAATCAGTCAGGAGCAGATATGTTGGCAGGATTTTTTTTTGGGTTGGTCACCAAGATCGTTGTTCAGCAGGATTGACATGGATCTACTTGACTGGGCAGTGTGATTGATGGTGAATTTACATTTTTTTGTGTTTCCTAATAAAGGACTTTTGTCACAATGCGGTGTGTTTATTTTATATTTGCTCTTTTTTTGTGAATGACTAATCATGACTAACCAGCTTACTCACTCACTTGGGGAAGGGGGGTTGGTATATTTTGTTAAAGAGGCTTTCTGATTATGATAAGTCCCCACCTGTAGACACTTGCAACCATTGGGGTAGGGTTGTGGGGGAAGAGGACCTTGTTTTCATTAATATGGGGACAAAGTGCTTTGCCAAGAGGTGCCCTCCCCATATTAAAAGCATATGGCCAGGTATGGGAGAGGGGAGTAAAGGTTATTAATTTACAAAAAAAGATCAATTAGTAAATAAACTCACATGCACCATGACAAAGGTCCTTTATTAAAAATCAAACAAACACACAGCAATATAAATGTCCCATATGCAATTTCTTTGTCAATCACATAACACAGAAATGTAGATCTATGGCAAATCAGTTGGTGTCGTTCATTGAGATTGACGTGGATCTACATAACTTGACAACAAGACTGACTACAGATTTACATAGTGGGACTTATTCCTTTTAATAAAGGACTTTTTCTAAGGTAAGTGTGTGTTTTACTTCAATTTTTTTGAATGAGTAACCTGGGGGGTAGTGTGTACACCTTATGCCGCGTACACACAACCATTTTTAATGGTCTAGAAAAAACAACGTTTTTTCTACGTGATTCTTGTCAAGCCTGCCTTGCATACACACGATCGTGAAAAAAAATGAAAGCTCCGTCATGTACAACACGTACGACGGCACTATAAAGGGGAAGTTCCATTTAGATGGCGCCACCCTTGGGGCTGCTTTTGCTGATTTCGTGTTTGTAAAAGTTTGGTGAGAGACGATTCGTGCTTTTCAGTTTTCGTGCTTTTCAGTCTGTTATGCCGCATACACGCGATAATTTTTCGGCATGAAAAAAACATTTGAAAAGGGGGAAATACTGCGCTGATCTAAAATATCAAGTGAGCAGCCACACAAGCAATATGACAAAAATTGAAAATACAATAGTGGAAAAATATGCAGCGCTAAAAATTCTTATAAAGAACAAATTATGCATCAATGTGATGATAACACAATAACCTGTGAATGAGTGTCCATTTGAAACAACCAACACAAAAAGAAAACACAAAGAAAAGAGTCCATCAATAGGGGGTGTATGACCACATCCTCATCTTTGGAAAAACTTTCTGCACGGTAGAATCAGAAATAGATGGAATACTCTTACCAGATGACGTGGATCTGCTTGTCAGCGACAACAGATCACAAAGGCATGTAAGGGATCGGCTCGGCTCTGCTCGGCTGGATGATGGTACAGTGGTAGACTCACCACGGGGTATCCTGTTGGATGGCTGTAAGCCTGGACTGGAACCTCACCGTAGGTGTACTCGCTCCAACTCGAATCCGTGGACAGGAACAGAGGGTCCGATTCTTTAAACGCCAACTGGTGATACGAACAGTGGTGTCCACTGATGCAAGGTGCACACTGGTATGGAGTTTTGAAAAAACTTTGCATCCAAGCAAGTCATGCAGGGAAGAGAAAGAAAACAATGCTCCGGATGGTGCAGGTAAAAGAGGGTAGGTTTTATTGAAATAAAACCAATAACATGAAAGTGATCACTTCAGTATAAAATTGAATAAAAGCAATATGGGGTGCAGGTATAGCAAGCCCGACGCGTTTCGTCCAAGTGGACTTCAACTGGGGCATCTACCTTCACCCCCATATTGCCACATATATATAATAAAATTGCTTAGTCAAACAGAGTGGGCGGACCAATCAGGTAAGCTCGGTAATTAACCAATCGGATCCGGCAGTACTCCTGACCCAAATGGTTACCAATCATCAATCAGCTTTTAGAAAGACAGGAAATGAGTAAACAAAACCTTATCTAAAAAACATACAGTTACAAAAAAGGAAAACAGATATTACACCATTCCCATTGTGCAACCTGTGTTAAACTCATGAATTCATTATACAACCTGTATTAAGCTCATGGACTCATATCGGTGATTATTTTGAATGAACAAAAAGAAGGGGGAAGTGAAAAGTGGGGAGGGATGTTTGCCACCTGTATCTGGGCTGCAATGGATACTCTCCACCTTCCTGTTGAATCGGTACATATTGGATCCTCCCATGGATCCAGGCTAACCTGCAGCGAATGCAGGAAGTGTTGACCAATGTCCTGTCTGGGGACACAGGCCAATGCGCCGCTCGATCTTCCTTGCAGCGCTAGCCTGGCGTCCCCAGACATCCCGGAACCACCCTGGAGCGCAACGCCCATGTGCGGATTCACGCCGCGCGTGACAGGAAAGCACACGGCGCTCAGTGGCCAATGGGAACGCGGCACCACTAAACACATGGCATTCGATGGCCAATGGGAGCGCGGCTCCTCTGACGTGTGGATCTAACAGAAAAGCGCCGCGCAACCATGTCCATCAGGGTATTAATTTAAATGTACTGGCAAAGCTGCCAGACACTTAACATATGAGCGATAAAGTGAAACCTTCTACGCTCATATATGCGGCCAATAAAATGATCATCCCTGCGTGCTCCTATATTAAAGTAAAACGTGCATGGGGAATAGAGCGTGAAAAAGGGGGAAATGTCGCCCTCAAGGGGGGAAAAAAGGGCAGCACAACCCCAGGACCTTTTACACAAAAAAAATGTGTCATAAAGTGCAGAAAATATGTATATCTATGGGCTATAAATATACATCTCTCAAAAATGTAAAACATATAAAAATGTGAATCAGAAAATAGTTGCTGGATCTATTAAGGATCACAGTTAAACTAAAAATATTTTTTTATATAAACTCTGTGGTTTGCGAAACACAAAAAAGACAAAAATAAATTAAAATAACTCAAACATTAATAAGATTAGGCCTTGTTTATGAATGAATTTATATCCCATTCTACGTTCATACCGAATGGTTGGTATGTGCGTAGTTCATGTATCCAGTATGTTTCTAACTGCGATACACCCCATATGCGGGATTCACCTCTCCAGTGGGGTACAAAACGATCAATAACCAAAAACTGAGTCCCATGGGGATTTTTGTCATGATATTGTAAATAGTGTCGTGGAACACTATGGTTGGTTTTGCCCAGCAGGATGTTAGCTATGTGCTCATTCACTCGAACTGTAAAGGTTCTAATAGTCCTCCCGATATATTGTTTCTTGCAAGGGCAAGTTAAAAGGTAAACAACGTATCGGGTGGCACATGTCGTGAAATGTTTCATCTGGTATATTTTAGAGGTGGTCGTAGACTGGAAAGTTTCACTTTTCCGTCTGCCGCTTGTGTTGTGCAGACAGACGGAAAAGTGAAACTTTCCAGTCTACGACCACCTCTAAAATATACCAGATGAAACATTTCACGACATGTGCCACCCGATACGTTGTTTACCTTTTAACTTGCCCTTGCAAGAAACAATATATCGGGAGGACTATTAGAACCTTTACAGTTCGAGTGAATGAGCACATAGCTAACATCCTGCTGGGCAAAACCAACCATAGTGTTCCACGACACTATTTACAATATCATGACAAAAATCCCCATGGGACTCAGTTTTTGGTTATTGATCGTTTTGTACCCCACTGGAGAGGTGAATCCCGCATACGGGGTGTATCGCAGTTAGAAACATACTGGATACATGAACTACGCACATACCAACCATTCGGTATGAACGTAGAATGGGATATAAATTCATTCATAAACAAGGCCTAATCTTATTAATGTTTGAGTTATTTTAATTTATTTTTGTCTTTTTTGTGTTTCGCAAACCACAGAGTTTATATAAAAAAATATTTTTAGTTTAACTGTGATCCTTAATAGATCCAGCAACTATTTTCTGATTCACATTTTTATATGTTTTACATTTTTGAGAGATGTATATTTATAGCCCATAGATATACATATTTTCTGCACTTTATGACACATTTTTTTTGTGTAAAAGGTCCTGGGGTTGGGCTGCCCTTTTTTCCCCCCTTGAGGGCGACATTTCCCCCTTTTTCACGCTCTATTCCCCATGCACGTTTTACTTTAATATAGGAGCACGCAGGGATGATCATTTTATTGGCCGCATATATGAGCGTAGAAGGTTTCACTTTATCGCTCATATGTTAAGTGTCTGGCAGCTTTGCCAGTACATTTAAATTAATACCCTGATGGACATGGTTGCGCGGCGCTTTTCTGTTAGATCCACACGTCAGAGGAGCCGCGCTCCCATTGGCCATCGAATGCCATGTGTTTAGTGGTGCCGCGTTCCCATTGGCCACTGAGCGCCGTGTGCTTTCCTGTCGCGCGATGACGTCACGCGCGGCGTGAATCCGCACATGGGCGTTGCGCTCCAGGGTGGTTCCGGGATGTCTGGGGACGCCAGGCTAGCGCTGCAAGGAAGATCGAGCGGCGCATTGGCCTGTGTCCCCAGACAGGACATTGGTCAACACTTCCTGCATTCGCTGCAGGTTAGCCTGGATCCATGGGAGGATCCAATATGTACCGATTCAACAGGAAGGTGGAGAGTATCCATTGCAGCCCAGATACAGGTGGCAAACATCCCTCCCCACTTTTCACTTCCCCCTTCTTTTTGTTCATTCAAAATAATCACCGATATGAGTCCATGAGCTTAATACAGGTTGTATAATGAATTCATGAGTTTAACACAGGTTGCACAATGGGAATGGTGTAATATCTGTTTTCCTTTTTTGTAACTGTATGTTTTTTAGATAAGGTTTTGTTTACTCATTTCCTGTCTTTCTAAAAGCTGATTGATGATTGGTAACCATTTGGGTCAGGAGTACTGCCGGATCCGATTGGTTAATTACCGAGCTTACCTGATTGGTCCGCCCACTCTGTTTGACTAAGCAATTTTATTATATATATGTGGCAATATGGGGGTGAAGGTAGATGCCCCAGTTGAAGTCCACTTGGACGAAACGCGTCGGGCTTGCTATACCTGCACCCCATATTGCTTTTATTCAATTTTATACTGAAGTGATCACTTTCATGTTATTGGTTTTATTTCAATAAAACCTACCCTCTTTTACCTGCACCATCCGGAGCATTGTTTTCTTTCTCTTCCCTGCATGACTTGCTTGGATGCAAAGTTTTTTCAAAACTCCATACCAGTGTGCACCTTGCATCAGTGGACACCACTGTTCGTATCACCAGTTGGCGTTTAAAGAATCGGACCCTCTGTTCCTGTCCACGGATTCGAGTTGGAGCGAGTACACCTACGGTGAGGTTCCAGTCCAGGCTTACAGCCATCCAACAGGATACCCCGTGGTGAGTCTACCACTGTACCATCATCCAGCCGAGCAGAGCCGAGCCGATCCCTTACATGCCTTTGTGATCTGTTGTCGCTGACAAGCAGATCCACGTCATCTGGTAAGAGTATTCCATCTATTTCTGATTCTACCGTGCAGAAAGTTTTTCCAAAGATGAGGATGTGGTCATACACCCCCTATTGATGGACTCTTTTCTTTGTGTTTTCTTTTTGTGTTGGTTGTTTCAAATGGACACTCATTCACAGGTTATTGTGTTATCATCACATTGATGCATAATTTGTTCTTTATAAGAATTTTTAGCGCTGCATATTTTTCCACTATGAAAAAAACATTGTTTTAAAAAAAATGTCATTTTAAATGATCGTGTGTGGCCTTCACATCATTTTTCAGGTTCTGAAAAACGACAAAAAAAAAAATTCGATTTTTTTTTTAACGTCGTTTTAAATTATGTTGTTTTTCGGGTTGTAAAAAATGGTCGTGTGTGGGCTAAAACAATGTTAAAAACCTGCGCATGCTCAGAAGCAAGTTATTTGACGGGAGCGCTCGTTCTGGTAAAACTACCGTTCATAATGGAGTAAGCACATTCATCACGCTGTAACAGACAAAAAAGCGTGAACAGTCTTTTACTAACAGGAATCAGCTAAAGCAGCCCAAAGGCGAATGGAACTTCCCCTTTATAGTGCCGTCGTATGTGTTGTACGTCACCGCGCTTTGCTAGATCATTTTTTAAAAACGATGGTGTGTGGGCTACGTCGTTTTAATGATGAAGTTGGAAAAATTCATTTTTTCAAAATGCTGAAAAACTATGTTTTTTTTCATGCTGAAAAATTATCATGTGTACGCGGCATTACAGCGTGACGAATGTGCTATCTCAATTACGAATGCTAGTTTTACCAGAACAAGCGCTCCCGTCTCATAATTTGCTTCTGAGCATGCACGTTTTTTTCACATCGTTAAAGCCTACACACGACCGTTTTTCACGACGTTAAAAACGACAACGTGAAAAACGACGTGAAAATTTAGAGCATGTTCTAAATTTTTAATGCCCATTTTTCACGTCATGAAAAATGCTCTGCAGCCTACACACGGTCGTTTTTAATAACCATTTTAAAAAATTTAATTTTTCAATACATAAAAAACGGTCGTGTGTACGCGGCATCACTCATTCACATGAGGGATTATATGGTCCTTTTATTTAAAAAATGAGTTAAAAAATTCTGCCCCCCCCCCTCCTAATTCCCCCCTTGCAGACCAACAACCAGTGAGCCAGAAGAATCCCTTGTCCTCATCAACATAGGGACTGTGGGGTAGATTCAGGTAGGACTTACGCCGACGTATCTCAAGATATGCCACGTAAGTGTAAATGTGCGCCGTCGTATCTATGCGCCGTAACCACAGAACTAGATATGCCTGAAAATAGGCTTCTCCCGACCGACGTAACTTTTCTCCGCCGGCGGAGCGCATGTCTGGGCGTAATTATAGGCTCGGCGTATCCCAGGAAGTTGGGCCTGCGTAGTTGTGAGCATGCGCACAGGGGAGCGATCATACGTCCACTTCACTGCGCATGCTCCGTTCAGGATACGCCGGGCGTATATCACTACTCCATGTTCCGACCATCATTTTCATAAAGTCACACCCACTTACACTTACGCTGGCTTACACCGACAAAATTAAGTTACGCCTGCGCAACGTTAGGAGCAAGTGCATTGTGAATACTGTACTTGCCTCTCTGATATACGTCGGCGTATCGCAAATAAGATGCGTTACGCAGGTATAAAGATGCGCCAATCTACCTGAATCTACCCCAATGTGCTTTGTAAGGGGCATCTCCAAGGTCCGCTGCCCATGTTGAGGACATAGACCCTGGTATGGTTTGGGGGAAAGCTGCATGCTCGACCCTTCTTTTCCTGGCCAGACTGGTTGCATGCTCGCAAAAGAGTCTGGTGTGGCTTTAGGGGGTGCAGCATTTTTTCTTGTTCGCTCTTCAGTGCAGTTTGCATTCAATTTTGCAACTTGCCGAACCCATCTGGGAACCAAACCCATGCAGATTCCCTCATCTCTAGACTATATAAATATATTTATATCATACCTTTAGTTTGCCTGGAATGAAAAGACGGTAGTAGACAAACTGCATTGCTTTTTAAGTAGATTTCATACAAAACAATACAGACCACCTGGCGTTCTAAGAGACTAGAGCTTTCCGTTGAATAAAAGTATTGTTTATGCATTATTTTCTACAGCTATTTTGTGCTTTTCAAAAATACCTGAAAGATGAGATATTAGGCATAATAATCCCATTATTTATGGGTTCTGTCCCTATCGTTAGTTATTTTGGGAATCACAACAATAACTCATAGGCCTCGTACACTTATGCTTAGAAACCTGCGCATGCTCAGAATAAAGTATGAGACGGGAGCGCACCTTCGGTAAAAGTAGTGTTCGTAATGGAGATAGCACATTCGTCACGCTGTAACAGACTGAAATGCGCGAATCGTCTCTCACCAAACTTTTACTTAACACGCAGTAACATGAGATTAGCAAAAGCAGCCCCAAGGGTTGTGTCAGTGGAATCGAACTTCCCCTTTATAGTGCCGTCGTACGTGCTGTACGTCACCGCGTTTGAGAACGACGAGATTTTGTCTCGACAGTGTATATGCAAGGAAAGCTTGACAAGAATCTCGTCGAGGAAAACAACGCTTCTTTTACGACGAGATTCTCGGTCGTGTGTACGAGGCCATAGCCTGGAATCTGCATATATTTCTGTCATGTATGCATCATTTGTAATAACATTATTTTGTATACTGTAAATTTCAAGCAACTATGCAGGTTGCACATACTTTATATTTTCTAGAAACCATTTGTAAATGCCATTCCTGTAAACCTGTTGAATCAAGCTGTGGTTTCTCTTGGCGCAGGCTAAAGGTGGCATGTATGGGCTCAGGATCTCTATCATCCTATGCCCCTTCTGCACTGGAGCAACATAATGTAGCCTTACAAAAAAGGATTGTATGCTTACCCTTTTCCACGTGTCCTTTGCCAATGATGTCACTGATACTTCTCATCCTCTTCTTTCTCTGGTGGTTGTTGGATCCTATGTGTTGCAGGAGGTGTGTCAGATAATGAAGTGCAGGGCTGGCACAAAACATTGTGCTGCCTGTATCCAAGAATGAAATGCTGCCCCCCCCCCAAAAAAAAAAATTACACCCATCAAAAGGCCCCCACATGCATTCTTTTATATCATGAGATAATTAAAACTAAAATGTTATTTTAAACAATGTAGGGATCAGAAGTGCTTTGAACTCAGATTGTAGAGATCTGGGGCCAGATTCAGATAGATTAGCAGATCTTTAGATCCGCGTAATCTATCTGATTTACGATCCGCCGGTCCAATTTAGCGAGGCTAGTGCATGATTCACCAAGCACTTACCTCGAAAATTGTACTGTCGGATTGTAACTCCCCCGGCGGAATTCAAATTCCGCGGCTAGGGGGAGTGTACAATTTAAATCAGGAGCGTTCCTGCGCAGATTTAACTGCGCATGCGTCGCCGGCGAAATTTGCCAGTGCGCATGCTCCAAATGACGTCGCTAGAACGTCAATGTTTTCGGAGGCTACGTAAATTCCGTAAATTCCGGCCATCCGTATTCCCGTTCGACTTACGCAAACGACGTAAAAATTTGAATCTCGGCGCGGGAACGACGGCCATACTTAACATTAGCTACCCCTCATATAGCAGGGGTAACTATCCGCCGTAAAAAGCCGAACGCAAACGACGTAAAAAAAAAGCGACGGGCGGCCGTTCGGTCTTGAATCGGCGGTTCTCCTCATTTGCATATCCGATGCATAGAAAACTGCGACGACACCTAGCGGCCGGCGGTAGATTGCAGCCTAAGATCCGACTGGTGTAAGTCACTTACACCAGTCGGATCTAAGGGAGATCTATGCGGAACTGATTCTTATGAATCAGTCGCATAGATCCGACCGTCGGATCTCAGAGATACGACGGCGGATCAGAAGATCCGCCGTCGTATCCCCTTGATGAATCTGGCCCCAGGAGTCCATTGCACTCATAATGCAGGGATCAGGAGTCAATTTGCTGCCTCTCTCAAAGTGTCGCCTGGGTTCAATGGACCCAGCGGGACCCATGGTAGGGCCAGCCCTGATTAAGTGGCACCTCTCTCTGCACCAGTCTGTGAATCCATGGTGGAGGGGGCAAAGTACTGGCAGGAAGTGGGATGAATGGTGCTGGGCACACTATATGAGCACAAAAATCCTATTGTTAATGTTATTATTACACTACGTTTTTTTTTCTTCTGATTTATAAACAATATTTTTTTTTTTTTTTAGATCAAATCATCTTTTTATTTCTTTTACATACAAACAACAAAAAGACCAAATACAACATACAAACCAAGCCCGCATTGAGAGGAATGAAAAAAAAAAACACAAATCACATCCCCCTTATCTCATATTTAAGAGGTCCTGTCATGCTTTTTTTTAATTACAAGGGATGTTTACATTCCTTGCAATAGGAATAAAAGTGATTTTTTTTTTTTTTTTTTAAAGAACAGTGTAAAAATAAAAAGTAAAATAAATAAGAAAAAAAATTCAATGCAGCTATAGTGATATATCTCTCTGATGGTCAGACTGAAGGAAGCGGTATTACTGACGGAAGCACTCAGCGGAGTATGGGATAGGATCCGTCACAGACTCTATTTACTAATCAGGTAACTTCTGAAGGCAATTGGTTCCACCAGATTTTAGTTAGGGGTATCAGATTAAAGGGGGCTAAATACAAATATACACCACACTTTTCACATTTTTTTTTTTTTAATGAAAAGACACTAGGATCTTTCTAGGCAATTTTCATCATGTGAGAACTATTTTTAATCATTCGCAATATACTGTATACAAATATAAATAGGAGACTATTTTTCTGCCCCACTTATATATATTTGTATATGTGTTGTATTGAACTGCATCAGGTTATCATTATTTTGTAGTATGCTGACATCTAGTGTCTGTTTTGGACCACTACAACTTATTTACTATGTGATCTTGGTTTCTCCCTTTGTTTTTTCATCCTGTTTAGTGCTAGTTAGTTTAGTCCTAGTTAGACCCCTGTTTCTTCCATTCCCCACCCCCCCAGTCTGTGTTAGAACTTTTCAGAGACAAGGCTTAGAAAAGTCATTGACTTCCTACACTTCAAAGGACTGGAAAACCTGTCCTGCAATTGGCTGAAGTAAAATTGAGCTTGATTCACCGCCTGTGTCTTATTGAAGAGTTAATGGATGGTGCTCAGTTAGCAGGTGACTATTATTGTCCAGATGGACTGGGGTTGATTTACTAAAACTCTAGAGTGCAAAATCAGGTGCAGCTGTGTATGGTAGTCAATCAGCTTCTAACTTCAGCTTGTTCAAGTAAGCTTTGACAAAAAAAAAACGAAGAAAAACTGGAAGCCGATTGGTTTCTGTGCAGAGCTGTATCAAAATTTGGACTCTCCAGTTTTAGTAAATTACCTCCACTGGGTCTAAAGAGGTTTGCCAATGCATTAAGTGGCATTTAAAACAGAATATTAATATAGGATGAAAGTGCTGGCATTACCCGCAACTGTTCTTGAGCCTAGGTTCACATTGCATGCGATTTGACATGTCAAATTGCATGCCAATTCAGCCTCTATTTCCGGCAGGGGCCCCGTCCGAATCTGGCGACGCCTAGGTTCACATTGCAGCGTTTGGCATGCAATTTGACAAGCCGGCAATGGCCCTGTCCGAATCGGTGCGACGCCGACTGCAGTGTCGCACGGATTCCCAAAAGTAGTTTCTGTATTACCTTTGGCAACTTCAGGGTGCGATTTCTATAGACATCTGTGCAGCAACACACACAGATGTCTCAGAAATCACCCTTGAAGTCGGGACTGACATGCAGGAATGAAATAGTGCGAGTTCAGCTGAATCCGCACAATTTCAATCCCGCTGGTCCGTGTGAACCTGGGCTTAAGTATAGAAAATAGGAAAAGTGGGCCAAATCCTCAGCCAGGCGGCGTAACTTAACTTTCAGCAGTTAAGTTACACTGACTTAAAGTTTCTACCTAAGTGCCTGATCCACAAAGCACTTACCTAGAAATTTCAGGCCGTGTAACTTAAGTGCCGCCGTCGCAAGGCGGTCCTCCTCTCCGGGGGGCGTTTAAAATTTAAATGAGGCGCGCTCCCGCGCCGGCCGTACTGCGCATGCGTGTGACGTAATTTTCCCGACGTGCAGCGCGCAAACGTAATTGACGCCGGGCGGCTTTGTGGATTGCGACGGGACACTAAAGTTGCGACGGGTGAAAAAAATATACGCGCCGGGAAAACAAATAATAATTTAAAAAAATGACAGCGTCGCTCAGCATGCATTCCTGAGAGGGAGAACTCCATGCCAATTTTCAAAGAAAAAACCGGCATGGGTTCCCCCCCCAGGAGCATACCAGGCCCTTAGGTCTGGTATGGGTTGTAAGGAGACCCCCCCACGCCAAAAAATCGACGTAGGGGGTCCCCCTACAATCCATACCAGACCCGTATCCAAAGCACGCTACCCGGCCGGTCAGGAAGGGAGTGGGGACGAGCAAGCGCCCCCCCCCTCCTGAGCCGTGCCAGGCCGCATGCCCTCAACATGGGGGGGTTGGGTGCTCTGGGGCAGGGGGGCGCACTGCGGGCCCCCCCACCCCAGAGCACCCTGTCCCCATGTTGATGAGGACAGGACCTCTTCCCGACAACCCTTGCCGTTGGTTGTCGGGGTCTGCGGGCGGGGGCTTATCGGAATCTGGGAGTCCCCTTTAATAAGGGGCCCCCAGATACCGGCCCCCCACCCTAAGTGAATGGATATGGGGTACATCGTACCCCTATCCATTCACCTGGAGGCAAAAAGTTTAAGTTATTAAACACACAACACAAGGGTTTTTAAAATAATTTATTATTCTGCTCCGGAGGCCCCCCCTGTCTTCTTTATTAGCTCTATTACCAGGGGGGGCTTCTTCTTCCACTCTCCGGGGGGGGTCTTCTCCGCTCTCCGGGGGTCTTCTTCTCTCTTCGCCGCTCTCCGCTGTTGACTCGGCGAACCCCGGTTCTTCTCCAGCTGTCCGGTGCCTTCTTCTTCAGCGCTGGCTGCCTGCTATCTTTGTGTGTTAGCTCAACTAGCAGGCAGCCGGCGCGGTCTTCTGTGACGTCAGGTTCTTCTTCTCCCCTCTTCCAATGTTGACTTGTAGCCTCTTGTCACTGCAATGATGGAAGCGCGCCTTGCATCCCATTTATATAGGCATCACCGTCCCATCATGCTCCGGCAGGTACCCACGTGGTGGGTGCCTACCCACGTGCACCCACCACGTGGGTACCTACCGGAGCATGATGGGACGGTGATGCCTATATAAATGGGATGCAAGGCGCGCTTCCATCATTGCAGTGACAAGAGGCTACGAGTCAACATCGGAAGAGGGGAGAAGCAAACAAAATGTGAGCAAGTTTCGTGTTGGTAGGTGGTGGGGAAAGAAAAGAAAAAAAAGTATAGCTAAAATCAAAACTTTTTTTGTTGTTATCTTTGAATAGAGTGGGAAGGGGGAATTAGCACACATGTTTTTTATTGTAAATTGTGCCCCTCGTTATGGAGATTCACCCTCTCTATTTGTCCTGTGTAACACCGAGACTGAAAGTGAAAGAAAATTCCAAACTTTGGGTTGTCACCAGAACTGGAATAGAGGAGAAGTTTTCCAATTCCTGTTATGTCTATGGAACAGGAAGCAAAGGGAAATCTGCCCTATAGGACACAGATGGCAAAAAAAAAAAAGGTCCAAAACAGAAGAAAAAGGTTTTGCCTTTACTTTTACTATAATTTACTAATCTATTTTCAAATGTAAAATACTGATAAAATAATAGTTTAGTGATCTAACCAATTTTTTTTCTCTAATTTGCATTAACTTGTTTAAAGTGGAGGTTCACACAAAAAGTGAACCTCTGCTTTTTGGATCCCTCCCCCCCTCCGGTGTCACATTTGACACCTTTCAGGGGGGAGGGGGGTGCAGATACCTGTCTGAGACAGGCATTTGCACCACTTCCAGGTTTGAATCCCCACGGGGAATCCAGGCTGGCACTATTCCCAGGAGAGAGCGGGGACCAGTGACGGCGCGCCGCAATCCTCGCGCATGCGCAGTAGGGAATCGGGCAGTGAAGCCTCAAGGCTTAACTTCCTGATTCCCTCACCGAGGATGGCGGCGAAAGCAGCCGAGGACCGAGCGATTGCTCAGCCGAGGCTGCTGACATCGCGGGCACGCTGGACAGGTAAGTGTCCATTTTTTAAAAGTCAGCAGCTGCCGTATTTGTAGCTGCTGGCTTTTTTTTAAAAGTCAGCAGCTGCCGTATTTGTAGCTGCTGGCTTTTAAAAAAAAAATTCGGCCAAATCTCCGCTTTAAGTATACTATGCTAGAAGATTCATTAAAAGGGTTGTTCGCTTGTATGAAAAATAATACCACTGAAGCCCACTAGTGGAGAGATTGGTAGATTTAGTAATTCAGCAGGTTGCCCCATAACTTTTGGATCTGGCAAATAAAAGGTTGTATCGTACAACCATGGGTGTCCGCAGGAGGGGGCAAGGGGGGTCAAGTGGCCCGCCCTGAAATCAGCAAGGTGTCCACACTCTAGGGAGGAAAGTGCAGGAAAGTAAAGTCAAACATGATAAGACCTTTACTTCACTGGGGCTCAGCCTTATTTATTGTCTGGCTGACACCTGGCTCTCCTTCACCGCTGTCACAGTCTACCTGATCGCTGTTATCTTCTGTTATCCACAAACTTCTTGTGGAATGTGTCTCCAATTGCAGGACTGTGTATCTGTCAGCATAGACTGTCTAGCTTCTTACACCGTCAGGCTGAACCTTCTGTTATCATGTTAAAGCGGAGTTCAGCTGTAGCTGCTGACTTTTAATAAACAGACACTTACCTTCTCCATGGTCCAGCGATGCGGCCGTCTGGAGCATCGCTCCTCTCCCCCCTCTCCGCCCGCGCCTCCATTCACATTGTGGGCACCCGGCCGTGACAGCTTTCGGCTTCACAGCCGGGCACGCACTGTGCATGCGCGAGTGGCGCTGCGCTCCCTGAGGGGACAGGCGATCTCCTGGAACCTGTCACGTGTCCCAGAAGATCGCCTAGAGGGACGTAGGGTGACCACATTTCCAAACTGCCATTCAGGGACACCCCCCTCCTTCACAAAAAATTACCAATTTTAGAGGCTTATATGCAAGTAATTCACCATAATAGGGGTCCGGGTACTGCCTTGAGGGACATATATCAATGAAAAAAAATGTTTTTAAAAATATAGTGCCTGGGGGGTCCCCTTAGTCTTCCTGAAAAGTGGCCCATGTGTACCATGTATAGAACATGCTGCAGCAAAAAAGAGATTTCTAAAGAAAAAACAAAAAACTAGTCAAATCACATTAAAAATGACTCACAGTTTTAATTGCTGGCACCCGGCTATTGAAAAAAAAAAGCAAAAAAAAAACGTAGTAGCTCCCCCCGGTCCAAACCAGATCCCACGGTTATATGCCCCCCCGGTCCAAACCAGATCCCACGGTTATACGCCTGTGCGTGTTATACGCCGATAAATACGGTACATACATTATATTGTCAAAAGAATTGGCACACTTGCCTTTACATGCACATGAACTTTAATGGCATCCCAGTCTTAAGCCTCGTACACACTGTTCGATTTTCGGAAGGGGATCGTCTGTTGACAAACTGTCTGAAATTCTTACCGTTAATACGCTCCTTTTGACAACTATTGTCCAATTTTCCAACAACAAATGTTGCATGACAGGCTAGTAAATTTTTGTCAAATGACAGCTCCACGTCAGATTTTCAGATGGTCAGTACACAAATTCGTCACACAAAAGTCTAAAGTTCAAACATGCATGCTCGGAATCAATGCTCACCAAAACACAAAATTAGCAGAAGGGGCCCAAAGGGTGGCGCTCAAGAGCTGAAATTCCTCGTAGTACCTCACTACGTTCGTGTTTGTAGCACGACAATTTGTGTAACGTTAGTATGCAAGACAAGATCCTGGCACATGCCCTTTTGACGAAAATCAGACGCTCGGTTGTCCAACAATTGTACGTGTGTATGAGGCTTTAGTCCATAGGGTTCAATATTGAGTTGGCCCACCCTTTGCAGCTATAACAGCTTCAACTCTTCTGGGAAGACTGTCCACAAGGTTTAGGAGTGTGTCTATGGGGATGTTTGACCATTCTTCCAGAAGTACCTTTGTGAGGTCAGGCACTGATGTGGACACGAAGGCCTGGCTGAGTGCAGACACCTTAAGACAGGTAGTGTCTGTGTCATTTATGCAGAGTCATCCTGTTCTTCAGCTCATAAAAGGAGTTGGCAAATAGGACATCATCTACAGAAAGCATTGAAGGTGATATCCTATTCAGATCATAGGCTCGATGCACACCGCTTGCACATCAGGATAATATACTTATTTTCAGAAGAGTCCAATGAGATTTTAAAATTATAGTCATGTGGCTAAATTAGAGAGCCTTATGCTTGTGTTAAAGCTTTGTGAATTGTGCCTTATGTGTTTCTATTGGTCTTGGAGATCAACATTACAGTTTTACCTTTTGGACACTATGGCCCAGATTCTCAAAGGACTTACGACGGCACAGCGTCATGTACGCCGTCGTAAGTCCTAATCTGGCCCGTCGTATCTATGCGACTGATTCTTAGAATCAGTTACGTATAGATATCCATTAGATCGACAGGCGTAAGTCTCTTACGCTGTCGGATCTTAACTGCAATTTTTTTTTTGCCAGCTAGGTGGCGCTTCCGTTGATTTCCGCGTTGAGTATGCAAATTAGCTCGATACGCGAATTCCCGAGCGTACGCGCGGCCGACGCAGTAAAGTTACGACGTTTACGTTAGGCTTTTCCCAGCGTAATGTTGCCCCTGCTATATGAGGCGCAGCCAATGTTAAGTATGGCCGTCGTTCCTGCGTCGAAATTTTAAAAAGTTACGTCGTTTGCGTAAGTCGTCCGTGAATGGGGCTGGACATCATTTACGTTCACGTTGAAACCAATGACGTCTTTGCGACGTCATTTGGAGCAATGCACACTGGGATATTTTACTGACGGCGCATGTGCAGTTCGTTCGGCGCGGGGACGCGCTTCATTTAAATGATACACGCCCCCTACCCGCCAAATTTGAATTCCGCCGGGTGATTTACGCTACGCCGCCGCAACTTTACAGGCAAGTGCTTTGTGAATAAAGCACTTGCCTGAAAAACTTGCGACGGAGTAACGTAAATCGGATACGTTACACCGCCGCAGAGATACGCCCAATGTACCTGAATCTGGCCCTGTGACTCTGGATTTACAGTATATTGGTATGAAATATAAGTACAGTAGCTACAATACTTGAGTTTAGCCCCGGCTTTATTTAACCACACCCTCTTATTCTTATGCCGTACTCACATTTTGGCAGCACACTCTTTCCATTGGTCTACAGCTGTCTAGGAGTGCCGCACTTACAGAACTGCGATAACTAATAACAATTCTCCTTTTGTGTCTAACAATCCTTTGTAAGTCCTATACAGACTATCATCAAACAGAGGATTGTGTTGCTTAGATACATTTCTGCTTCCTTTGGATATTCTTGATGGCTTTCTCTTGAAGGGATTTATAACACTTTTATCCATGTTTGTTCTTTTATAAGAAACAATAAAAATTGTCAAATAAAAGCCTTTCCATATAGCAAGTGCTCCGTACAGAAGAAAATAGATCAGTACACTGAGCTTGAAGGATGTAGCAAAGATGTACACATAAAACCAGTCTGAACGTGTGAATTTATTGTTCTCTCCAATACTAATTATACTTAAGAGTAGATGAAGATGTCTTAATATGACAGGCTTGGACTACACCCAACTATTAGCTATTATCTCCCACAATGACATTGGAAAAGCAGTTTTCCTAGAAAGTGAAAAGGGTGGATCCAAGAATCATGTAGCCGCAGGGCCTTATCATACGAAGACGTGTGGAAGAAAATTCACCTGAGACTGGAGAACAGTACAAACCTTTGCACAAATACATATGCAGAGATGTGGTATTTTGGCTATTTTTGTTAGTGTAGGTAAATTCTGCCTGTACTTTTCTGGGTCAGGATTTGAGTGACTCCGGGAGGGCTGGATGACTCAGCAGCAGCATCTCTGGTAATTCCTCCCTGCTTGCTGGAAACTTGGAGAAGGTTCCAGAAGCAGTTGTGAGGGATCTAGGGAGAGCTGGCTGGAGTGTTCTGAGGGCCCTTGTTCTGTCAAAACAGCCAACTCGTCAAAGTCACCTCTACAGCAGCGATATATGCAGATTTAGATGACTTTGATGACTTCTACAGCATATACAGTACGGTACACGATATAATGAAAGAACATTGTTAGTCTGCCCGATGATAACCAACAACATGGCTGCCTCCAAGGCGGCGATAACTTTTTTCCCCCTAACTTGGTGTTCTGTCAAAACAGCCAAGTCCTTGTGTGCCGTACTGCATATGCTGCCGTTGTTATGTCAAAACAGCTAAGTTGTCGAAATCTGCAATTATAGCTGCTGTAGAGTCACCCGAAGTGATGTAATTGGCAATTTTGACGAGTTGGCTCTTTTGGCAGAAGACAATGACCAATCCCCAACAGATGTGTTGGCAGGGAGCAGGCTCCCTCAAATACTCTGGGTCAACCCAGCTGGGACAGTAGAGCTCGGGTGGAAGATGGAGATGGAGTATTAGGCTGTCAGAGGTCTTTAAGAGTAGCTCCCAGTCTAGGGAGGGAGGGTGAGAAGGGACCCTCATGACACACAGAGGAATCCTGACCAGGAGGCACGGGAGCAAGGAGAGGACAGCAGGAGAACACTGTAGTGCAAAGCTCCATGGAGAAAGACAGTCACATGGGCAGGTGAGTTTACAGTCAGAGGACTGAGAGGCATGCCTGAAGGGACTGGGTGCAACCAGTCTGGGATGGATGCAGAGTCAGTCTGGGAGGACTGTGGAGAAATAGCCAGGAGGGCTAGTGAAAGGGGGAGCTGCAGCCATGCAGCCCGTCTGGCACCAACAACCATGCCACGTTCAAAGTCACTTAAATCCCCTTTCTTCCTCTCTCTGATTTAAACTTCAGCAAGCCGTCTTTACCGCATCGAGATCCCTAAAGTTGCTGCCATGTGATTGGCTGATTAGCAATTTGTGTTACCAAGCAATTGAACAGGTGTACCTAATAAAGTGGCAAATGAGTGTATATACAGTATGTATAACTTATCAGGTGCTAAGGGGGAGTGACTACATGTCAAATCCTGAATCCTCTGCACAGTGGCGTATCAAGGGTATGGCAGCCATGGAAAGTGCCATGGGCGCCATAGGGAGGGGGGCGACAAAAAGTCACCCCTGCATGAAAAAAAACCCCATCTGTTCTGCTGCACTAATGAAGCTGCTGGAGTGTAGCACCGGCACAGCAATTGCTAATATTGCTACTTGGCCTGGGGAGGGGAGTGACAGGTGCCCCCATGACAGCTGATGCCTGGCCAGACTGGATCCACGTAGGGTAGGGTAACAGTGGTGGAGGCGGAGCCAAAGGCTCCGCCTACCCTCCTCTGCACGGCATAATCTTATCTCTAGAGCGGGGAATGTGACGTGAGGTGAGGAGAAGAGAGGATGGGAGAAGGAATGTATGACGGCCCGATATGGAACCCCTAGCAGCAGCACCAAGGATAGCAGCCAGGTACTACTTCTTGATCCCCGTCATCATATTCATGTGTGCCAACTGACAACCAGAAACAAGCTCAGTGGATTAAATAAATATGCATAGCCATATCATAAATAAACTGTAATAAAGTGATTTGTGAACAGCTGTTGCACAAATCACTTTATTAATGATATCTATGGCTATGCATATTGTGACAGGAAGTCAGGTAAATCTGTGGGTGTTGTCACAGACGGGAGATACATTTCTGCCTTGTTTAGACAATACACCAATTATTATCAGGTGTCGGCTGCAGAAGTGGCCAGAAAGGTTTAAGGGCGTTGGAAAATTTCAGCTGTTCAGAATGTGGCAATTAAGGCCTCTATAAGTAATCCAGAGGATTACTACTGATTGCTGCATCCTGAGGCTCTTGTGTGAAGGAGAGCAGTGAGCAGAAATACTTCTGAAGAGGTGAGGTGCTGTTGATTTTTCTGTGTGAAAACAAAATCAAAAGACTATTGTTTTTCTGCTGTATGACCAGCAGTTTCTGCACAGCAGTAGGCTGTGTCAGACTCCACAGAAAGGTTCCTGTGTGGTGAAGGTAGACGCCCCAAGTGGCCAGGGTTTATTTTATGTTTGATTTTGTTTATGCTGTTTGGATGCTTGCACTTGTTTCCAGCAAGATGGAAGAATAAATCAAATTCTTTGTTTTCAACCGTCTTCGGCTGTTTCTCTGTATCGTTCAGTGTGTAGTGAACCCATCCAGGGGGTCACACACCCCCGCTACCGAGCTAACCCCCTACAATATTTATAATTATTTTAATCCATATTGAGCACTATATTTGATGCCTGGCACACACGCACAATTGCACATGATGACTTAAAAGTTTTAAGTCATCATGTGCGTTTGTGTGTGTGTGCCAGGCATCAAATATCGTGCTCAATATGGATTAAATAAATTATAAATATGCATAGCTTTTAATGAGCAGGGGCTATTAATGGGCACAGTGGCTGCGCTTGATGGGCACAATGGCTGCGCTTGATGGGCACAGTGGCTGCGCTTTATGTTTTTCAGTTTGTTTGCACCCTCCAAAAATGTTCAGCATTAGCCACCAGTGGTTCCCAGTGTCCCTCTCTATCTTCGTCGCACTGCGTCCCTCCCTGTCCCTGGTTATATGAAAGATGGGTTTCAAATGTTTTGACAGGGGCGCAGTTTTAGTGCTTGATATAGGCGTCATTTTCACTAGCTACGCCTCTGCCTCTGTACACTGCTATATATCCTTTCTAAAGCCCTGTACACACGATCTGATATCTGAAGGAATCTGATCCGATGGCTTTTTTCGTTGGATATCCGATGAAGCTGATGTTCATCAGTCTTGCATACACACTATCAGTCAAAAATCCGATCGTGCCAAAATGAGGTGACGTACAACACCCCACGACGAGCCGAAAAAGTTCAATGCTTCCGAGCATGCGTCGACTTGATTCTGAGCATGCGTCGATGTGAAGCATGTAATTCTCCCTGCTTGTTTTAGATATATTGTGTGTGTTAGAGGTAAAAAGGGTTCATGTGTTACAGGCTGATTGATATGTTAATGACCCTTCCTCAGCCAGCTCCCTAGTTCAAATGGTAATTGATTTATTGTGTGTGGGAAGGAGACCGGCCTTACTGTTTACAATGATTAGATAAGTGGCTCATGTTAATTATTCTGATTGCTTCATTGTGGTCAGGCTGTTACACCTAGTAATTAACTCCACTGATGTCCTTATCTAAAGAAAATGTGTTTTCAGGTCAGCTCCGAATTGTCTGGCTATATTCTGTATGAGAACTCCAGAGTGGGTGAAAAGGGGGTGGAGCTCCCATTGTTCCTTGATTAAGGATTTAGCTTGTAAAACTGTATTTATAACCAGCAGCAAGCTGCCAATAAATCAGTCTTGGTTCCAGCCTTCAGTCTTGACTCATGTATGGATGATCCTGTGATGTTCTTGTATGGAGAGGAGGGAATGCTTGACGGGGATATCATACCGATACCGTCACAATTGGATGGCAGCAGCGGGATCTTCCCTTCTACTCTCCCTTACACCAGGATTCCAAGCAGACCCTGGGAACAGTGAATGGAAGGCTGCTACACCCTGCTTAAAAGAAATACACTGAAAGAACTACTGGAAGTTCGTGGAAGGATTGCTAGCAACAAAACCAAGCGGGTCATCATAGCAGAATCAATGGAGATAGACCAGGAGGACGTGATTGCAGCAACGCCAGCAGTACAAGAGATGGAGACACCAGTGATTCAGGAGGAGTCACCAACCAACAAGCTAATGAGAGAGAAGCTAGCGTGGTTCGGCCCGAGCCCAACGCCGGATGTGGTGCTGAAAGTGATGGACCTGTTAGCGGAGGAAACTAAACAAATAAGAGACGCAGAGCTACAGTTAAAACTGGCAGCAGTCCGACAAGCAGCCGCACATTCTCCAAACAGTGAGTACAGCACAGCAGACGCAAGGAAGATTCCGTTTAGCGCTTTTAAAGCTTTTGATGAAAAGGACTGTGAGATTGATAACTACCTGGCAGACTTTGAGCGACACTGTAACCTGCACCGAATAGCTAGAAGAGAGTGGGTTGCAATATTGTCAGGCAAACTGTCAGGCAAAGCTTCTGATGCTTTCCGGACCGTGCCAGATCAGGATATCCATAGCTACGCCCGGGTTAAAGAAGTGCTCCTGGCTCGTTATGCAGTAACCCCAGAGTCCCACCGACAGAAGTTCAGGGACTCACGCAAAACCACGAAAGACTCTTACGCGGAATGGGCATGCCAGTTGTCCCTGTCGGCCTCTAACTGGGTTAACAGCAGCCAGGCCACCACCGCAGAGGACATTTTGCAACTAATGCTCCTGGAGCAATTTTACAATCACATCCAGACAGATGTCAAAGATTGGGTGAGAGATCGCAGGCCCATGACTCTACCAGAGGCCGCGAAGTTGGCGGATGAATATGCGGATACTCGCAAGACAAACCAGGTCCCACCACGGGTACAACCTCCACGACCAACGGCGCCCTCACACCCACCAGCCGCTAGATACCAACCTCCTAACAGACCGGTGACATCTAGCCCTCGCTATCCACGCCAGGAGGACAACGAACAACGCTGCTTCCGGTGCAAACAGTTGGGTCACTTCAAGCAGAATTGCCCCCTGAATGACAACACCAGATCAAATTGGTCTCAACCTGGGTACCGCCCACCAGCAGCAGCCCATTGTGTAGACTCGGCTTGGGATCCCCAGGAGCTGGGTCGGGAAGAACCATTGGGCACCCCTTACGAAGCCCTCATGGTACAATCTGTTATTACGGACAACAGGGAACACCATTGTCAGCTGGTCATGGGCGACAGCCATGAGCCGGAGGGGCCCTGGAGGGAGCTGGGCAGAAAGAGGCACCGCCAGCTACCCTCCAAGAAGAAGAGGTCCTGGAAGTCATATAACCAGCGGACCTGGGAGGAGAAGAAGCGACTGGAGGAGAGGGAGTCGCAGCGGGCGTCCCAGATGCGGGTCGAGATGTTCGCCAAGGGCCCACCGGTGGCCCCTTACACCACCACCCAGTTCCTGATGATGAAGGACCACGTGGAGAGCCTGCAGGACATGAGCAAGCAGGAGCTGATCCGTGAGTACATAGAGCTGGAGGAGTGCATAAGCCGCATGGAGGAGGAGAACAACCACCTGAGGTCACAGCAGGCTGACCCCCCCAGGCTCCATGAACTGGAGATGGAGCTGGAGAAGCTCAAAGAGGAGAACCGGTGGCTGCGGAGGGAGCAGAGGGTGGCTGACCCTATGGGGCACTGATCCCCCCCCGAACTCTGAGCACCAGTGCTACAGCATTTCAACAAATATAACTTTTTCTTTTTATGAATCTCCTGTGATTGTCACTTCAGAGCCATAACCTGCCCCTCCCATAGCGGGACACCTAGATGGCGGCGCACAGACCCATTCGCCATCTTCACACTGACTTCTGGTGACTCTGCAGATCGCACAAAGACTTGGGGACTGACCGGCGTGTGATCCGACGACCCGGTGACATACCTGAGTCGGAAGCAGTTGCCAAACGGAGTTAACCTCGGACTAAAAGCTCTGAACCCGTCAACCCTACTGGACCAGGGAAGGTCCAACCGGGTTTGCCGGAGCAGGGAGAAAAAGGGGGGCCATTGTGAAGCATGTAATTCTCCCTGCTTGTTTTAGATATATTGTGTGTGTTAGAGGTAAAAAGGGTTCATGTGTTACAGGCTGATTGATATGTTAATGACCCTTCCTCAGCCAGCTCCCTAGTTCAAATGGTAATTGATTTATTGTGTGTGGGAAGGAGACCGGCCTTACTGTTTACAATGATTAGATAAGTGGCTCATGTTAATTATTCTGATTGCTTCATTGTGGTCAGGCTGTTACACCTAGTAATTAACTCCACTGATGTCCTTATCTAAAGAAAATGTGTTTTCAGGTCAGCTCCGAATTGTCTGGCTATATTCTGTATGAGAACTCCAGAGTGGGTGAAAAGGGGGTGGAGCTCCCATTGTTCCTTGATTAAGGATTTAGCTTGTAAAACTGTATTTATAACCAGCAGCAAGCTGCCAATAAATCAGTCTTGGTTCCAGCCTTCAGTCTTGACTCATGTATGGATGATCCTGTGATGTTCTTGTATGGAGAGGAGGGAATGCTTGACGGGGATATCATACCGATACCGTCACAGTCGATTTTTGTCCAATGGAGTTCCACACAGACGATCAGATTTTTCTATCGTTTTTTTTATCCATAGGAAAAATTTAAAACATGTTCTATTTTTTCTTCACCGATGGAAAAAAACAAACAATGGGGCCCACACACGATTGGTTTGTCCGATGAAAACAGTCCATCGGTCTGTTTTCATCGGACAAACCGATCGTGTGTACACAGCTTAACAAACTTTGCACAAAAACAGTAATCTTTTGCTTACATATGTTGCAATTCATGTTGATACGTTTAAAGGTAAGAGTGATGTAAGCTTGTTGTGATTGGATGGTAACTTGAAAGTCTGAGAAAATGGCATTGAAAGACGTCTCCAGAAATGGAGCAAGGGATGTGAGAAAAGTTTTGTAAAATATATGTGCCTTGTCCTTGACTGTTGTCAGCAGGCAAGGCCTTAACCTCCCTGGCGGTATGATTCTGTCTGGAATTACGTACCAAAAGCGGTACAATTATTTTGCAAGGAAATTTGGAGTTTTATACTGTAGGCCTGTAATTTTTAGAAATAACTCACTTAAATCTGACCAAGCAAGAGTCTTGTAGGCATCCCGGGTATGATTTTTTTTTTAAAACAAAATTATAATATAATAAATAATTATAAATAATTATAACAAATAATAATATAATTATAATAACAATTATTCAATAATGTAATCAACTCAAAATCACTGAAATTTGCTCAGTTGCAGAATTGTCGCTGTCATTATTTTTTTTTTTTTATGACGAATTTCCCCACAAATCGCTATCGCACAATTCTGCAAGTGATTATAATTTATTATCGCTGTTTTCTAGCTGATCTAAAACCATTTTTGACATAAAGGGACACTTTTGGACAATCTACAGTTTTTAGGCAGAAAGAACATTTTTTATTATATAAAAGTACATGCAGGGCACTGGGCAGACCACTAGGGACAAGGGGGGTGTGTATTTTTTACATACAGTACTGTAATCTATAAGGTTACAGTATACTGTATGAAAAGTGTTTGTTTACTTTTTTGAATTTGGCGCCGTTCTCCGCCCCCGTGCGTCGTAACGTCGCAGGGAACGGAGATCGGCGGCACACGGGGAGACTGTGAATCGAGCGAGGAGGTCCCGCTCGTTCACACAGCGGGGTGGCATCGCTGGATCCAGGGACAAGGTAAGTAACTTGCCTGTGGATCCAGCGAAAGGTAAGCCGCGCCGCTGCACACTCTGCACGTCCACCCCGAGCGTGACTCGGGGATACCGATCTTATCATTGAAAACCAAGCCCGAGTCACGCTCGGGGATACCGTCAAGGGGGTTAATGACCTTAACTATTTCCAGCATAGTAAAAGGTTCTGCCAATTCAGTGACAGCAGAGGAGCCTAAGGTAGGGAAAGTGGTGCTAGCAATGTAGTATGTATTAGACATGTGCATTCGTTTTCATCCGAATGCATTTTCGTCCGAATTTCAGGTATTTTCGTTATCGTTTTAACAAACGATAATGAAAGCACAGAAAACGAAACATCCGACAAATGCTTTATTTTCGTTTTTGTTGCGGTCAAATGTGCCTAACCTTAACTCTATTAGTCCAATATATACATAAAAAGAAAAGATTCGACATAGAGAGAAAAGATTCGACATTATAGAGACATGAAGAAGATTCGACATAGAGAGAAAAGATTCGACATTATAGAGACATGAAGAAGAGTCCACATAGAGAGAAAAGATTCGACATAGAGAGACATGAAGATTCCGCGAAGTAGCTAAAAACATACGATCGCAGCCAGGGGCGTAACTAGAAATCACAGGGCCCCATAGCAAAATGTTGTATGGGGCCCCCCAGAGCCGCCCTAGTCTCAATGCAGCGTGACCTGTGCCCCATACAGCGTGACCTGTGCCCCATACAGCGTGACCTGTGCCCCATACAGCGTGACCGGTTCCCCATACAGCGTGACCTGTGCCCAATGCAGCATGACCTGAGCCCCATACAGCGTGACCTTTGCGCCATACAGCGTGACCTGTGCCCCATACAGCGTGACCTGTGCCCCATACAGCGTGACCTGTGCCCCATACAGCGTGACCTGTGCCCAATGCAGCATGGCCTGCCTATGCCCAATACAGCCTGGCCTGCCTGTGCCCAATACAGCGTGACCTATGCCCAATACAGCCTGGCCTGCCTGTGCCCCATACAGCGTTACCTGTGCCCAATACAGCATTGCCTGTGCCCAATGCGGCATGACCTGTGCCCAATGCAGCGTTGCCTGTGCCCAATACAGCCTGGCCTGCCTGTGCCCAATACAGTCTAAACTGCCTGTGCCCCATACAGCGTGACCTGTGCCCAATACAGCATTGCCTGTGCCCAATACAGCCTGGCCTGCCTGTGCCCAATACAGACTCACCTGTGCAGAGGAAGAACCAAGCAGAGAGCGGAATTGCCCGCTGTTAGGGTTGTCCCGATACCACTTTTTTAGGACTGAGTACAAGTACCGATACTTTTTTTCAAGTACTCGCCGATACCGAATACCGATACTTTTTTTTAAATGTGTCCCCAAATGCAGCCATGTCCCTCCACAGATGCAGCCTTGTCCCCCCCCCATATGCAGCCATGTCCCCCCATATGCAGCCATGTCCCCCCATATGCAGCCATGTCCCCCCCATATGCAGCCACGTCCCCCCCCATATGCAGCCATGTCCCCCCCATATCCAGCTATGTCCCCCCCATATCCAGCCATGTCCCCCCCCATATGCAGCCATGTCCCCCCCCCATATCCAGCCATGTCCCCTATATGCAGCCATGTCCCCCCATATGCAGCCATGTCCCCCCCATATCCAGCCATGTCTCTCTCCATGCAGCCATGTCTCCCCCCCATATCCAGCCATGTCCCCCTTACCTGCATCCCACCGCATCCCCGCTGCCGCCGACTGGTTAATACGTGCGGAGAACATTACAGCTTTCATTTGAATAGTTCATTTGGACAGTTCACCCGAGCAAGGGGGAGTGTCTATACGCGGCGCGAATCATTACAGCTATTCAAATGAAAGCTGTAATGTTCCCCGCCCGTATTACCCAGTCGGCGGTAGCGGGGATGCGGCGGGATGCGGCGTAACGACGGCGGGGGGGGGGGGTGTGCAAGTATTCTATTTCGGTATCGGGGGTATTTGCGGGAGTACTCCCGCAAATACTCGGAATCGGTCCCGATACTAGTATCGGTATCGTGGACAACCCTACCCGCTGTAATAGCTTTCATTTGAATTTCCAGTCTTCCTGGGGCTCATCGTCACATAGCCCCACCTCTTAGCCCAACGCCTTTGATGATGTCACATGTCCCACACTGGACCGGCGTTCTGTCAATCAAAGGTGCCGGGCCAAGAGGTGGAGCTATGTGACATGAGCCCCAGGAACACTGGAAGTTCTAATGAAAGCTATTACAGCGGGCAATTCCTCTCTCTGCTGATACGGACAGCTCGCCTCTTCCTCTCCTCTCTCTTCCCCTGGCTGGGAGACCATGCCGGCGATCAGGGCCGGTGCAAGGATTTTTGCCAACTCAGATGAAGGTGAATTTTGCCCCCCCCCCCAGCACGCACGCACGCACGCACGCACATGTGCACACACACACACCAACACTATACAGAGAGATACCACATAATATATCTAGATAGATAGAGAACAATGCTAGTACTAGCTGTCTCCTATTGTGCCCACACTGCCCAGTGAAACTGACCTGCTCTCTCTGGTGGTCCTGGACAGCGTGGCTCTCTCTCTCTCTGGTGGTGGTGCGGGTACAGTGTGACGCTCTCTCTCTGGTGGTGCGGTGCAGCTTGGCCCTCTCTCTCTCCGGCGGTTCGGGTATAGTGTGGCGCTCTTGTGGTTTGGGTACAGCCTGGCTCTCATGGCTCTCTCTGGTGGTGCGGGTACAGCATGTCTCTCATGGCTCTCTGGTGGTGCAGGTACAGCGTGGCTCTCATGGCTCTTTCTGGTGGTGCGGGTACAGCATGGCACTCTGGTGGTGCGGGTACAGCATGGCGCTCTGGTGGTGCGAGTACAGCATGGTGCTCTGGTGGTGCGGGTACAGTGTAGCGCTCTGGTGGTACGGGTACAGTGTGGCGCTCTGGTGGTGCAAGTACAGCATGGCGCTCTGGTGGTGCGGGTACAGTGTGGCGCTCTGGTGGTGCGGGTACAGTGTGGCGCTCTGGTGGTGCGGGTACAGTGTGGCGCTCTGGTGGTGCGGGTACAGCGTGGCGCTCTGGTGGTGCGAGTACAGCGTGCCGCTCTGGTGGTGCGGGTGCAGCGTGGCGCTCTGGTGGTGCGGGTACAGCGTGGCGCTCTGGTGGTGCGGGTACAGTGTGGCGCTCTGGTGGTGCGGGTACAGCGTGGCTCTATCTGGTGGTGCTGGGGCCCCCAGCACAGTCCTCTTTCTATTTCCCTGTCTCCTGTAGTACTGTACATGCTTTTTTCTGAGCTTTCTCTTTTTCCCCCCACAAGCAGACAGTAAGATCGATCAACTCCTCATAGAAATCCTCCTTTAGAGGGTTGCTTAAGACTCCACAGAGACAGCTACTAGGTTTCTCCAGGCTCAGCAGGCAGAGTGCATGCTGATGACTGTAATCCCCGAGACTACATTTCCCAGGATGCCCCACGAGTTCTTTCTGCTCCACTGTGGGAGGAGAGAAGAAGAAGCAGGAAGCTTTCTTCTCTCCTGTCCCGTGCTGCACAGACATGCCGACATGAGAAAGGGGGAGGAAGGGACATCCTGACAGCGTCCCACAGTTCCCCCCCCCCCCCTCACCTCACTGGGCAGACGGTCTGGACACCTATGGCTGGCAGAGCAGTAGTCAATGGGGGGCGAGAGCGGAACTGTCAGCGCGGCTCTGAGGCTGAGCTGTGTGTGAGAGCCGCGCTGACAGTTCCTTTAGATGCCGCCCGCTGCCCGCAGAGACACTGAGACTGAGTCACTGACTGAGTCACCGGCGGGTCGGCGGCGGTGATGCTCTTATCCTCACCGGGCCCCCCTGATCCTCACTCAGCTGCGGGCCCCATAGCGCCCGCGTGGGTCGCTATGGCGGTAGTTCCGCCACTGATCGCAGCAAGCAGACATTTATGGTGAAATGCTCGGCCCATAGGCTATAGAAGAATTCTAATGTTGGTTGACTAGTAATAATAATTAATAAAAATAATTATTATTAGTCATACAACATTAGAATTCTTCTATAGCTTGTAGGCGGAACATTCGACCGGAAATGTAGGATTGCGGCATCGTACAGTTTCGTTGCTCCGTCTAATCTTTTTTTTTTTTAAAGATTCTGTGGAATCTTCTTTTTTTTTTTTATTAAAGATTCCGTCTAATCTTCTTAGAACATTTGACAGACACCATAAGCCTTCAATGACAGAATCGACCTTAATTAATTTGGATTTTCGGACGAATGCATTTTTTTTTACGAAAAACGAAATAAATTAAAAACAAAGTAACTAAATAAATGTATTTTTCGGACGAAAACGAAATTCTGAAACAAAATATTTCAGTGTGCACATGTCTTGTGTACACATATTTCATGAATAGCTATGAATAAGCACTGAGATACAGTGCGAAACGTGTCAGCTTTTGTTCTGATTTTTTGCTGTGGCATGTTATTTTTGTGACCAGTTTTATTAAAAGGAACGTTTTTGGAGTGCGGCTGTCCCAGCTTTTTCTCTTCAGTTCAGGAAATACTGCACGTGATGCCACCAGCAAATAAAACATGGTGTTATCGCTAACTCCTGTTCCATTAGTGAATTCTACTTTTTAGACGATTTTTGACGATATTTACCATAAACTTACCAACATTTTTTTTGCATCATTTAACGCGAAAACTCTATATTTTGTTTTTGTGAATGTAACTTTTTTTTACCATATGCAATAATTTATGCAAATGAGTAACGTGATGGTGTTATCATGTGGTAAACGTTAGTGAGTTGACCCCTAGGTCTGGATCAATGGATGAGAATGGTGACCAAGAGTCCTGTTGTCATATATTGTATAGGTCAGAGTAATAAGCATGGAAGGCTTGAACGATTTGATGCATTTGATGCAGTGTTCTGTGGAGTTTCTAATTTACCCTAGGATCACACCTGTGTTTTTTAGTGTGTTTTGCAGTTTGCAGAAACAATTAACATGGTTTCCTATGGTACAAGTTCACATCTATGCATTTTGCAGCCGTTGTGGTTTTGGAAAGGGTCAGGGACCTTTTTCCTGTGTTTTGCAGGTAATAGACTTCAATGAAATCACACCAGAATCACAAGTGTTGTGTTTGTGATGCAATTCTTGCGGTTTTTATTTTAACACTGTGTAGCACTACCCCCGAAGGAGCTGCTGGTTTGTTTTGGATCTACGCTCTAGTTATCAACCACTGAAGTTGGTTCAAAACCCTCCCTTGACACAACTTGTATAATGGGTAGTGTGGACCCCAATAACTTGTTGGAGGGCACAATATCCTGTCACACCACAGTAAATTATGTCAATTAATGGTTACCTTGAGTTGTATGGATCCCGCAGAATGACAGAGAAACTGTACACAAATCTCAGCTTAACCAATGTAACTCTTTACTTGGTAGGATAAAGCAAAAGGTAAGGTAAAACAGTAAAAGACTGCTTGCAGAGCCCTGCAAGAGCCAGAAACAGAAATAACAAATAAATACACGTTAAATTATAATGGCTATGCAGACCTGTGCAAGCATACAGCAAGGGGATTCCCTCAATAGGACATCCACATTGAAGCACCTCCTTGCCAAGCCTCACCCAGCCCCCACTAGTAACAATACTCACAGTGTGATAGAACCAATTACTCAATCAACGAGTAAGGAAATGGATATCAACAGTTTACAACAACTAAATAGGCAGTCTTTAAATAGTATACCTAACTAACGTGGTTTGGTTGATCAAACCAAAACCTCAGTTCAAATTATCCCAAAGTCCGTGCACTGATGCGTAGGCATGCGGTGGCGCGCAAGGGGTAAATTGTAATCCAACAGGGTAACAAATAAAACTGGTGGGGAAGGCCCAAATAGTCAAACCACAGTGGCTAATGTGAACGATCCACCCTCCAATAACACAGTCAATAGGTCCTAGGCAGGTGCCCGTCTCACCCAACCAGTTCAGGCCTTGTCCTTCCGAAACACTCCGTCCGCGATCTCCGATCACAGTTTTCCAAGATGACAGCCTCCAGGTCTCAGACAAGTCACAGGGGTACTGGAGTCCAGTCCGATCACTCCGTCAGAGGTTCTGTCTCTCCCCCTCAATGGCCCTGCCCGGGCGTAGATAGGCCGCAATTCCAGCCTAGACTTCCGGGAAAACACCTCGCACAGGTGTCCTCCTGAGTTGAAGAGGCGGTCCAGAGAGAGAGCGCCAAACACATCCTCTCCCTTAAATTAGCGCTGCACAACCTGTTGGCGCTATATAAATCCTGTATAATAATAATAATAATTACCTCTCCCAGCAGGCCATGCGGGGAGAAAAGCTCTCTGGGATTGTACAGTTTCTCTCTGGGTAACATAGTCTATAACAAGCCAGGGCAAATGGAGTCTCTTTTCTCCCTGTACTCAATTTCCCAACATTCTTTGCGGTATCAAGACAAAAAGTAAGCAGCAGGTGGTTATAACACAATTCGGCCACAGGAGGGAGCTGAGACCCTTCTTGATCAGCAGATGGTAGTCTTTTATATCACAAAAAAGGGTGATATCCCGCTACAACTGTATATAGCTGGTTGCTAAGCAGGGGGCCGAGAAGCCATCTGCCGCATCCTTAACAGCCGAGGAGTCATCAGCTGTCAGCGGGTTTTCCCACTGACAGCTGAATGTAAAAAAAACGAAATTGTTGGAAAAAAAATTGCGGTGTGGACCCTTCAGGTCTAGTATGGATTCGGAGGGTCCTTTGCCCCCCCCAAAGCACCTTTCCCCTGTCCGGTGTTTGTTGGGGTCTGCAGGCGGGGGTCTTATCGGAATCTTGAAGCCCCCAGATCCCAGCCCCCCCACATGTGAATGGTATCAGGTACATCGTACACCCCACCCACTCACCTCAAAAAGCAGTGAAATGCAAAAAAAAACAAGAGCTGTTTTTTGACAAGTCCTCCATTAAAAAAATTCTCTGAGCTCTTCTCTCGCTGCTGTCTCTCCGGCTGTCGTCTTCCCCTGCCATTGTCTTTTCCCGCAGCTGCCTTCTCCCGCCGCCATTTCTTCCCAGGTCTATCTTCTCCCCGAGCTGTCTTCTTGTGCTATCTTCTTCCGCTGCGTTCTTCTTCCTTGCCACTGGTTATCCACTATAAAAAAAACAAAAAGCTGCTCTTCTTCTGTGGCTGTCTTCCTCCATTGTGTTGTTGCCTGCTGTCTGGCATCTCTTATATAGCCATGGTGCGTGGCCATCCGATGACATCACCCAGAGGGCCCATTCCTTGTGACGTCACAAGGGGCAGGCTCTCCGAATGATTTCATCGAATGGCCACACTTCATAAAAGAGTTGACGATGAGTCTTCATATGCCCAAGGGAACCTTGGCAAATATTACTAAAAGTTCAGAATGTTACTGGAGTAACTCCTGAGTTATAGCTTTATCTAAAGTTGCTTTGTGAGGGTGTTTTCGAATATGGAACTCTAGGAGAAGTCTAGTAAGTGTATCGATTTCTCATTCTTAGTATATCATTTAAAAAAAAAAAATTCACTGTTCTGTGGTGTGAGGTGTTTTATCTTATTCCTCGCAGCATGCATGATCATGCACAACGTGACTAAAAAAAAAAAAACATAAAATGCTATGGCATATATGCCATGGATAATACGTTTATGGGGATGTAGTGGTTCGAAGTTGGCGCTGAAGCTGAGGTAAGGGTATGTAGTTTAGTATGTACCTTACACTGGTTGAAGGAACTGAGCTCTCTGGGAATAGTACAATAATATACAGTATTGATCTGCAATAAGGGAAAACTATGACCATAATGTGGCAGAGAGTTCTGGAATTACAAACCCATGCAATGTTGGCAGCGTCTATCCCTCACTGTCTGATTTTCATAATTTAGTGTCCTGTGTTTTTAATTGATCCTTTTTACGGTCACAGCTGTGATGGAGTTCCTGCCAGGAGGAACTGATGGGAACACATTCACATCTGGTGGCTAGCCTTGTTGTCTATTTGGCACCTAGCTTTGCTTCACAGTGGCTGCTATTTTCTTCAGGCTTCTGTCTACACCAGAATGTTTTATGTTGCTGGCAAAAGATAAAGAATAATGACAGGTCTGATTATTCCCGTCTTTTCTGTGGCATATTTTTCTAATGTTGTTTATTGCTATGGTGTTGTCAAACTTGAAAAATTAAAGTAATAATGTCATGGTTCACATCTGGAGCTCCACAGTGGGTTTTGGATCTAAACATCACTATCATAAATTGTGGCAAAGTTATTATTTGATCAATAAAAACCCATAGGTAAGACATATATGTTTAGGGATTACCCAGATGCGGACATTGGGCACTGTCCTGTCCCTCTCCCCTACTAAATCCTCACCAGGATGCTATCTGCATCTGTTTTCTTTGTGCTTGCCTGGGTTTCCTTTCATGCAAAGACCTTGCTGGTAGGATATGTACAGGATGTAGGAGCTTGCAATATAATGCTCCTACATCCCGTACATATCCTACAAGCAAGCTGGGCAGGGACTAATATGAAGGTATGTGGGTAGATGACTTCTTCAGGCCAGGGGCTGCATTACATTTCAGAATCCCCACACACCTGTGGAAGGACTGCGTCTTCTCCTTAGCCAGCAACCTGGTCTGTTCCTACCTGTCCTGACACATGACTTCAACATCATTTTCAGACTGTGGTACTAAGTACTCACTTAACTCCACCAGCTTCTCTGTTTACACTGTACCTTTAACTGTATTCCACCCATAGTCACACAAGGAAGCTACTGTACTTCATTTTGCAAGACCTTGCACATTGGGACCCACGGGCTTAGTCTAGGGCAGTGTTTCTCAACTCCAGTCCTCAAGGTGCCCCAAGAGGTCATGTTTTCAGGATTTCCCTCAGATGAAATGGCTGTGGTAATTACTAAGGCAGTGAAACTGATCAAATCACCTGTGCAAAATAATGGAAAGCCTGAAAACATGACCTGTTGGGGCGCCTTGAGGACTGGAGTTGAGAAACACTGGTTTAGGGTAGTCTAGGGTTGCCACCTGTCTGGGATTCACCCGGACAAGTCTGGGTTTTGAATCATGTGACACATGCTTCAGACCGGGCTGTGGTTCCCCAAGTAAAGAAAGATCATCAAATACAAATCTGTTGCCACTTGGGAGCTATGGGCGGCTGTCTGGGGGCAGGTTTGGCATCACTGGGGGAGTTGGGGGGGGGGCAGGGCAATGATGTCAGCAAGAGTAATTTGGCCACACCCACTGTTCGCTGTGGAACGCTATGTGCACCACAGTACTACTCTCCTTGGGGGCACCCAAAGGTGTCCCAGGCTGCTAAAGTGTTCGGGTTTGGCTTGAAGAAAAACTAGCAACCCTAGCTTAGTCCCTGGGAGGGTCTTGTACTGCAGCGGAATCCAACATGGAGACCTTGCCTCTAAGGCTGCATTCACACTATAACGCGGCGTATTTTGCCGCAACAAATTGCGGCGTATTGTACCGTGATTTGCCGTGACAAAAGGGGTAGTTTTAACCTTTTTTTTTTTTACAACACATTGTTGTCTATGCCGAACGCCGAAAGCCGCCTGAAAAAAAGGATCCGGGACTTGTTTTCAGGCGGCAGGCGTACAGCGTTTCGGCGTTCGGCGTGAGATGTGAACCATCTCATAGACAACAATGTAAAATCGCCCCTCCAGCGGCACGAACATACATTGGTGTTACATGGTATTTATGCAATTCTTACAAAAAACATTGCATCAAGTTATAGCGTAGAACATGACATAGTACTCCTGTTGGCTCAATTTTCAAATTTGAAAATAATGCAGTCCTATGGTACATACACCAATATAAAATATTCAAGTGATCATGGATATTTGCCCAATAACTGACGGGAAAAAGGCTTTTGCCCTGTACACACAATAGTTTTTTCAGTCTGAATAAACTCCGACGGGTTTTTCCGGCAGAATTCCGCTCAAGCTGTCTTCCATACACACTGTCACACAAATTCCGACTGCCAAAAACGTGGTGACATACAACACGTACGACAAGCCGAGAAAAATTAAGTTCAATGCTTCCGAGCATGCACCGACTTGATTCCTTCGGAGTTCCATACAGACGAACAGAATTTTTCCGATAGAAAAAGTCCGATGGGGCATACACATGGTCGTAATATCCGATAAAAAAATGTCGTCTGACTTTTTTTATCCGAAATTCCGATCATGTGTACGAGGCATAAGAGTCGTATTCCTGCTCATACCTTAATGTTAGAAATGTCCTTACACAGAGAGTTCATTCATGTGGTTGCCCATAAACATGGGTCCTATTAAAGGGTGATGCTGCCGGTAAAACAGATTACATAGCACACAGGTTCTAAATGTACTGCTCCCACACCAGACTACACCACAAGGCCGACTTCCCTGTGTAGCAAGGTATCACTTTCTACGTGATTCAAAGACTACCATTTATAGAAATGGAAGGAATTCAGCTCCCTCTGGTGGTCAATTGTTTGATGGCCACCTTCTATTTGGTTTTGCACGGATACAACCAGACTCCGTTGCTCTGGTTAGTGATTAGACTACAATACCCAGAGAGCAATTGTGCAATCTCAGAATGCTTTGCACCCCACACAGCCGGCTGGGGGAGGTAATTTAAGGAGGAGGACATGTTTGGCGCGCTCTCTCTGGACCGCCTCTTCAACCCAGGAGGGCGTCTGTGTGAGGTGTCTCTCCGGAAATCTAGACCAGAGCCTTAAGGCCTATCCATGCCTGTGCGGATCGTCATCGGAAGAGAGAGGATCCCTGACGGAGTGATCGGACGGTGTCCCAGTGCAACGGTGACCTGTGTGAGAACCAGAGACTGTCGGTCCTGGAACAACTGTGGATTGGAGTTCGCAGACAGAGCCATTGAGAAGAACAAGTGGTTTCTTTCATCAGTTATTTGTCCCCATGTTGGATTACAAATAAATCATAGTGCACCAACGCATGCAACTAAAACACGTGTGAAAAACTCAGAACGATCATATTAATGTAGCGCCCCCTTTACTTTCAGTAAGGGCACTACGCTAGTGGGAGAATGAGAGAGGTAAGTTACTCTCATTCTTGATTGTGTTAAAATTGACTGTCGCCAATTCTGGATTGTCCTGTGGGTCAGTCTGTATGTGTTCAGAGATACGGTCTCATCTCTGGACGGCAGGTGGTGCCGGAGGGCATCCAGGCAGAGCCGCTTCTTCCCAGCAGCCAATGAGAGGAGTTGAGCCTCACTGTGCATGCTGGGAGGGGGTATTTCTGTATTCTGTATTTCCGTTGTTCTTGGTTCTTCGCGGGTTCCTGGTTCCAAGTGCGGCACCCACCTTTAGGGTGTGCACACATCGCAGGCCCCACCACTATGGCCTACCTGGCCTGGGGTCACGCGCCACGTGGAGTTCCAGATTCTAGGCCCTCCTGGCCTAGAGCAGCTGATGCCGCAAAGGGGCCCCAGTGACTGACTGGGTCCCCCTTCTACTGAGGAGATCCCAGGCTGTATGCCGTTCGGTGGGGGATCGGCTTGAGGAGAACCCGGAGGCAGGTTGTCCAAAAGGGCTTGAACGAACCATCGGGGATCTGGTGACCGGGACATTGACAGGTACACTTCCACTGTCAACCGGCGACCCTAGCGCAAATTTACTGGGAAGATAAGCTCAACTATTTAGCTCATCCAAGTTCTAGGCTTGTGGCAGAGGCCCTTCAGAGCCAGGTCTGTGGCAGAGACCTGCTCCTCCCAGCATTCTTAAAGTGACACTTCGGCTGCCAGGCCTGTGGCAGGGGTCTGTCCGAGGGCACTTTGCCCACTCTGGCTGGAGTGGCGACGAATGGTAGTACTATTGCTGAAAGCAGGATTGCTTTCTTCTTCACCCAAGCCTGATACCGCAAAGTTCTTTCTTTTCTTCTTTCTTTTCTGTCTACCTCAAGTTGGTGTTGGTCGTGTTGGGCCAAGAAATAAAGCATTCAGAAAACCTTACCTACGGATTGGACATTCGCTTATTGCTCTACTCACTATCTTTACCCCTAGACAACACATAGAGGTAACTTAATACGCCGATCCCAAAACAATCAGCGGCTCCTCCGGGGGTATCGCTACATTAACGTTTGGTCTGATCAACCAAACTACATTATTGAAGTATATTATTTAAAGACTGTCTGTTAGGTAAAGTAAACTGTTAATATCTATACGTATTCCTTGACTCTAAGCAATTGATTATATTAAGTTGCACAGCATTGTTATCAGAAAGAACTGGGTGAGGCCCCGTACACACGACAGAGGAACTCGACGTGCTTGGCACGTCGAGTTCCTCGTCGAGTTTTGGGATGAAGCCGCCGAGGAGCTCGGCGGGCCGCCTTCTCCCATAGAACAACGAGGACAACGAGAAAATAGAGAACATGTTCTCTATTTTCTCGTCGAGTTCCTCGGCGGCTCCATCGAGCCAAAACTGTACAGACGACAGAGTTTCTCGGCAGAATCCGGGTTTTGACCGAGTTTCTCGGTGAATTCTGCCGAGAAACTCTGTCGTGTGTACGAGGCCTGAGGCCTGGCTAAGAGGTGCTTCAGTGTGAATATCTTGCTGAAGGAATCTCTTTGCTGTGCACTTACACAGGTCTTCATTATAAATATAATTTATTCTGCATACTGTATAATTGTTACCACCATTCCTGACTCTTACAGGGCCCTGTAAGTAGTCCACTATTGTCTTACTTTTGTTACTTTGTTTTATTTTATGCTTACCAAGTAAAATCCCATTGGTTAAGTTAAATCTGTGTGCAGTCCATCTGTCATCCTGGGGATCAGTGCAACACAAGGTAACCATTTGTTAATATATTTACTGTGGAGTGATAAAATATTGTGCTCCCCAACAAGTATCGGGGCCCACAAGTTTTAGGGGTTGATAGCCAGAGCGTAGACCCAAATCAAACCAGAGGCTCATTTGGGGGTAGTGCTACCCCCGTATATATGGCCTCTTAAGAAGGAAAGTGACACACACATACAGAGGAAGATGTATCACACAATTGCATTCACCCAGCAATTAAAGGAACATTACACAGTAGCAGGCATAACATGTTATAACGTAGACACTTGCCTACATGCTTTGTAAAATGTACAGAGCTGTATAAATGTCTTTAAAATATACTGTAAGGCAATACTTAAGATTACTGCCTCTCCTCTCCAGCTAGTCCAATCATAGAATGCTTTGCATTCATTTAGAGGATGCAAAGTGATCTTTACTGGTGCCCGTCCAGAGCGACTAACCTCCTGTTATCAGTGTAATAGAGCAGCTTCTCAAGTCAGGACTCTGAAGATAGTGAAGATCACTGGAGTAGCCATGTCCACTACAATGATTTCCAGCTTCTAGAGGGATGCCACAGTTATGGCACATGCATAATTACTTTGGTCTAAGTTAGACCAATGTAACTATGTTAAAAACACCATACCTGGATTTCTTCTTTAACCACTTCAGCCCCAAAAGGATTTACCCTCTTCCTGACCAGAGCACTTTTTGTGATACGGCACTGTGTCACTTTAACTGACAATTGCGAGGTTGTGCTACCTTGCCCCCAAACAAAATTGATGTCCTTTTTTTCTGCAAATAGAGCTTACTTTTGATGGTATTTGATCACCTCTGCGGTTTTTCTTTTTTGAGCTATAAACGAAAAGAGCAACAATTGTGAAAAAATATATATTTTTTACTTTTTGCTATAATAAATATCCCCCAAAAATATATATAAAAAAAAAAAATTTTGTTCCGTTTAGGCTAATGTGTATTCTTCTGCATATTTTTTGTAAAAAAAAACAACGCAATAAGCGTATATTGTTTGGTTTGCGCGAATTTATAGCATCCCAGAATCAGTGTGTCAGGAGAGTACTTACCGAGGCCGAGATGCCAAGAGCGGTTCACCCTTGTGACTAGGTGCACTCTGCCCACTGGAGGTGAGACAGAGAGAGGATGGCACGAAGAGGCACAGGCTACCATGGAAGGAAGACTTGCGTAGAGGTCCTCTGTAGAGAAGTGCAGCTGTGTGATGACTGGGGGTCGCAGGACAAGAGTTCCACAGAAAGTCCAGAACAGAACAAGGATCAAACACAGGAGGCCAAAGGCAGATCTGGGTACAGGCCAAGGGTCAAGCACTGGAGACAGAAGACAGATCTGGGTCACAGGCAGAGGGTCAAACACTGGAGACAAGGCGGAGTCCGTAGGAAAGCCAGAGGTCGGTGCAGGAGAAGAGCAGAATGGTCAAGGTCAACTTGGGTCACAAAAGGTAATTAGATGCAGGAAACAGGAAGCAGAACACAACAGGAAGCTGAAGACAAACCAGCAATTCCTCTGAGCACTTGCTCAGCTTTTATAGGCAGCCATGAAGTCATGTGATGCGTGCACTAAGCAGCTGACAGCTTCTCTCTGTCAACTTTGCTGCCATCTAATGTCCAATGTATAATATGCTTCTCTGACACAGTGGGAGCCCTGAGCATGTTACTTGTCAGGTCGCCATCCACCAGATGCCATCAGTTGTCCCCAGCAGATTCCCTCCTTACATCAGGCATCCCCAGTGGAGTCCCTCCTTACATCAGGTGTCCCCAGCGGAGTGCCTATTTACATCAGGGGCCCCCAGGCGGAGTGCCTCCTTACATCAGGCATCCCCAGCGGAGTCCCTCTTTACATCAGGAATCCCCAGCAGAATGATTCCTTACATCGGTGTTGTGGCAAAATCGGTTTCCCCCAGAAAACCTGTTTCCCCTGGCTCTCGGCTGAGATTGGAACTCCGCCCCTCCAGCCTACTGCACTCCAGCTCCTCCTAATCTCTGCCCCTCCAGCCCTCTGCACTATAGCTCCTCCCACTCTCCCTCAAAATGTTATTTGGCCGTCTTCCGCCCCCTGTTTTCATGCGGAAAACTGTCTCAGTACAACACAATGAAAACAGGGGGCAGGGCGGGGCATGGGCGGTAGACAGCTGAATAACATTGCGAGGGAGAGTGGGAGGAGCTGCAGTGCAGAGGGCCGGAGGAGTCGAGTTCGCATATGATCTGAGAGCTAGAGGGAAACAGGAAAGAGATCTTGCAGCAGTGGCGGCAGTCATATTTTTGGAGCCAGAAGCAGCCCGGGACAAAAACAGTCCTGATTTACCTGGACAAAGGCAAAATCCTGGGATTTTAATCAGGACGGCCTTTGATCGGGATTGTCCCAAAAAAACCCGGACTGTTGGCAAGTATGCATACTACCACCCGTAGTGCAATTGAGCGTCTCCTCCGGGGAACATCCCTCGCATGATCCTGGTGTACGCAATGATGTCAGACATCAGCTCACTCCATCTCCCGCAGGGCAGGCAGGATCTTCTAGGGCAGTGGCCACGGCAGACACAAGAGTGACAAGAGTACTGAGGGAAGACAGTAGGTGTTTGGTGGACAGGTCCAGTGGTGAGTTATAGAAGAAGTTAACTTTATTTATTATATTTTCTAAATTTAATAAAGTTATTACTGACTTTGTTTGTTTTTTGTCCCCCCACAAAGCAGCCCTTTTAACACCCCTGACTCACAATGCAGCCCTTTTGGTGGTTGTGATTTTTTTTTAGGGGGGGCAGCATTTCATTCTTGGACCCAGGTAGCACAATGTCTTGGGCCAGCCCTGCCTGTGGCACTGCATCTATAATAAGCAGAGGAAATAAAACAGAGATGTATATTTATCATGCGATGAAGGTTAAAGTGCAGGTGGCTCCATAAAACTGTAACCAGATCATGACCTTCAGAGATTGAGTTGGACATAACTCTCACCGACTGGGAGCATTACTAATCATGAACACAACACCACAAGAAAGTACGACATAGAAAATCCGAGTCACACACTATAGAAATACATTTCTGTGTCCGAAGATGGGACTTGTGTTTGCAGGCACATTGCTGGAAGGGAAATAGATGACTGATCTATGGAAAGACCACCTTTCTGGAAGATTCCACAGATCAAGAATGAAGAGATGTGCTCTTCTAGACAGGTGCTGTTAGTATTACGTACCCATAACCCTCCAGGCTAATTTGATCTAAGAATCAGCTGATCAGTCAGGTTTTGAAGCGTCAGAGAGAGATATTTATTTCAAAACACTCTGTCATTTTCGAGGCATTTATTAGAGCAGAATATTTTAAATTGCAAAGAATTTGAAAAAAAGATGACTTCCAGGTATGGCAATTTCAACATTGTTATATTGGTCCAGCTTATGTCATACCTGTGGGGTCCCTGTAAAAGCTGGAAATCACTGTAGTAGGCACCTGAAATACAGAGATCTCCACTAGCTTCTGGATCCTGTTGTATTGTAAGCAGCTGCCCTGCCACTTGGCATGGAGCCCATTCAGGGAACACTTTACATTTTCTCATTGAATGCGTTCTCTAATCGGATGAGGTGGAGAGCTGGGCTTGTGATGTCATAATCTCCACCTCATCTATTCATAAACCACTTTGCATTTATTGAGTGAATACAAAGTGTTCCCTCCCTGATTGGGCCCTGGAGACAGTCGAGCGGAGGATGTAAGCACGTAAGCATGGTGGCCATGTCTGTTTACTTGGGGATCTGCGAGAAACAGAGAGATACTAAGATGCATTATACCATCAGCTAAAAAAGTTAGGAGCCAGAAAACGCACCCCGTCCCGACGAGCTTGCGCGCAGAAGCGAACACATACATGAGCAGTGCCCGCATATGTAAACGGTGTTCAAACCACACATGTGAAGTATCGCCGCGATTGGTAGAGAGAGAGCAATAATTCTAGCCCTAGACCTCCTCTGTAACTCAATACACGCAACCTGTAGATTTTTTTAAACGTTGCCTATGAAGATTTTAAAGGGTAAAAGTTTGCCGACATTCCACGAGCGGACGCAATTTTGAAGCGTGACATGTTGGGTATGAATTTACTCAGCGTAACATTATCTTTCATAATATAAAAAAAAATGGGATAACTTTACTGTTATCTTATTTTTTAATTAAAAAAAGTGTAATTTTTTCCCAAAAAAGTGCGCTTGTAAGACCGCTGCGCAAATACGGCGTGACAGAAAGTATTGCAACGATCGTCATTTTATTCTCTAGGGTGTTAGGATAAAAAATATAAATAATGTTTGGGGAGTTCTAATTAGAGGGAAGAAGATGGCAGTGAAAATAGTGAAAAATTACATTAGAATTGCTGTTTAACTTGTAATGCTTAACTTGTAATACCAACGGCCACCACCAGATGGCGCCAGCTCACACATCTGGTGGTAATAACTTGTAATACCAATGGCTCACCACCAGATGGCGCCAGCTCACAAAAAAGGAGGGAGTTATTCTTGGCACTTTCTCCGTTAATGGTTTCGTCCCGTTCTGCAGAGGTCCCCGGCCTCTACAAAGGTATGGAAGAGTTAAATGAAATTAGGTGCACATGTGGAGTATGCTCTACTGGCATGGCAGGACCCCATACTGTTACTGGGAGTGAGGTAGCTGTGATATGCTGGACAGGTGGATGTGGACAGGGCTCAGCATGTCCCTCCTAAATACAATTTACAGAAAAGTTGGACATGGTCACAGGGACCCGGAGAGTTAACTGGAGAACAGTTATGGTGCAAGTGTGCGCAGTGTATGTTCATCCCTAAAAGTAGAGGCTCACCGTAAGGTTGAGTATTCTCTTACGGCAGCCTTAGCCTTGTCCCAGGGCATTGATGAAATCAGCAGTAAAGTAAAGATACCACATGTGTAGTCAAGTGATCCTGTTAAAGGTGCCTAGCATAGCCCAGAAGGACTCACCCCAGAGTAGGCCTCTCATGTGACCCTTGCTTGGCATCCAACGAGGAAGGAAACATGGAGGATGTAATTACCACCCCATGTATACTACCCCAGCCTCCCAATTACATACATAAGCCTCGTACACACGACCGAGTTTCTCGGCAAAAACCAGCAAGAAACTTGCTGGGATTTTTTTTTTGCCAAGGAAACCGGTCGTGTGTACATTTTTCGACGAGGAAACTGTCGTGGATCCCGTCGAGCCAATAAAAGAGCATGTCTTATTTTTCCTCGACGGGAATGGAGAAACTTGCCTTGTCGAGTTCCTCAACAGCCTAACAAGGAACTCGACGAGGAAAACTATGTGTTTCGCCTGTCGAGTTCCTCGGTCGTGTGTACGAGGCTTTATATTGGTTCAAGCTGGACCAATTGCCTTATGTAAAAACGACCATACCTTTAATTCAGCTTTAAGTGTGTAGGTGAGGCTAGGATGCAGTCATGTACAGCCTAAAGTTGGCAAGCCAAGGGACTAAAAAGAGCATCATTTGTGTCCTTCCAGCCATGTGGGAGTTAAAGGAAAATGAAAGCATAAAGGAAAATTGTAATGGTTTAGGAGCAGTTTTATTATGGTTTTATTATGGTAATTTCCATCAATTGATTTATGTCTATTTTTAACTATAATGCATTTTCTTTAAAAAGCAAACACTTTGTGTGAGGAAAAGGGTTCTCAGAACACTATGGGGTTGATTTACTAAAACTCGAGTGCAAAATCTGGTAAAGCTGTGCATGGTAGCCAATTGGTTTCTATGAAGAGCTGCACTAAATGTTGCACTCTCCAGTTTTAGTAAATCAACCCCTGTGGGTTATCGAAAGAGACAGCACAGCAGATTAGCTTGCTTGCCAGATCCCTTTATCTGATCAAAACCTCAGACTGAGTCGCCTGATAAGGGATGTCATGACTCTGATGCATCACACAGTTCTGAAGAATAATCACCTTGTATCAATAAAAATATAATAGCAGTAAGATAGTATTGTACTGCGTTAGCCACCAATTAAGCAAAATGTTTAAGCTATCAATTATACCCTTATAGTGGCACCATTCTCTGCATCATTGTGTTGTTACTGCAGGGTGTCATAATGACATACAGTATCTCACAAAAGTCAGTACACCACTCAAATTTTTGTAAATATTTTATTATATGTTTTCATGTGACAACACAGAAGGAATTACACTTTCCTACAATGTAAAGAAGTGAGTGTACAGCTTGTATAACAGTGTAAATTTGTTGTCCCCCTCAGAATAACTCAACACACAGTCATTAATGTCTAAACCGCTGGCAACAAAAGTGTGTATGTCCCTAAGTGAAAATGTCCAAATTGGGTCCAAAGTGTCAATATTTTATGTGGCCACCATTATTTTCCAGCACTGGCTTAACCCTCTTGGGCATGGAGTTCACCAGAGCTTCACAGGTTGCCACTGGAGTCCTCTTCCACTCCTCCATGATGACATCACAGAGCTTGTGGATGTTAGAGACCTTGCGCCAAATGGTATTGCGCATATCTTTGAAAATTGTAAATTATGTCCTTTCCCTACGCTGCAATCCAAATTCCAGCCTCCACGGAATATATATTTTTACTATATCCAGCTGTGACATGTGATTAAGGCACAAATTGGCTCTGATCCATTGGTATTGGTGGAGGTCTACAAGGGCTTCATATCACGATCCTACTATATGCTGCTGCTTATCTTTTTGAGGGATTTTCCTTCAAAGGCTGAGACATGGGTGATGGGAACGTGATGTGGGGGCATCTGAGGAGGAACAATGGGAGGAGGCACTACAGGGTGTTCAAATGTGCTCACTTACGCTACATGCTTCCACTGTTATACAAGCTGTACACTCACTACTTTACATTGTAGCAAAGTGTCATTTCTTAACATCAAAAGATATAATAAAATACTTAGGCCCCTTTCACATGTGCGGACCGTATGTCCGCATTTTCATCCATCCGTTTGCGGATGAAAACGGGACATACATTGGTCCCTATGTGATTGCGGGTGTCAGCGGATAAACATCCGCTGACACCCGTAATCACCCGCCTCTGCAAAGATCCGATTTTGCGGACGGATTTTGCGGGGACCACCCTGTCAGCCGCCGGCTCAGCGGGGATCAACGGAGGGAATCCCCGCTGAGCATACAGACACACAGAGGCGAATCATTACTGATCCGCCCCGTGTGAAAGGGCCCTTACAAAAATGTGAGGGATGTCCTCACTTTTGTGGGATAGTGTGTATAATAAATGCCAAGGTATGCAGGTCAGATAGAGATGAGCAGTCCTATTATTTGGTAGTAAAAATAATAATAATGGTATTATAAAACATAATTTTATTTACAAATAGTGTTTTTATGTGATCCTAATGAAAAAAAACATTTAATAAACAACTTCATGCAGCAAATTAACTGCATATGCTATCCAGGAGACATTAAAGTGGCACTAAAGGTTCAGTTTTTTTTTTTTTTAAATAACAAACATGTCATACTTACCTCCACTGTGCAATTAGTTTTGCACAGAGTGGCCCAGATCCTCCTATTCTGGGGTCCCACAGCGGCTCTCTCAGCTCCTCCCCACAATAGATAACCCCCTCTGGGAAGCTCTCTCCCGAGGAGGTTACCCTGCCGGCGCGCTCCCGTATCATACACTCATCGTTCGTAGCCGCCGAGTGTATGACTCGGCCCCGCCCCCGCGTTGTTGGATTTGATTGACAGCAGCGGGATCCAATGGCTGCGCTGCTATCAATCTATCCAATAAAGAGCCGAGAAGCAGTGGACAAATCAACGCGGGATCGCGCCCACAGATTTTTAGGGCTCAGGTAAGTAAAACGGGGAGCTGGGGGGACAAACACTGCAAGGTGTTTTTTCACCTTACTGCATAGGATGCAGTAAGGTGAAAAAACACAAAGGTTTACAACCCCTTTAAGCTGTGTTAAAGGGTAAGTTCATCTTTTCTCAGAAAAAGGAAAGGTAAACTGACTCCAAATATCCTGCCCACCCCTCTGGATTCCACTGCACATGGCACCAGTGATACTCAATGCTGCCGGTTTAGTGGTCCATACATAGCAAAACAGGCCCAGCTTACAATGGTAAGCACTCATTGGTCAGCGCAGCTACACGAGCAACGGGAAGCACAATTGAGGCTTCTTCTTCTGGTAAGGTGTTCCAGAAGAAGTAAGCACTTCACACTGGTCATGTGGTCACGTTGACCAATGAGTGATTGCCTGCTATTACAAGAATAATGATGGATACTCACTCTAGGGCTGGGTATTGCACAGTACGATGTACAGACCCCTATATTGGCAGCACAAAGTGGTGACCAGGATATTTGGAGTAAGTTCACCTTTTCATTTCTCCTACTCATTTCTCATTCTCATTTTTTCATTAGAGTCACACAGAAACAGTGGGGTAGATTCAGTAAGCAATTGCGTCTGCGTAACCATAGTTACGCAGCGCAATTGCTTAGTTGCGCCAGCGTAACGACTTTTCTGTATTCAGAAAGCTTGTTACGCCGACTGCAGCCTAAGATATGACTGGCATAAGGCTCTTATGCCGTCGTATCGTAGGCTGCATTCTTACGATGGCCGCTAGGTGGCGTTCCCGTAGTGGTCAGCGTAGAGTATGCAAATTGCATACTCACGCCGATTCACAACCCTACGCGTGCCCTGCGTACGCATTTTACGTTGTTTGCGTTCGTCGGGTTCCGCGTAAGGCTGCTCTTGCTATTAGCAGGGGCAGCCAATTCTAAGTATACCCGTCGTTCCTGCGTCGCGATGTTTGAAAATTACGTCGTTTGCGTAAGTGAATCGTGAATGGCGCTGGACGCCATTTACATTCACGTTGAAGCAAATTACGTCCTTGCGACGTCATTTGCCGCAATGCACGTCGGGAAAGTTTCCCGACGGAGCATGCGCACTACGTTCGGCGCGGGAACGCGCCTAATTTAAATGATCCACGCCCCCTACGGGATCATTTAAATTACGCGCCCTTACGCCGGGCAGTTTTAGGGAGCGCACACGCAAATTACGGAGCTACTGCTTCGTGAATGAAGCGTAGCGCACGTAATTTACGGAGGCGCAGCGTAAAAACGGTACGCTGCGCCTCCGTAAGAGGGCGCAAGTCGTACCTGAATCCAGCCCAGTATCAGTAAAAAAAACACTTATTATAATTATATTGATTATTATTATTACTACTACTACTATATACCAGGAATGCTAGTCTCTATCTGGTCTGAATACCTTAGTGTACATTATATAATGGACTGCAATTTCTGAGCTTACTTCTTGGTTTATTTTTTTCTCCATTGCATCTGAACTTCTATGAACCTACAGGCAGAGAGATCTGTACAGTCAGGATTGTGAAGAAAATGGATAATTCCTCACATCAGAAGAACAGCACAAGAAATCTAAAATGATTTGTTTCTTTAACATGGTCTAATAAAGTTGGCTGAACCTTGAAAAATAGTGTTGGTGGGCAGTATGGAGATCTGGGCACTCCGTTCACAAATGTCCTTGTGTTGTCACTAGAAGAAAAAAATATGTCCCTGTGTCCATCATATGTGACATGTACCAGGAAAAATTAAAGGGTGGTAGGAAGCTGACAGTGGGGGATTATGATGAGGAAGGAGATGATGATGACAAGGGGTGGGGTGGTAGGATACATATATGCTTACCACTGGCGTGAAAAGGTTAAGGAGACTGTCAGGAGTTAACATATTGGAAGTAAAAACATAGGTGTCAATTCACTAACTTTACCAAATTCGATAATGCAGTCACGTGACTCATTTGCATAAAATATTGCATGCGGCAAATTAAGTCCAATTCATATATATATATATAAAAAAATACAACGATTATGTGGTATTTAAAAAAAAAGTGCCTGTAAGCATTGCTTTAAAAACTCCAAAAAGTCCAATTCACAAATGGACCAGAGAGTAAAAAAGCATGCGATATTTACCACCAGGGTTTTGCTGGCAGTATCACATGCGGTATTTGTCAAAAAACAGGATGGGGTCGGGAAGCCGGCCGCCATGTCCTTAACAGCAGATGACTCATCAGCTGTCAATGGGTTTCCTGCTGACAACTGAATAAAAACAAAACAAAAAAAACAGACAATTAAAAAATGATGAACAAAAAGAAACATACCAAAATGGAAACAAAAGGGTGTGGGGTCCCCCCAAAATCCATACCAGACCCTTATCCGAGCATGCAGCCAGGCAAGTCAGGAAAGGGTTGGGGCGAGCAAGTGCCCCCCTCCTGAACCATACCAGGCCACATGCCCTCAACATGGAGGCCCTTGGGGGAAAAGGACCTCTTCACCACAACCATGGCTGGCCCCCCACCTATGTGAATAAGTATTGGGTACATAGTACCCCTACCCATTCACCAAAAAAGTGTCACAATGTAATAAAAACACAGAGACAGTTTTTTATTACTGTGTTTTTATTACTTTGTGACACTTTTTTGGGGAATGGGTAGGAGTACTATGTACCCCATACTCATTCACATGGGGGGATATGGGGGCCCCCTTATTAAAAGAGGCTTCCAGATTCCGATAAGACCCCCACAACCACCGGCCATGGTTGTGGGGATGAGGTCCCCCGCCCCAAAGCACCTACTCCCTCATGTTGAGGGCATGTGGCCTGGTATGGTTCAGGAGGGTGGGGGGGACGCCTGACATGCCGGGCTGCATGCTCAGATAAGGGTCAGGTATGGATTTTAAAATAATTCATTTAATTAGACCCGAAGGGCCTGCTAAGCATTGGACTGTGTTTTTTTTTTTCATCATTTTTAATTGTCTACTTTTTTTTTACATTCAGCTGTCAGTGGGGAACCTGCTGACAGCTGATAAATCATCTGTTGTGGTCGGCTTCATATGTAGTAAATTACTGCATTAAATAATGCGGTAATTACCGCTAAATAAAACAAATACCGCATTTAGTATTTAACGCAAAACTCTTAATGAATTTTACCTCATTTTATGAGCCGATATATAACTTTTCGTGAATGGACCCCATAGTATCTCCCTTGTATCCTAGGATCTGACTTTTATTCTGTTCCAATCTATGACCTGCTGGGGAGCATTGCCATGTATAGGTACACTGCTTTTCCTACAAATTGCACATACAGAATATGTGAAGAGCTGCGGTCTAAAAAAAAATACATAGCACCTGTGATTGGTAGAATGGGCAACAGTGCCCTTTCATTGATATTAGTGGGAGAAATTGTGCCGCATCATTAGAATCAGTGGAAGAAAATGTGCCCCATTGTTGGTGTCAGTGGGAGGAACAGTGGCCAATCATTGGTGTCAGCGGGAGGAATTATGACACATTATTGTTGTCAGTGGGATGAATAGTGTCCCATTGGCTGGATAAAGGCAAGCAAAGGTCCACGGTTCACTGTTTGGGGATCACTTCTATAGAGGTATTGGGATCCCTATCTTTTTCATATGAAGGGTTGTCAATTTAAATGTTATATTGCAATCCAACCTCCTGGGAGCATTCTTCTTCAAAGATCTTATTCCATCTCTCTTACACGTCACCAGATGAACCCATACTCCACATGCATTTGTTACTGTAATAGGGGGGTCATATGGTCATATAAGGCCTGGGCTTGGTCACAAATCTTTTACAACCTCAAATCCATCCTCTCCAGATCATTTCCCCAAACATCCCTCAATGTTTCCATGATCACTAGACCACACATGGCATCTAGGGGGGCATTTCCAGCTCTGCCTATAAATGGAGTTTACCATAGAATCAACCAAATAATGGCTTTTGAAAAAATATATGGTAAAGGGCACTACGGACACAACATGGACCTAGGAACTGTTGATTACATATGGTGACTTCACTTGGCCCCCTCATATTAGGAAATAGCTACACTAAAAAACTAAAATAATTCACCAAATTTATGAGTTGGTAGAAATCATGTAATCTTGTGCTCTTCACTCTATGTATTTATCTAGTCCTGTTTGGGAATTTCAACTGTTCTCTATCCTTACAGTTTGATTTAAAACCGAATAGAATATTAGAACCCAAAATATAACAGCGATATGCTGCAGCTGAATAGGACTAGGTAGGCCGTGCACCTAGAGGTGTGTATGTTTAGGCAAGTATGTGCCCAGGGATGTATGCCCATAATGCGAGGCGGGCTTTGCTTGGGGCATTCGTCCTTGGGCGCCTGCTGCCCTAAACAGAAAAACTGCTGAGAGCAACACCCAGCCACATACATTGCAGCAGCTGTCAGACTCTCATAGATTTTGACCTGCTGGTGGCAGAGGGGCTGGATGGCATACTTGTACCCTCCAGGCACAGCTAATTGCCATAGACTTGTGCACCAGGACCTTAAATGAGTTGTAAAGGCAGAAGGTTTTTGATCTTAATGCATTCTATGCATTAAGATCAAAAACCTTCTGTGTGTGGCAGCCTCCCCAGCACCCCCTAATACTTACCAGAGCCCCATCCCGATCCAGCAATGTCCACGAGTGTCTTAGCCATCCGTGAGACTCTCCTCTTGATTGACTGAGTCACAACAGCAGCGCCATTGGCTCCCGTGGCTGTCAATCAAAGTTAGTTAGCCAATCCGGGGAGAGAGGGGGCAGGCCTGGTTAGGGGCTCCGTGTCTAAATGGACCCACGAAGCTGTGACTCGGCTCGGGTGTCCCAATAGCAAGCTGCTTTTTGTGGGGGCACTCGACAGAAGGGAGGGGCCAGGAGCAGCGAAGAGGGGCCCAAGAAGAGGAGGTTCCAGGCTGCTCTGTGCAAAACCAACTGCAGCAGAGCAGGTAAGTATAACATGTTATTTATTTTTTATTTTGTAAAGAGACTTTACAATCATTTTAATGCCCAATGTGCAAGAGGCCAAACAGGTAATTGATTCACTTAACGGCTGTTTTCCTGGAGATATGCTTTTACATACAAACATCCCTTTAATAATTTTGGACATGCACAGTAGGATATATAATATATTTTCTTATTTAGTCAGTAAACATTTGCACAAAGAACACTTTTTGCTGTATTATTGAACATTTTAAAACTCTTGCTGACAAGACGGTTGTCTGTTAATTAGAGAGGAAACATAGATAGTGGAAACATTGAGGCCAATGCAGGATTTTCAATTGCAGACATTATTTCATTTGGATGCCATGACTGTTTAATTTGATTAAATGCCATAGAACCTTCTCTATGATTCACAATTTGGCTTTACCAGAAGTCCAAGCAGGGCAAGCTGGCTCTCTGAAGGCCAAGGCAGTCAAATGAAGGTCATCCTGGGACACAGAACTTTAGGTGGATATGTCACAGGGAACATAGTCAGAATTAATGTCCTAAAGTAGGTCTAAGATGAAAGCTTTAATATGGTAATGTAAGATTAGAAGTTGTTTTAAAGCCCAACTTAACACAGGTATTTTAAATCTTTAATACTCGCATTAAGCCTGTAATATTTTTATTGCTCCATGAGCTCTCTGTAAGCTGAACTCAGTGCTTCTGATATGTTTAGCAAAGTCCGGGCCCCTGAAGCCCAATGGTGATCTCCAGCGTTAGGGACAGCTCACATCCTTCAGTGTAGAGTGGGTTACAAGGCATGGTGAGTGTAATGCAAGATGAACAGGTGGGCGCCAGACACTTTTTGAATGCCAAGAGATTTATTGTTTCTTAAACAGAACTGTGGGAGAGAGGATTAAGGCCAGGACACCCTTAGGTAGATGCAGGAAGATGTAGATGTAGGTAGAAAGCTATACAGGTGAAGGCCTCCAACCGGGCACCACTTCTGTATAGGTAGGACCGCTGTCTCCTATGGCAACAATCTTGTAGCTGTTACTAATGGTGAAGGTATTCAACTGCAATACAAACAGTTCTCGTTACCCCACACTCACTCAAGACTGTGGGTCTTCACTCAACAAGTTCACAGTCTCTCTCCCTAGACTTCAGATCCACTAGCCACTGGATCCCCTGAGCTCTTTCACTGTAGCATTCAGTATCTTTCTCAAGCATCACCCCCGCTTCACTGCTGAGTCCCTGGCTTGGCACTCACAAATATTCCTCAAGCTTCACCCCTGCTGACATGTTAGGTCCCTGGCTTGGCACTCCACAAGTGTCACCTCTACTGTCCTGGCTTGTGACTTGGCACTTGCTGATGCTTACCCACTTCTTCACTGTCCCCGGCTGACAAGAAGTCTGCTCTGGTACTGGACTCACCTTACTCACAATGGTCTCTGGTAGCAAAGTGGATGGTCCTTTTGTGGCGACAGCTTCCCCTCTACCTCTGACCATGACCGGTTTCTCGGCCAGCGGAACCGTTACTTCTGGTTGGAATACAAGTCTGCAGTCCCAACCCTGCACTACTTCTGGATAGGCATTAGGTTTCTGTCCTAACAGCCCGGGACAATATGACACACGTCCACCCAGACAGCCACCCAGGTGGCACAGAACACCCTAATTCTGGAATTGCTGCACTTCTCTTTTCTGTCACTAGATGGCTAGGTATCAGGTGGCATTAGATAAGACAAGGGCAATGCAAGGACAGGTTAGGAATGAATGGGGTGTCTCAGCCAATGGGCAGTGATTTTCTTAGGTCCCTTGGCCTGCTGGGAGAGCCTATTTATTTAGGTGGAGTCAGGTGATCAGGATTTTCTGTGCCACCTGGATGGCTGTCTGGGTGGACGTGTGTTGTATTGTCCTGGGCTGCTAGGCCAGAGACCTGAGGCCTATCCCGTGGGGCATCTGGCTGCCAGAGATTTGAGGGCCTATCCAGAAGCAAGAGAGCAGCGTAGGGTTGGGATTGCGGCTTGCGGTCCAACCAGAAGTAACGGTTCTGCTGGCCGGAGAACGTCTCGTGGTCGGAGGTAGAGGGGATGCTGTCGCCACTAAGGGACCATCCACCTTATTGCCAGCGAACATTGTGAGTAGCTGAAGCAAGTACCTGAGCAGAATTCTCACCCACGGGTACCTGAGCAGCATTCTCACCCACGGGGACTGTGAAGAACTGGGAAACTTCAGCAGACGTCAAACCAGTGACCGAGCAGGCCAGTGGGGTGAAGCTTGAAGAGTGTCTGTGAGTGCCCAGCTAGGGACCCAGCAGGGACACGGGGTGATGCTTGAGGAAGATACTCAGTGTGAAGATTGGAAGAGCTCAGGAGATCCAGTGGCAGTCTAAGTGATAGACTGGGAGCTCAGTTGAGTGAAGATCTAAAAAGGAGATGGTGGAGGAAGTGAAAGAGTTCATTACACTCACATCAAAAACTTTAAAAATGTGCAGAGTAACGACGCCCTGGCATGCAAACAACCGTCACAAGGTCTCCTCATCTTGATGCGTTTTGCCCCAGTGGAAGGGGCGAAACGCGTCAAGCTGAGGTGACCTTATGAATAAACTTAGCAGTATTACCGTATATACTTACATATGTTTAAAATGGATATCTGGTCACAGTGAAAGCTGGGAAGGTGATAATTAAGATTTGGATCAAGGATATCCCATACACTCTCTTAAAAATACCGGTAGAAGAAAGGAGTCATTCCTATATAATCACCGTATCTAACAATCCTGATCAGTAATGGGAAACACCATCCTAATATAACAAACAGGCATATTTAAAGATTTTTTTCTGGTGAGTGGGGACCCAGGAGGGGAGCACGGAGAGTCACCTGACAACCACACCAAACTGCATAGCTTGCACAAGCTCAGCACTCCATACTGAATGGACTTTATATGATTGCACTTTATTTGTTTGCACTTTAATTGCACTGAGCACTTTATATCACATTGTTAAGTAATGTTATGCTATTGAATATGTTGATGCAGGTATTTTTTAATTAGATACCATATTAATGTTATGTTTATAGGAGCAGCAGAGTTTAATATTCATTTATATAACACTTAAGACACAGGTGAGCTTTTCTCAACTGAATTCAATTTTATCAACATGATGACCTCTATCGGTCAGCCTCTCCTTAAGCAGATAATCGTGTAATAACATGTACTTAAAGTGATTTTTTTGCTAAACATAACAAACATGTTACACTGCTCTGTGCAGTGGATTTGCACAGAGCAGCCCCAATCCTCCTTTTCTCAGGTCCCTCTTCTGTGCTCTTGGCCTCTCCCTCCTTTTGAGTGTCCCCACAGCAAGCAGCAGACAAACAGGTACCACTTATGTAGATTTGTGTCATCTCTGTGTATCACCTGAGGCCAGTCACATCCCTGGGTGTACAGTATGTAAGGGTTTACTGTCACTTTAGGCTTTAACGCCTGGATTTGGGCTTCTAATATCAACATATTGAGCCACATCTTGCTTAAAAGGATAGTTCACCTTTACAAAAAAACTGCCTATGCAGGTATAGGATGTTTGTAGATTAAAACAAACCGTGCAGCTCTGACTAAAGATAAATAATACTCTTCCCATAGATGTAGGCAATTTACATACCTTATGAAGCCTGGTTGGAATACTCCCAGGACGTTGATAAGTGAGGCCTAGTGATCACTTTCTTCACTTTCGGGTGCCGCTGCACAGTGATCTCCTGTTCGACAAGTACATGACAGTCCCAGTCTCTTCTATATCAATCCGCCGGGCAAACTTGTCGCACAGGAGATCACTGCACCCGAAAGTAGAGAAAGAGTCCTCTTGACTGGGGAAAGTTTTTTTTTTTTCCTTTTTATTTCTACAGCCTGCAGATCACAGGCGCCCAGTCTTCTCTCTGCCCACCCTCTTCCTTCTTCTCTGACTGGGGTGGCTCACCAGCCCCATTGCAGCCAGACCCCAGCTCCAGCAGCCAGACCCCATGGCCAGCAGCTCAGTTCCAGAAGCTGGACCCTTGGCCCCAGCAGCCAGAGCCTTGGCCCCAGCAACCAGGCCCCAGCCCCAGCAGCAAGGGCCTAGCAGCCAGACCCCGGGCCCCAGCAGCCAATCCCTTGGCCCCAGCAGCCAGGCCCCAGGACCAGCAGCCAGACCCCAGGACCAGCAGCTGTGTGATCAGGCTGCATTTTATGGGCACTGGTATAGCTACATTTAATTGACACTGGTAAGGCTACATTTTATTGGGGGGGGTGGGGTCGGCGCCGGCACGAAGCGTCACCTCCCTGAAATTAGTTAATTTGTTTTGTAGGTTGAGATGTCTGGCTTTGCTCTCAGCATTGGAGAACTCACTCCTGTGAGGTGAGCAGTGACGACTAGGCCTCACTTAGCAATGTCCTGGGAGTATTCCAGTCAGGCTTCATAAGGTATGTAAATGGCCTATACCTAGCAAGGGCTTTATTCAACTTTAGTCAGAGATGCCCCTTATCTGCACAAACAGTTTTGTTGTAAAGGTGAACAATCCCTTTAAACTACACCTACATTCACATGAAAGCACTACCAGTTTATTTTTGGGCCCTGTGCAGCTTTCAAGTGTACAGTACATGTTTGATTACACCTGTATATCCTGCTTTATACATTTTATTGACCATCCCTATGAGGCACCTTCGCATTATAGGACATTTTTTATCCATACCAAGAGGAATATTTCTGACTGTAGAGGTTTTACAATGTTACAATAAATAGTGCAGATCTGCAGTGCGCAGGAAACGCACACAGATGAATGCTGGGTATGTGGAGGTCTGAAATTCATAACATTGCCTTGCAGTACTTTTCCTCTCTGGCTCATTTCTATACAGAGCCATTAATTCTGAGTCTGACTGGGAGACTTGCAACATCTGTTTACATTCTTAGCAGGACTGCACAGGATTCTACGCCATAATAACGCTGCCTATATGATTAACCCCCCAGTTTCCATGAAAGAGGTCTCATGATCAGAGCCGTACTATTGTTAGCCATGTACACATCAGTTCTTGTATTTCGTTTTTTGAGAAGGATTCACCCCACAACCTCCTTTTTCCCCTTTAACCATTTCAGCCCTGGAAGGTTTACCCCCTTCATGACCAGGCTATCTTTGGCGATACGGCACTGCATTGCTTTAACTGAAATTGCGCCTTAATGCGAAGCTGTACTCAAACAAAATTTAAATAGAGCTTTCTTTTGGTGGTATTTGATCACCTCTTCGGTTTTTACTTTATGCGCTATCAACAAAAAAAGACTGACAATTTTGAAAAAAAAACCAATATTTTTTTTCTGCTTTAAAACACATCCAATAACAAAATGTAAAAAAAAAATGTCTTCATCAATTTAGGCCAATATGTATTCTGCTACATGTGCATGACGAAAAATTTGTTTTGTTTTGATTAGTTAATCTAGTTATTTAATTTAGTTAAATTTGGTTGATTCGTTCAATTCCTATTCGGAATTCGTATTCGGAATTTTAGAATTTGCTGATTTTTTTTTTTCAATCCAAAACGATCAAATCGATCCATTTTCAAATCAGTCGAAACGACAATTTTACATTATTTTCGATTCGAATACAGCAAAGTGAACAAACAAAAGAAAAATCTTCATCAAATGATTACAGTGGGGTGGATTCAAGAAGCAATTGCGCCTGTGTAACCATAGGTTACACAGCGCAATTGCTTACTTGCCCCGGCGTAACGGGTGCTCCTGATTCAGGAACCTCGTTACGCCGACTGCAGCCTAAGATCTGCGCGACATAAGGCTCTTATGCCCGCATATCTTAGGCTGCATTCTTGTGATGGCCGCTAGGTGGCGTTCCAGTTGTGCTCAGCGTATAGTATGCAAATTGCATACTAGCGCCGATTCACAACGTTGCCCGAGCCCTGCGTACGCAATTTACGTCGTTTCCGTACGGCGGTTTTTGCGTAAGGCTGCCCCTGCTATTAGCAGGGGCAGCCAATGTTACGTATACCCGTCGTTCCCGCGTCGCGAAATTAGAATTTTACGTATTTTGCGTAAGTGAATCGTGAATGGCGCTGGACACCATTCACGTTCACTTTGAAGCAAATGACGTCCTTGCAACGTCATTTGCCGCAATGCACGTCGGGAAAGTTTCCAGACGGAGCATTGTGCTCTACGATCGGCGCGGGAACGCGCCTAATTTAAATGATTCCCGCCCCCTACGGGATCATTTAAATTGCGCGCGCTTGCGCCGGGCATTTTGCCGGCGCGCCCGTGCAATTTACGGAGCTTCTGCTCCGTGAATCGAGGGCGGCGCAAAAAAATTGCGGGGGCGCAGGGCAAAATCGTTGCCCTGCGCCTCCGTAATAAATGCGCAAATCTATCTGAATCCGGGCCAATGACTCACCTTTGGCTTAACAAAAACAGCATTACAGTATTTCCAAATGGTACTCTAATAACACACACAGTTTTTTATTTCAGCAATATGTGTATTTAGAATTCAAATGGAGTTCAATGTAAAATTTGATTCGAATTAGAGTCCAAATTTCGTTATTCGGAGCATTCGATAAAATTTGTTTATATTATAATTCGGGCATTCTAAAATATCAGATGTCCGAATAACAAAAAAATTGTCCGAATATTAATTTGGAATCAAACGATCTGAACATGTCTAATGTATTCTGCTACGTGTTTTTGGTAAAAAAAAAAATCCAAATAAGTGTGTATTGATTGGTTTGCCCAAAAGTTATTGTGTCTACAAACTATGAAATATTTTTATAGCATTTTTATTTGTATTTTTACTAGTAATGGTGGCGATCAGCGATTTTTAGTGGGACTGCGACATTGCGACAGACATATCGGACACTTTTTGAGGACCAGTGACACTAATACAGTAATCAGTGCTAAAAAAATGCACTCTCGTCGTACTAATGACCCTGGCAGGGAAAGGGTTAACACCAGGGGCGATCAAAGGGTTAAGTGTACTCCTAGGGAGTAATTTTTATGTGTGTGGGGGGGGGGGGTGGATTAACTGGAGGAAAACAGAGATCTGTGTTTCTGCTTAGCAGAAACACAAGATCTCCACTTTCCTCTCTGACAGAATGGCGTTCTGCCTTGTTTACATAGGCAGACCTCCGTTCTGCCTCCCTTGTGAACGATTGGCGGGTCCCGGTGACCATCATGGCAGGAGCTGGTCGCCGGTGGTGAGTGCACACCCCAGACCACGAAGAGAAAACAATGTACAGGTACGTTGTTTCGCGCAGCTGAGTCGCCCTGCCGCCGTAAATGTGCGGTGGGCGGTCCGGAAGCGGATAAATGATGCGTTAGGCCTCTTGCACACTGTACTGATGTATGCGCATCAGACATTCCTGGCAAGAAAAAAAAAAACACAGGGATGGGCTGTATAACACTTTTGCGTTATTGACGAGTATTTGAGAATATTCACACTCAAGCAGGAAGCGTGGCATTTGCAAGTTTTTTTTAATTGTAAAAAATGGAAGTTCCACCCAAGCACAAAAAATCCCCCCCCCCCCAAAACAACTGAGCCCCCCCCCCCTACACTCCCACGCATGTACGATAATAAATACACGCATCGTATTACAGTGCAGATAGAGAGCAATATTTCTAGCAGAAGACCTCCCCCATAATGGTCACTGACTTTTAAAGTGTCAACTATGGAAAATATAGGGTGCTGAAGTTTGTTGCACGCAAATTTAAGGTTTGACGTGTTGGGTATTTAATTTACTCAGTACAACCTCATCTTTTATATTTTACCCAAAAAATTGGTAATGTATTGCCTTTTTATGCTCCAAAATTAACTTTAGTGTAAAATTTTGCATTTCCTAGACCTTTGCGGTAATTTCGTGTGACATAAAACATTGTAACTACCACTATTTTATTCTCTAGGGCAGTGATGGTGAACCTTGGCACCCAAGTTGTTTTGGAACTACATTTCCCATGATGCTTAACTACACTGCAGAGTGCATGAGTATCATGGGAAATAAAGGGCCAGATTCACGTACAAGAGCGCCGGTGTAACGTAAACCGTTTACGATACACCGCCGCAAGTTTCCAGTTTTAGTGCCCGATCCACAAAGCACTTACCTGGAAACTTGCGGCGGTGTATCGTAAAGACGTCCGGCGCAAGGCGGGCCAATTCAAATGGGCGTGTGCCATTTAAATTAGGCACGCTCCCGCGCCGGACCTACTGCGCATGCTCTGTTTCGCAATTCCCGTCGTGCTTTGCGCACAGTGGCGTCATTTTTTCGAACGGCGACGCGCGTAGCGTAATTCCGTATTCCCGGACGGCTTACGCAAACGACGTTCATTTTTAAATTTTGACGCAGGAACGACGGCCATACTTTATACAGCAATACGATTGCTGTGTAAAGTTAGGGCACCTAAAACGACGACTAACTTTGCGACGGGAAACTAGACTAGCGGCGACGTAGCGAACGCGAAAATCCGTCGTGGATCGCCGTAACTCCTAATTTGCATACCCGACGCTGGTTTACGACGCAAACTCCCCCCAGCGGCGGCCGCGGTACTGCATCCTAAAATCCGACAGTGTAAAACAATTACACCTGTCGGATCTTATGGCTATCTATGCGTAACTGATTCTATGAATCAGTCGCATAGATAGAAACAGAGATACGACGGCGTATCAGGAGATACGCCGTTGTATCTCTTTTGTGAATCTGGCCCATAGTTCCAAAAGATCTGGGGTGCCAAGGTTCGCCATCACTGCTCTAGGGTATTTGCTTTCAGAAAAAAATAATGTTTTGGGGGTTTATGCAATTTTCAGGCCTAAAATGATTTTGTTTGAAAAAAATTATAATAAAAAGGTTAAAGCGGGGGTTCACCCTTAGAGGGCACTTTTTCCCCATAGCTGGATGCTCGTTTTCTCTAGGGGAATCGGCTATTTGTTTTAAAATATGAGCAGTACTTACCCGTTTACGCGATGCATCTTCTCCGTCGCTTCCGGGTATGGGCTTCGGGAATGGGCGTTCCTTCTTGATTGACAGTCTTCCGAGAGGCTTCCGACGGTCGCATCCATCGCGTCACGATTTTCCGAAAGAAGCCGAACGTCGGTGCGCAGGCGCAGTATAGAGCCGCACCGACGTTCGGCTTCTTTCGGCTACGAGTGACGCGATGGATGCGACTGTCGGAAGCCTCTCGGAAGCCTGTCAATCAAGAAGGAACGCCCGCTCCCGAAGACCCATACCCGGAAGCGACGGAAGAAGATGCAGCTCGAAAACGGGTAAGTACAGCTCATATTTTAATACAAATAGCCGATTCCCCTAGACCGAACGAGCAGGAATCTAAGGGGAGAACAAAAAATTTTTAATAAATGGGTGAACTCCCGCTTTAATACCACGGTAACAAAAAGCAATGCAAAATACCTATAATTAAAAAAGAAAAACAAAAACTATAATGCTTAGCGCCATCTAGTGGGCAAATGCAGTATTTTTCATTTTTTTTTATCCATGAAAAACAATCAAACAGCACGGGTAATAGTCTAAGAACATTTGTTATTTGCCCAGTTTTATTAATGTACATGTACAGTACTTTTGATGGGTCACATGCTTACAAATTTGTTATAAATGCATCCCCTTAGTGTGAGTGTTTTTTTTTTTTCTTTTTGTGGGACCAAAGAAAAGAAACCAAAACGCTAGTTTAGTTTTCCTACTTCTGGTACAAAGTAATATACACATATATAGTATTGCTATGGACATGGTGGTAGGTCATGGTAATGGCTAGAAATATACAGCTAACTATAACCTGCCTCTGTCCCTTTTCACTTTTTTCACATATATTTTATTGATTTTACTTGATGTTTCACATAACAGTATCCATCCTTTTCCCCTTTTGAAAATGAAAGAAGGTGTGTGTGTGGATGGAGGGAATATAGGTAAAAAAGAAGGAAGAAAAAAATTACTTATTTTTTACTTGTATTCCCTCCATCCATACACACACCCTCTTTCATTTTCTTCTTTGTGTTACCTTCACTCCACCCTCCTTTATTGTTTCTGCTATTAATGCCTTCCTTTTTTTTTTCTATACTTTCTTTCCGTTCATTTTACATTTCCAACATAAAAATTAAGGGTAATCCACAAACACCCGGCGCAACGTAACTTTTGTCATTTAAGTTACACCGCCGCAAATTGCACAAGGTAGTGCCCGATCCACAAAGCACTTACCTTGAAATTTGCAGCGGTGTAACTTAAAATCGTCCGGCGCAAGGCCTTCCTAATTTAATGGGGCAAGTCCCATTTAAATTAGGTGCGCTCCCGCGGCGGACGTACTGCGCATGCTCCCGACGTCATTTTCCCGACGTGCTTTGCACGGTTTTACGTTGCGCCGGGTTTTGAGAATCGCGACGGGCGAAAAAAAAAAATACGAGTTGCGGCGGAAAAAAAAAAAAAAAAATAGACACCGTCGCGGGAAAAGAAGGGTCTACTTTTACATGGTGTACTAACTTTACACCTTGTAAAAGCAGCCCTAATTTTGCGACGGCAAATTAATACTTACGGAGAAAAAACAAAGCTGAAAAGCTTTGTGGATCTCCGTAAGTGCTAATTTGCATACCCGACGCGGCATTTCGACTCGAAATGCCCCCAGCGGCGGCTGCGGTACTGCATCCTAAGATCCGACAGTGTAAGTCTCTTACACATGTCGGATCTTCTGCCTATCTATGAGAAACTGATTCTGTGGATCAGTTCCATAGATAGAAACAGAGATACGACGGCGTATCAGTAGATACGCCGGCGTATCCCTTTTGTGGATTACCCCTTAAGCCTTCACTGACAGGGCTTTTTTCCTGCTGTTATATTTAAAATTCCTTTAACAGACCAAGCTGTCCAGCAAAAGTGGCAATTAGATGGTTGAAACAAACCATTTACCACTCACAGATGAACCTACAACGATCAGCTTTTATTGATTTTATTAAAGTTTTACTAAACCCAGGACCCTGCATTCACTATATCTGGTCTCGCAAATAGTTAAATAGTTAAAAGCAAATATGAAAAACAATATTCAAATATTTTGGAGATTTACCACCTGCTAAAATATTTCTCATCAACTTGACACCTTGACACATACTCTGAACCTGATCCAACAATATCCAGTGTCCATGCTCCCCCCACACAGTATACCACCAAGGTTCATGAGTTACTGACAGCTACCGAACACCAACACATTCCTACCCGACAATGCCCAGCACAGAACTGCATACAGCCGCAATTCTTAGAGCATTCTGGAGTCACACAACCTAAGAATTGCTGACCGATGTAAAACAATAATGTATCCCTCTTGCATAGCTCCCAACTGTCCCTGATTTTGAGGGACTGTCCCTAATTTGGAACAAAGTCCCTCTGTCCCTCCTCATTTGTTCCTCCTTCTGGTCTGATCTTTATATTTGTATATAAAATGCACTACTTATGTATCAAAAAGTGTTTCCCAGTGCTAAACCTTTCATCCAATTTCTAAATTGCTGAATTTGTAAATTCCAAAAGCCAATATAAAGGAATAGTAATAGTAAAAGAGCACTTGTGGGTTTAATCAATCGTTTATTTTTTCTGTACAATTCACCTTCAAGGGGGCGTGGCAGGGTGTGTGTCCTATGCCTACATACTTTTGCTAATAGGTGTCCTTCATTCCCATCTCAGAAAGTTGGGAGGTATGGTTTTGGTACCTTAAAGGTACAGCAATACATATTAACTTATTTAACATAATATATTAAATTATATGGGCCAGATCCACAAACGAATTACGCCGGCGTATCTATTGATACGCCGCGTAATTTCAAAGTTCCCGCGTCGTATCTTTGTTTTGTATCCACAAAACAAGATACGACGGAATGAGGGATCGATCCGACAGGCGTACGTCTTAGTACGCCGTCGGATCGTAGGTGTATATTTACGCTGGCCGCTAGGTGGCGTTTCCGTCTAATTCCGCGTTGAGTATACAAATTAGCTAGATACGGCGATCCACGAACGTACGTCCGGCGCATTTTTTTTACGTTGTTTGCGTTCGGCTTTTTCCGGCGTATAGTTACCCCTGCTATATGAGGCGTATCCTATGTTAAGTATGGCCGTCGTTCCCGCGTCAAATTTTAAAAATGTTACGTCGTTTGCGTAAGTTGTTCGCGAATAGGGCTTTGCGTAGAATGACGTCACCGTCGTAAACATTGGCTTGTTCCGGTTTAATTTCGAGCATGCGCACTGGGATACCCCCACGGATGGCGCATGCGCAGTTGAAAAAAAATGTAATTTACGTCGGGTCAAGACGTATTTACATAAAACACGCCCCCATCACATCCATTTGAATGGCGCGCCCTTATGCCGCCAAAGATACACTACGCCGCCGTAACTTATGACGCGCATTCTTTGAGGATTAAAAAATAAAAAATAAGTTACGACGGCATAGTGTATCTGAGGTACGCTACGCCCGACGGATATATGCGCCGATTTACGTGGATCTGGCCCTATGATGTTAAAAGCAAACATCTAAAAGCAAGCTGTCCTGATAACTGGTATTTGAAGTAAGCTATTTTGTTTGAAAGAAATACAGAATATAGGGCCAGATCCACAGCCCGGCAGCGCAACGTAACTTTTTAGATTTAAGTTACACTGCCGCAAATTTCCTAAGTTAGGTACCGATCCACAAAACACTTACCTGGAAATTTGCGGCGGTGTAACTCGAATCCGTCCGGCGCAAGGCGGGCCAATTCAAATTAGGCGCGCTCCCGCGCCGGACGTACTGCGCATGCTCCCGACGTTTTTTTCCCGACGTGCATTGCGCGACGTGACGTCATTTTTTGAACGGCGCGTAGCGTATTTCCGTATTCCCGTACGGCTTACGCAAACAACGTAAAATTTAAAAATTCAACGCGGGAAGGACGGCCATACTTTACACAGCAGTACGCCTGCTGTGTAAAAGTAGGGCTGCCTCACAAAAGTGTAACTAAGCGACGGGAAACTAACGTAGCGGCGACGTAGCGAACGCGAAAAAGCTTTGAGGATCAACGTAACTCCTCATTTGCATACCCGACGCTGGATTACGACGCAAACTCCCCCCAGCGGCAGCCGCGGTACTGCATCCTAAGATCCGGCAGTGTAAAACAATTACACCTGCCGGATCTTAGGAATATCTATGCGTAACTGATTATGTGAATCAGTCGCATAGATAGAAACAGGGATACGACGGCGTATCAGTAGATACGCCGGCGTATCCCTTTTGTGGATCTGGCCCATAATGTACATCTTTTTTTCTTTAGGGAGATTTTCCCTTTATTTGTCCGAGGTCAAAGTTATATCACTCAAAAAAAAAATCATTAAAAAAACAAGCATTTTTAGAACCCTTGGAGGGTTTGTTTTTTTGACCGACCGTTTTTTTATCGATAGGTGGCGTGGGCCTTCCTCATCTGGCCCGTTACTATCAAGCTGCACAGGTAGCCCAGCTTTCCGCGTGTATGCCTGTTCCGAAAAGCCAGATTGGATAGAGAGGAATCTGTTTAATGGCAACCGACAAGGCATAGGAGGCCAATTTTAGCCCTTACCCTATCCAACTCCTTGGCGGTCTGGGATAAAGTGCATAGCAATCTGAAATTGGTCTTACCCTTTGTCCACTAAATCATCTTTTTAACAAACCTGAATTTCCCCCTGGCCAAGATCCTGAAGCATTTCGCTGGTGACTGAATAAAAGCCTTTATAGAATAGGACACTTGTTAACCTCTCAGAGTCCGTTCACAATGGCCCGTTATCGCTAAAATGCCCACATCAGAAATGTTTCGCTTTTGCCAAATCTCTCTGCGACAGAACCCACTGTCACTGTGTGATTTGGAAGGGGCTGTGGTCTGGCCTCCTACTCCCAGACTATGGCCCAGCAGAGAACGGGAGAATTGGAGGGCTATTTTCCGTCTCCCACCACCTGGAGTAGATGCCACCTCCAGACATGTGTATCCGCGGTTCATCGGAACCGGGTGAACTCGGTATCTGTGGCTGGGCTCATGGAGTCGTTTTGGGCTACCTAAGCCTATTGGCTCGGATGGGCTAAATATATATTTTTCTTCCACAAACAATGTACTTTTCGCTGATAAAGGCATTGAGATAATGTAATGTAATTTAATGCTACATCCCTTCTCCCCCCCCCCTTGTTACTGTGTTTAATTATGTTAGGTCCTGGCAAGTAGACAAAGGTCTGGAGACACCTCCCAGCAGGGGATGTGTAAGGAGGGGCTGCCTGTTTATCATAATCCCTTGGTGTGTTTGAACTGTAGTGGTTTGAATATACAAGTGTTGAGTTTCCATTGGTTCTTCCTTGTCCCCTACCCCCCTGTTTTTAAAGTGTATGTCTGGTACCTAATAAAGAGTTTATGCTCTGCATGTTTAACCCTCAACACCTGTGTGGCTTGTCTTGTGATTGAGTGGTTAAGGGCTGGTTATGGCGAGTCTGCAGGCTGCGGGTGCGTTTGGAGGACAGGAGACACAGGTCTGGCGGAGGTTCCCATATGGGGTATCCGAGATCCGTCACATTCTCATTTTTTACACTCCTTAGGCCGCTTGTGACTTAAGATCCTAAAGTTACCCTCTATGGTGTCCACAGGAGGCAGGGCAACGTGGAGCCATTTCTATTATCTACAAGCTGCTGCCCGACTCCCCAATACATTTCCCTACATGGGACTTGGATCTGGCATCTGACAATGATCTTGACCATTGGCACTCGTCTTTCCATTTAGCTTACAAAGGTGTGCTAAACATCTCCCTAGTAGAGGCTAATGTCAAGGTCGGTCATGACTCTATGGTACATGTCCCTCTTCGGTTGTTGGGGCTTTACTTGTCTGCATCGCCACTGTGTTTCCGAGGATGCCAAACACTTGGAAGTATGTATCATATCTGGTGGGAGTGCCCGAGGTTGCAAGGTTTCTGGAACAGGGTTTTTGCCTTGATTCAGAAAGTTTCAGAGGTTCTGGTCCTCCAGCCTCCACGGATAGCTTTGTTGAATGAGCCTATTGAACACCTGCCTCACTCTGAACAGCGACTGCTCTTTTTTATGCTCTTGGCGGCTAAGCGTTCCTTTGCCCGTTCATGGAAGAAAGCTTCTGTGAGCATGTCGTTGTTCAGACGAAAAGTGTCCTGGATTATGCTTAATGAGGAAATTGCTGGTGTTATTAACGTTACTGCTAAACGGTTTGAGACCATCTGGAGTCCCTGGGCAGACTATGTACACGTGAAACTCTAGGAGACTTGATGGCACCAGGCCTGTCCCTGGGGACCAACGCTCCCTCGCTTTCCATCCGGGTTTCCCTTTTCCTCTTTCCCATGGGCGTCCGCTGAAATTTTTTCAGGGGGGGGCACGCTTCGGCATTTTACCCTTTTTTTGACCGCTAGCGGGGGTTAAAGGCGCCCCCCCCCAGGTTAAAATGTAAAAACACCCCACTGTGCCCCCTGCATCTTTTAATATCTCTGTCACTACTGTGTACCTCCTCTCCACAATGGCACCTCTGGACCCCTTTACATTACACAGCACCCCACAGCTCTGGACCCCTTTACATTACACAGCACTCTGCATCACTGGACCCCTTTACATTACACAGCACCCCACAGCTCTGGACCTCTTTACATTACACAGCACCCTGCATCACTGGCCCCCTTTACATTACACAACACCCTGCATCACTGGCCCCCTTTACATTACACAACACCCTGCATCACTGGCCCCCTTTACATTACATAGCACCCCTTTCCCTTGACTGAAACAATACACTATATTGACAGTATATTTATTTCAGGTCTAAAAAAGGAACCTTTTGGAATGAGGGACAAATGGATTTGATTCCAGAAGAGGGACAGGCACTCTAAATAAGGGACAACTAGAAACTATGCCGTATGCTACAACTCTGTGTTGTGTTCGCTCTGCGTTTCCAGACTTGCTAAAAACACATCAGAAAATAGTCTAGTGTTACCTGTGGCAACAGATGTTGAAACAAACAAAGCACAGGCCTGGTAAACGATATAAAATGGCGCTCCCCTCCCTCTGTCCTCTGGCCAGTTCGGCCCTGCTCCTGGCTCTCCCTGGCGATTCCAGGGGGGGGCAAACGACCCCCCTTGCCCTATGGAGCGGACGCCCATGCTCTTTCCTTCTTTTCCTATTTTCTAATCTTTCTTTATTCTCAGGTCTTTTTCTCTTCTGTTGCTCTTGAGACATCTGGCTCACAGGATTCTCTTAGGTCACGGATGCTTTTTGTTGAATATTTCATGTTGAGGGTTGTCCAGATAATGCTGCAAGATGAGGCGATGGGTGGCGGAAATAACGTTAGCGATGACGATGGTGGTACCTATAAGGTAAAAAAGGTGCGGGGGGGGGGGACAGTGTCAGTTAGGTGTCGGATTTCGCACTCCTGTTATAAGTCACCGATCACCGCCATTACTAGTAAAATATAAATACAAATTCCATAAAAATATCCCATAGTGTGGCCAGGTGACAAGTGCACCCCGTTAGGGTCAGGGATGCACCACAGGGTAGTGAACCCCATAGCCGACTGCTGCGAACAGAGAGGAAGCGTGAGCCCAAGATTCCCCAGGGCGCGGAGTCTAAGACCCAGCTTGGGGTTCACCAGAGCCTCTGGTGGTGAGGATTGCCTTCACTGCAGCTGAAACCAGGTCACAACCCTGGGGTCCCCTAGGTCACGCTCCGCAGGGAGAGAGGGGAAGCAGCAACCAGGACAAGCAATAGTGATAGGTAAGCCAAGGTCAGGGCAACAGGCAGACAAGAGTAACCGAGGGACAGGCAAAAGGTCAGGGAAACCGGCAAGCAGGAGTAGTCAGATACAAGCCAAAATCGGTTCACGGGAAGGTAAACTTAGCACACAGCAGACAGGAACTCAAGCTACAAACAAAGTTGAACAGCACTGCAGACCTGCAAGGTCATCCACTGACAGCTGGAAGACAAGGAGGAGAGCAGCGGGAGGTCAGCTGAGAACCAAGCAGCACTGTAATAGAGTGGATTATAGGATTTTTCAACCACTAGGGCTTATTTTCAGGGTAGGACTTATGCTGCAGCCATCCTGGAAAACCACAGTAGTTCCTATTTTCAGGGTAGGTCTTATTTTCAGGGAAACGCGCTATAACTTTTGCGCAAACCAATCAACCCCCTTCCTTTCTTACAAACAGACATTTTTTTAATTTAGCAAAAGAAATTTGTATATATAAAGGTTTAGATTCAGATAGCCCTGCGTAATTTAGTGCGGGCATAACGTATCTCCGATACGTTACGCCGCCGTAAATTAGGGGGCAAGTTCCGTATTCATAAAGAACTTGCGCCCTAAGTTACGGCGGCGTAACGTATGTGGGCCGGCGTAAGCCCGCCTAATTTAAATGGGGATGATGTGGGTGTGTTTTATTTAAATTATTGTTGACCCCGCGTATTTTAAGTTTTTTACGAACGACGCATGCGCCGTTCGTGAAAGAATCCCAGTGCGCATGCTCGAAATTCCGCCGTAAATCGTCATTGCTTTCGACATGAACGTAAATTACGTCCAGCCCTATTCCCGAACGACTTACGCAAACGACGTAAAAAAATCAAAATTCAACGCGGGAACGACGTCCATACTTAACATTGCGTACGCCTCATAAAAGCAGGAGCAACGTTACGCCGGAAAAAGCCTTACGCAAACGACGTAAAAAATTCCGCCGGGCGCACGTACGTTTGTGAATCGGCGTATCTAGGTCATTTCCATATTCTACGCCGAAAACAACGGAAGCGTCACCTAGCGGCCAGTGTAAATATGCACCCTAAGATACGACGGCGTAAGAGACTTACGCCAGTCGGATCTTAGCCAAATTTCGGCGTATCTTGCTTTCTGAATACAGAAAGAAGATACGCCGGCGCAGCTTTGAATTTACGCGGCGTATCTATAGATACGCCGGCGTAAATTCATGCTGAATCTAGCCCAAAGTGTTTTTTTTATACAGCTAATCAATGGATGAAGGATACAGGTCTGCATTTGGATTGTTTCTGTACACAACGTGAATAGATCTGCTGCGTCATAAGTAATGCAAAACAGACTAAGCAGTAAGCGCAGTCTCTTAATAGACGTCTATATTGTGTGTTTCATATGCAAGTCAAGCACAGAAAACAAAGTCCTTCTATATGATGCCTGAATCTTTCTTGCCATTCATTTTTCCACTATTTTTAACCACTTAAAGACCAGGCCTATTCTGACAAAATTTTTTGCTAGAAAATTACTTAGAACCCCCAGACTTTATATATTTTCTTTTAACATAGGCCATAGAGAATAAAATGGCAGAACTTTAAGGTATCCTTTCTGTATTGTAACTTCCTCTCATATGATCCTAATGGTGTTATCTGGCGCAGCTACAAATATAAATAATGTGAATGTTGTACATATGCTGAAAGTATGGTGAATAATTCCAATGTGCGAAGGGAGCAGGCCAGGTGAAACCAGAAGTGTTTTTATTAAAAAATGTTTCTGCAATGACACAAACACATGACCTTCAGACAGAGACTGGGTAGCAACTGATATTGTGTTCCCACCAGAAAAAGGTCAGTCTTTTGGTTCCCCTGCTATTAGCAATGGTTCCATTAGAATATGCTCTGTCATGTCATTCAGGCTTTTCACTCTATGCTGCCATCTACTGGCGATTTAATAGAAATGCCATGAGTTTTACTTTCTCCAATAGCAGAACTATAATCCTTTTTTATGGGGTACCTGATTTTGACATCCCTTACATGAACAAGGCATAGATGTCTGCTTTCAGTGTTTGTTATAGCGTAAGAACTGACTTCCAGTGGAACTACAAGTACCACCAAGCTTAACTATGTGAATAATGTCTGAAAACAGTCTCTTATAACAACAAGATGGGCTATGCCCGCTCACCACTCTGGAACTCAGATACAGCTGGCAACAATGTAGATGTTAAAGAACACTCTATCAGGAACTCCCTCCGTATCCTGGCTCTGGAAAATGGCTCCCTCCGCACCATGCTGTGGCCAACTTGGATCTGAAGTGCAGGCGTCTCTGGATAATCACGAATACCCTCCAGTCTGCTGCAGGGAAGACACAATGCTGTCTACAGAGGTCCCTCTGAGTATAGCTGAATGTCTCCCTGCTGTGTTGGCCACAAATCAACAGCAGCTCACTGTCACACAGGCCTCCTGCTGGCAGAGTCAAATGGTGTCCCAAGAGAAAGATCTAGGCCACGCCAGCCCTTTTATATTCTTTCCCAGCAGTCTGTTCTGTCCACTCAGCATTCTGTTAATTGTAGTTCAGATCAGTCCTGCTGGCATTGAAACTTCAGCATTCTGAACTACACAACCCACGATGCTTAGCTCTGAATTTTGTCACAAAAAACAAAACAAAAACAAGGCTGCTAATTCACTCTGAGGTTATCATTCACCTTGACTATTGTAACTCCCTCCTTGTTGGCTTAACCTTTACATAGGCTAGCTCCCCTGCAGTGCATTATGAATGCTGGTGGCAAACTCATCTACCTTACCAACCATTCAGTGTCTGCTATCCCTCTCTACCAACCCCTCCATTGACTTACGCTCATCAAATTAATAAAATTCTAAATAATAACAACTTATAGAGCCATCCACAACTCGGCCCCCAGCAACATCACTAACCTAGTCTCCAAATACCAACCAAACCTCTCTTGACTCCTCCCAAGAACTTCTGCTCTTTAGCTCCCTTGTTACCTCCTCCCTTGCTTGTCTCCAGGACTTCTCTGGAGCCCAGGGATGGACTGGCCATTGGGACTACAGGGAGTTTCCCGGTGGGCCGATGGCTCAGTGGGCCGGCTTCAGTGACAGCGGACCGCCGCCCCCTCCCGCTCCTCTGTCTCTCCCTTCCCGCAGCACTCACCTGGGGGGAACAGAGAAGCAGGGGGAGGACCAGAGGAGCGGGGGGACGACAGAGGAGCATGGGGGAGGGGACAGACAGCCGACTCAACAGCTATGGTCTGGGAGTTTCTCACTTCTGCCTAATCTTGTCCCATAAGGGGGGGGGCACCAAACTGATTCTTTGCCCCGGGTGAAATAATGTCTATCTTCCCCACTGGAACTGCCTAAAAACGTACCAGTACCAGCCGTTCTACTCTAATAAAGTAGAACGGCTAGTGGCTAGTGAAGGGGGAGAGGGGGCTTGGGTGGCCGGGGGGGTGCGCGGGAGTTGTCCCGCCGCCATGGGAGAGACCTGTTAAAGTGGGCCAGTCTGGGTGAAGTCCAGGGCCAAATTTTTGTCCCAGTCCAGCCCTGCTGGAGCCTCTCCCATCCTCTCAAACTCCCTACCCCAATCTGTCTGACTATCTTCTACCCTATCCATCTTAAGGTATACCCTGAACATCTATCTCTTCAGAGGGACTCAACCTTCCTCTAACTAATGAACTGTATTTTTACTTTCTCCATCAGATCATCCCCAACAGATCTTACCTGTTGTATCACTTGACCCTCCCTTTTAGATTGTAAGCTATAAAGAGCAGGGCCCTCTGATCTCTTTTGTACTGAATTGTATTGTAATTGCCTCCACTTTGTATAGTGCTTTGGCTCTATGTAAATATTTAAAGATGAACTACACTGCATCTGAGCACCACAAACCAAAAGTACTATTTAACCTCCCTGGTGGTATGATTCTTTCAGAAAAAAGGTGCTGAAAGCGGTACCATTATTTGCAAGGAAATTTGGCGTTTTATATTGTAGGCCTGTAATTCTTAGGAATAACTCACTTAAATCTGACCAAACAGGAGTCTAGTAGGCATCCCGGGTATGAACTTTTTTTTAAAACAAAATTATAAATTATAATATAATAAATAATTATAAATAATTATAACAAGTAATAATATAATTATAATAAAAATTATTCAATAATGTTATCAACTCAAAATCACTGAAATTTTCTCAGTTGCAAAATTGTCGCTGTCATTACTTTTGTTTTTTTATGACGAATTTCCCCACAAATCGCTATCGCACAATTCTGCAAGTGATTATAATTAATTATCGCTGTTTTCTAGCTGCTCTAAAACCATTTTTGACATAAAGGGACACTTTTGGTTGCTATGGACAATCTACAGTTTGCAGGCAGAAAGAACCGTTTTTATTATATAAAAGTACATGTAGGGCACTGGGCAGACCACTAGGGACAAGGGGGGTCTGTATTTTTTACATACAGTACTGTAATCTATAAGATTACAGTATACTGTATGCATGGGCGTCCGCTCCATAGGGCAAGGGGGGTCGTTTGCCCCCCCCTGGAATCGCCAGGGAGAGCCAGGAGCAGGGCCGAACTGGCCAGAGGACAGAGGGAGGGGAGCGCCATTTTATATCGTTTACCAGGCCTGTGCTTTGTTTGTTTCAACATCTGTTGCCACAGGTAACACTAGACTATTTTCTGATGTGTTTTTAGCAAGTCTGGAAACGCAGAGCGAACACAACACAGAGTTGTAGCATACGGCATAGTTTCTAGTTGTCCCTTATTTAGAGTGCCTGTCCCTCTTCTGGAATCAAATCCATTTGTCCCTCATTCCAAAAGGTTCCTTTTTTAGACCTGAAATAAATATACTGTCAATATAGTGTATTGTTTCAGTCAAGGGAAAGGGGTGCTATGTAATGTAAAGGGGGCCAGTGATGCAGGGTGTTGTGTAATGTAAAGGGGGCCAGTGATGCAGGGTGTTGTGTAATGTAAAGGGGGCCAGTGATGCAGGGTGCTGTGTAATGTAAAGAGGTCCAGAGCTGTGGGGTGCTGTGTAATGTAAAGGGGTCCAGTGATGCAGAGTGCTGTGTAATGTAAAGGGGTCCAGAGCTGTGGGGTGCTGTGTAATGTAAAGGGGTCCAGAGGTGCCATTGTGGAGAGGAGGTACACAGTAGTGACAGAGATATTAAAAGATGCAGGGGGCACAGTGGGGTGTTTTTACATTTTAACCTGGGGGGGGGCGCCTTTAACCCCCGCTAGCGGTCAAAAAAAGGGTAAAATGCCGAAGCGTGCCCCCCCCTGAAAAAATTTCAGCGGACGCCCATGACTGTATGTATTGTGTTTGTTTACGTTTTTGAATTTGGCGCCGTTCTCCGCTCCCGTGTGTCGTAACGTCGCAGGGAACGCAGTTTGGCGGTACACAGAGGCACTGTGTGAATCGAGCGAGGTCCCGCTTGCTCACACAGCGCGGTGGCATCGCTGGATCCAGGGACAAGGTAAGTAAACCCTGCCTATGGATGCTGCGAGGCAAGCCCGAGTCTGACTCGGGGTTACCGATCGCAGCACAGAAATTTAACCCCGAGTCAGACTCGGGAACACTGCCAGGGGGGTTAATACTTGTTTTAATATTCAAAGAAAACTCCCCCATTTAATAATTTCTCTATGCTTTTTTTTGCTGAGAAATTACTTTGAAAAGCACCCCACTAGTATTTCTGACTGTGGTCATCTTGAGTAAGGGCAGGCGATTCAAGTAGCATTTACTTCCTGGAATCCATCTGCCCTTAGCTGGCAGGAGGGTGTGCTTAGCTGAGAAAACCCCTCTCCCACTTATAAAGACTCTTGGGACATAGGACATCATTTGCCTAGGCATGGAAACTAAGAAATGGAGCTAAAGAAATGTAAAAAAAACTGTTTATTACAAGTAGATTTTATGTTCTTTCCTATCTATTTACAAATGATAGCAGTATAAGGATTCAAAATAGTCAACATTGATTGAGAAAGTGAAGGTCCACCTAAATAATAATCAAAATAATAATAGCATTAACAGGAAAAAATCAACATAAGCATGTCATTTCAGACTGTCCTTTGCCAATCCCCTTTCATTTCTTACATGTATCCCTAAGAGCTAAAATATTACATTTTAACCACTTCCCATCCCGCCTATTGTCATATGATGGCCACAAGGTGGCTCTGCCATCCTGGGTGGACGTCACGTGACGTCCTCGGGCCTCCCGGCCGATAGGGGGCGCGCGCGTGCCCGTCGCATCACTCCTTAGCCGATGCACGCACCTAGCGGCCGCGTTGTCTGTCAGGTACCCACGATCGGCAGTTACAGAGCCAGGGACGTGGATCTGTGTGTGTAAACACACAGATCCACGTCCTGTCAGGGAGAGGAGACCAATGGTGTGTCCCTTGTACATAGGGACACCGATCGGTCACCTCCCCCAGTCAGTCCCCTCCCCCCACAGTTACAATCACTCCCTAGGGAACACATTTAACCCCTTGATCGTCCCCTAGTGTTAACCCCTTCCCTGCCAGTCACATCTATACAGTAATCAATGCATATTTATAGCACTATTCGCTGTATAAATGTGAATAGTCCCAAAATAGTGTCAAAAGTGTCTGATCTGTCTGCCGTAATATCGCAGTCCTGACAAAAATTGCAGATAGGTTGTGTGAAGATCTGAAAGGATTTAAATAGAAAACTTTGAATGCATCCAAACCAATTAAAGCTGGTCTGCACAGCATTAGAAAATTAGATAGCTGATTGAAACTGACATAACCCATGGTCAGAACAGCATCTGCACAATCGAAAACAATCAAAAACAAAAACACACATGTGTATGTGACATTCTAACCTAAAACACATTTTATGATATAGACTTTATAAGTGTATGTGAAAACATACAAAGAAATGCAATAAATGAATAAATATATATAAATATACTGCAAAGGTAAAGTGCTATTGAGTGAGTGAGTGAGTGAGTAACTTGTATAGCGCAGCAAATGCGAACTTAATCGCCTCAAGGCGATTAAATAAATATAAATGAAAACCGATATGAATGATATCGTGGTAATAAAATGTGGAGACTATGGGGTAGATTCAGTAACATTTATGCATTTTTTACGTAGGCGCAGGGCACCGTTTTTGCCCTGCGCCCCCGCAAATTTACTGTGCTACCCGCGATTCACGGAGCAGTAGCTCCGTAAATTGCGTGTGCGCTCTTTAAAATTGCCCGGCGTAAGCGCGCGCAATTTAAATGATCCCGTAGGGGGCGGGAATCATTTAAATTTGGCGCGTTCCCGCGCCGATCGTAGAGCGCATGCTCCGTCTGGAAACTTTCCCGACGTGCATTGCGGCAAATGACGTCGCAAGGACGTCATTTGCTTCAAAGTGAACATGAATGGCGTCCAGCGCCATTCACGAATCACTTATGCAAACTACGTAAAGTTCAAATTTCGCAACGCTGGAACGACGGGAATACGTAACATTGGCTGCCCCTGCTAATAGCAGGGGCAGCCTTACGCGAAAACCGCCGTACGCAAACGACGTAAACTGCGTACGCAGGGATCGCGTAACGTTGTGAATCGGCGTTAGTATGCAATTTGCATACTATACGCTGAGCACAACGGGAACGCCACCTAGCGGCCATCGCAAGAATGCAGCCTAAGATATGCGGGCATAAGAGCCTTATGCCACACATATCTTAGGCTGCAGTCGGCGTAACGAGGTTCCTGAATCAGGAGCATTCGTTACGCCGGCGCAAGTAAGCAATTGTGCTGCGTAACTATGGTTACGCAGGCGCAATTGCTCTCTGAATCCGGGCCTATGTGTGAATGTGGAGTTGTTCATAAATACGGTGCTGATCTGTGTTGGGAATAAAACATAACAACAATGAATTGTTGATATGCAAGTGCGCAAAAACTGCAATAAAGATATGAATATAAACGTGTATTTATATAGTTATGAAAACATGGTCCAACATTAAGTGAAATAAATTAAATGGAATTAGATTAAATCAAATTAAATAACATTTTAAATTAAGATCGGACCCATGTAGTGCAATAAATTTAATTAAATATTTGTTTATTTATTTATGTGCAGACAAATATGTTCAATGTTTGTATAATATAGTCATGCCCATGATGTAATATGGGCAAACCCTGACAAGCATGACGAGTTTGCATGAAGAGAAATTATTTATAAACAAAAACATAATATATAAAGTTGCTAAAATTTGTATAAATTAATATACTAAAGTTGTTATAATTACTACCAACAACACTTGTCATATAAACAAATCCATTGCATCTAAAAGAAATATAAAGAAAAATGTCATTAACATAAATCTATGGACAGCAAAGGAATATATGGAATAAAATGACAAGTGTGATGTGGGTCGAGCCCTAAACACTGAACATTAAATATTAAAGGACGTATCTACGTGGTGTAAATGTGTATTTCATAACCCCAAAAAAAAGGTCTATTTTGATTTATTTCATCCCAAACAAAGGGAGTATATATAAACCAAATATACGTCCTGAAACTAATCCTGGAACAAGAAAACTTGTGTGCATTCAAAGAAAAGTATAATGCAAACAATATATAATCAATATATGAATGAGGATGGTGGAAATTACTAATAAAAATGTGATACATCCCACTCAAAATGTAATCCTGAGGGGCGTCTAGTATTCAAGAGAAATATCCACCGAACCTCTTGCTTACACAATATATTGAACTTATCACCAGCTCTCGGTGGTTTTACAATTTGTTCTAGTCCCTGAATAACCAAACTGGAGGTGTTCTTGTGATGGACCTCATTCCAATGCCGTGCCACGTTAGTCATATGATCCTTTTCAATGTCATAAAGATGATCATATAGACGATCCCTAAGACGTTTTGTAGTTCTACCTACATACTGAACTGAACACAACCTGCATGTAATGGCATATACAGCGTAACGTGTGTTACAATTGATTAAAGAATGCAGCTTGTGTGTCTTTGCAGTATATTTATATATATTTATTCATTTATTGCATTTCTTTGTATGTTTTCACATACACTTATAAAGTCTATATCATAAAATGTGTTTTAGGTTAGAATGTCACATACACATGTGTGTTTTGGTTTTTGATTGTTTTTGATTGTGCAGACGCTGTTCTGACCATGGGTTGTGTCAGTATCAATCAGGTATCTAATTTTCTAATGCTGTGCAGACCAGCTTTAATTGGTTTAGATGCAATCAAAGTTTTCTATTGAGGCTGGGTTCACACTACTACACTACTTTTATCCTACTTTGCTCTGCTACATTGGTCCTACATTTATCCTACATTGGTCCTACATCCATCCTTCTTTCATGAACAGGATACTACTTTGGTCCGACTTCAATGATATTCAATGGGCCTGAAGTAGGATCAATGTAGGACCAAAAGTAGTACAGGGAGCATTTTCAAAGTCGGACCAACTTGTGTAGGACGCTACAAGACGCTCTCATAGGGAAACATTGAACACAGAGCAAAGTAGGATGAAAGTAGTGTAGTAGTGTGAACCCAGCCTTAAATCCTTTCAGATCCTCACACAACCCAGCTATGACTAAGCATCTATCCATGATGTGAAACATGTTAGCTTTTTTGTCCCCATGTCCACTTTTTACCATTGATTGATTGATTGCATGAATTTTTGGATGTTATACAGCTTTGGATTTTATCCTTTGTTTATTTTGTTTCAATAAATCGCCTATCTGAGTGCGGCAGTCCAGGAACATTTCTTTTTTCCACGGATCAGCGCAGAGTCTGCACCTGTCAGTACTACAGGGCGGGAGCACAGCATAGGTTGCAGGGATTGGAGTGGTACTCTTTTCCAAAAATTGCAGATAACCGCCATTACTAGTAAAAAAATAATAATAAATCTATCCCCTATTTTGTAGGCACTATAATTTTTGCACAAACCAATCAATATACGCTTATTGCGATTTCTTTACCAAAAATATGTAGAAGAATACATATCGGCCTAAACTGAGGAAAAACATTTAAAAAAAAAAAAATTGGGATATTAATTATAGCAAAAAGTAAAAAATATTGTGTTTTTTTCAAAATTGTCAGACTTTTTTGTTTATAGCGCAAAAAATAAAAACCGCATAGATGATTACCGTATTTATCGGCGTATACCGCGCACTATTTTGCCCTGAAAATCAGGGCAAAATCGTGGTTGCGCGATATACGCCGATACCCATTTTCCCGCCACAAGTTTGAATACTGCGCCCGCATATAGCGAGCGCAGTACACTCGTGAATCTTCGGGCAGTCTCGGCGCCTCTCGTACTGACGTCCTGACGTCCTGAGCGTACAGGACGTCAGTGCGAGAGGCGCCCGAGCCTGACCGAAGATTCACGAGTGTACTGCGCTTGCTATATGCGGGCGCAGTATTCAAAGTCGTGGCGGGAAACGAGCGGGAGGACGCCGCAGAAGGACGCCGGACCCGCCGAAGATGGACACCGGACCCGCCGAAGATGGACACCGGACCCGCCGAAGATGGACACCGGACCCGCCGAAGATGGACGCCCGACCCGCCGAAGAGGACACCCGAAGCCGCAGAAGGACGCCGGACCCGACGAGGCCGCAGAAGGACGCCGGACCCGACGAGGCCGCAGATGGACGCCGCGCAAGACACCAAAACTGTAAGTACAAAAAAACAAAAAATCTTTTTTTCCCACAGGATTGGCTGCCACTTTGGGGGTGCGCGGTATACGCCAGAGCGCGTTATACCGCGATAAATACGGTAAATACCACATAAATAAAGCTCTATTTGTGGGGAAAAAGGGATGTCAATTTTGTTTGGGAGCCACGTCGCACGACCGCGCAATTGTCATTCAAAATGTGACAGCGATGAAAGCTGAAAATTGGCCTGGGCAGGAAGGGGGTGAAAATGCCCGGTATTGATGGGGTTAAAGACAATTGCAACTCTTTATCCTACATTGGGTCTTTTGATAGTGAAGACAGCATGAAAAACAATATGGGTATAAACCAAAGCTGTATATTCTAGGTGCAATATGGAAGTTTGCTAGGCAAATAAATTAGAACCAACATAACAGTACAGTTGTGGTCAGTCCTGTCATTTGGTATAAACATAACTATATAGCATGTCGTTTTTTTGTTCCCATATCATTGTGGAATGTAAATGCTTATTATACCACAACTAAAGCCATTCTCATGACCTTTGTTACATAAATACGAACATGTAAAGACCGAGACCCTTTCATTCATCAGTCATTAAATTTGAACTAAACTCTAAAGAGCAAAGTCATTTCTGAAGGATCACTATAATTGTAAAACCATTTTTAAAACTTACATATTGCTCACTTTCCATGAGCACACCAATCACAGGACTGTGGCTTACTGCACTGGCTTCCAGAACACCTAATCCTACAATCAGACAAGGGAATGGTTTTCCCAAAACAGCAGAGCTACAGGGAACAAGATGGGGCTGAATGAAAACTAGAAGGTCTGACACTCCTGGCGAATGCTAGTAGAGAAACAAGGTCTCGCTTTTACATCCTCTGTGTAGATGTAGGCAGAGGCAGGTTAGTTCACACGACCCGGTCCAATGCAGAACTGAGACTTCTACAGAGATCTGTATAACTCTACTCAGGGCTTTTTTTCTTGACCACTGGGCACTTAAACCCCGTTAACCACTTAAGGACCGCCGCCTGTACATATAGGTCGGCAGAATGGCACGGCTGGGCAGATGGATGTACCGGCACGTCCTGTACATCTACCCAGCCGTGGGTCGCGGGCACGCGCCCGTGACCCGGTCCGAAGCTTCGGGACCGGGACCGCGTAAACCCGCGGACCCGATCGCCACTGGGGTCCCGCGATCGGTCCCCGGAGCTGAAGAATGGGGAGAGCCGCGTGTAAACACGACTTCCCCGTGCTTCACTGTGGCGGCTGCATCGATCGTGTCATCCCCTTTAAAGGGAGACACAATCAATGATGTCACTCCTACAGCCACACCCCCCTACAGTTGTAAACACACACTAGGTGAAACATAACCCCTTCAGCGCCCCCTGTGGTTAACTCCCAAACTGCAACTGTCTTTTAAATGCATTTTTTAATGTGAAAATGACAATGGTCCCAAAAATGTGTCAAAATTGTGTGAAGTGTCCGCCATAATGTCGCAGTCACGAAAAAAATCGCTGATCGCCGCCATTAGTAGTAAAAAAAAAAAAAAAATGTATAAAAATGCAATAAAACTATCCCCTATTTTGTAAACACTATACATTTTGCGCAAACCAACCGATAAACGCTTATTGCGATATTTTTTACCAAAAATATGTAGAAGAATACGTACCAGCCTAAACTGAGGAAAAAACTTTTTTTTTATATATATATTTTTGGGGGATATTTATTATAGCAAAAAGTAAAAAATATTGCACGTTTTTCAAAATTGTCGCTCTATTTTTGTTTATAGCACAAAAAAAACAAACGCAGAGGTGATCAAATACCACCAAAAGAAAGCTCTATTTGTGGGGAAAAAAGGACGCTAATTTTGTTTGGGAGCCACATCGCACGACCACGCAATTGTCAGTTAAAGCGACGCAGTCCCGAATCGCAAAAAGGGGCCTGGTCCTTTGGCTGCATTTTGGTCCGGGGCTTAAGTGGTTAATAACCAGACCAATTTTCAGCTTTCGGTTCTCTCACATTTTGAATGACAATTACTCAGTCATACAACACTGTACCCAAATGAAATTTGTGTCCTTTTTTTCCCCACAAATGGAGCTTTCTTTTGGTGGTATTTAATCACCGTTGGGTTTTTTATTTTTTGCGCTATAAAAGAAAAAAGACTAAAAATTCTGTAAAAAAATACATTTTTCTTGGTTTCTGTTATAAAATTTTGCAAATTTGAAATTTTTCTTCATAAATTTTGCCCCAAATTTATACTGCTACATATCTTTGGTAAAAATAAGTACAAATTGGTGGATATTATTTGGTCTTTGTGAAAGTTATAGCGTCCACAAGCTATGGTGTCAATATCTAAAAATTGATCACACCTGAAGTACTGACGGCCTATCTCATTTCTTGAGACCCTAACATGCCAGAAAAGTACAAATACCCCCCAAATGACCCCTTTTTGGAAAGAAGACATTCCAGGGTATTTAGAAAGAGGCATGGTGAGTTTTTTGAAGTTGTCATTTTTTCCCACAATTCTTTGCAAAATCAAGATTTTTTTTTTTTTCACAAAATTGTCATATTAGCAGGTTATTTCTCACACACAGCATATGCATACAACAAATTATACCCCAAAACACATTCTGTGTTTTTTTTTTGGAAATAAAACTGTTTTAAAATAAACGATCCTGGCTTTAATTTGCGGAGAGTCGTAAGAAGCACCGGAGGGTGACGGTAGGGGGGACGTCCGCTTTCGCCTCCTGTAAGAACGATCAAGAGGCGGAACAGCCACCATGATCATTCTTATGGTGTAGAGCAGGGATATGCAATTAGCGGACCTCCAGCTGTTGCAAAACTACAAGTCCCATCATGCCTCTGCCTCTGGGTGTCTTGCTTATGGGTGTCAGAATCTTGCTATGCCTCATGGGAATTGTAGTTCTGCAACAGCTGGAGGTCCGCTAATTGCATATCCCTGGTGTAGAGAATCGCCGGCTGAAAAAGATGATATCTGAATGATGCCTGTAGCTGCAGGCATCATTCAGATATCCCTGCACAAAGTCAAGGACGTCATATCAAGGCCAGCGGGTGGGAAGTGGTTAAAACGCATTTTTTTCCAGAGTATTTTCCGGGTATTGCAGAATATTTTCCAAGTATTGCAGAGTATTTTCCGGGTATTGAAGAGTATTGGCCGGGTATTGCAGAGTATTGGTCAGGGTATTGCAGAGTATTGGTCGGGGTATTGTAGAGTATTGGCCGGTGTATTTCAGAGTATTGGTGGGGTATTTCAGAGTATTGGTCAGGGTATTGCAGAGTATTGGTCGTGGTATTGCAGAGTATTGGCAGGGGTATTGCAGAGTACTTGCAGGGGTATTGCAGAGTACTGGCAGGGGTATTGCAGAGTACTGACAGGGGTATTGCAGAGTATTTGTAGGGGTATTGCAGAGTATTGGCAGTGGTATTGTACAGTATTGCAGGGGGTATTGCAGAGTATTGCAGGAAAGGAAGAGTATTGCACAGGGTATTGCAGGGGGTATTGCAGACTATTGCAGGGAAGGAAGAGTATTGGACAGGGTATTGCAGGGGGTATTGCAGGGATGGCTAAGCAGGGATGGCTGGATCTGTGACTGCAATTGTCACAGATTCAGCCCACAGCGCTGCTGAGACCCGCCCTCTCCTCTTACACTGTACCCGATCGGTACAGAGAGGGGAGGGAGAAAATGACGCCGGTTTGTTTACATGTGATCGCTCCGTCATTGAACGGAACGATCACGTCATTGGACCCGGCGGTCACGGACACTCCTGCGTGCGTGCCCCAAGGGGCGCGCAGGAGCGCGATTCTGGGAGGACATCCATAGACGTCCTCCCAGAGTTAACGAACCGCCCTGTAGTTGTCTTTTGTCTATGGGCGGGTCGTTAAGTGGTTAAACAATAGGTGCTGGAACTTAACCATGGCCCCACAAAACCCCTCCCCTACACACACCCTCCAAATCACATCAAATCATGGGTGTGGTCAGTCAAATTTCACGAAAACAGTAGGAGGGTCTTAAAGGGCCATTAAATACCAGGATTGCATTACATACAGAGTGCAGAGCTGTCACTTGTAAACACAGAAACCAGACTTCTGTGTTTACAAGTGATTGTGGTGAGCAGGCACCAAAGGCAATATTTAAGTTTATTTTGCAAAGCAAATATACAAAAATCAAATACTTTCAACAGGGTACATTCTCTGTACTGCGACGCAGCGCATAAATACACTACATATCAATACAGTTGCAAGCATACAATTAAATTACATTCATTCAGCAGGCACCAAAGGCTCTGATCCAGAGTTCCTGAGTTCCACCAAGTTCCCCCTGAAAAAAGGCCCTGGCTCTACTGCTCATTCCTCCACCCTGGCCCCCGTAGAGAGACAAACCACAACTCACCAATTTCTCACTGAGTCTGGTCTTACAAAAGATTTCTATAGATGACAGCGTATCTCTTGGCGATCCCATAACCATAGAGGAATGGTACCAGGCCCTAAAAGCAACTTGTCCCAATAAAGCCCCTGGTCCAGATGGGTTTACTCTCTATTATTTTAAATCATTCGCAAATATCTTAGCGCAACCATTCACAGCTGGCTTCAATTACATCCTAGAGGGAGGTTACTTTCCAACAGAGATACCATCACAGAGATCCTTAAAGGGGAGTTCCACCCACAATTTCACTTTTTAAATATAAATACCCCTGTAATACACAAGCTTAATGTAGTCTAGTAAAGTTAGTCTGTAAACTAAGGTCCGTTTTGTTAGGTTGTTAGAGCATTTAGTTAGTTTATAATCTAGAAATAGACCGTGTCCATCTTAAGTGTGGGCATCATGAAGCCAGACTGTATGACTTCCTGGATTTCAGCCTTGCAGATCTCGTACATGCTCAGTGCTGCACAAGCGATGTAATAGGTTTCAGTCAGGTTTCCATAGCAACGGGAGTGTCAGAGGAAGTTGCCGCCCCTTCTCTATGCAAATAGGCTATTTGCAAGGACTACTGGGATACATGATGCCTAGCCCAGAAACCCTTGCGAATAGCCTTGTGACTTAATAGCCTAGGCTAATAAGGAGGAGGAAGTAATGAAGAACTACAAAATAAAGGTATTTACAAGCAACAAAATAAAAAAAAAATGTCCATTCTGAACACTATGAGATTAGGGCATGCAGCACAGACAAACATAAAAAAAATGGGTGGAACTCCACTTTAAAGAAGGGAAAGATCCCACGCAGTGTAAGGACCAGGGCTTTTTTTCAGGGGGAACTTGGTGGAGCTTAGTTCCACCCATAGGTGTTCACAGCCTATGGCATTAAGGTGTGCACCCTAAATCTCAAACACACACTACACACTCACGATGTTCATTCAGAAAGGGAAGGGGTTGGTAAATTATATATTTACTGGCCCTTTCCCCCACTCATCCTAAAATATCCTGCAGCAACAGCTGGCAGGAGAGGGGGAAAGCCAGCAGTGCTTCGGAGGGGGGGGGGGGGGGGGCTCTACTACACAGGGTGATTAGGGTGTGCCTGGCAAACCCTGTGTGCACGCCTATGGTTCCACCACCTCTGGCTCAGACCCTTTGGTGCCTGCTCACCACTATCACTTGTAAACACAGAAGTCTGGTTTCTGTGTTTACAAGTGACAACTCTGCACTCTGTATTTGATGTGATTTGGAGGGTGTGTGTAGGGGGAGGGGTTTTGTGGAGCCATGGTTAAGTTCCAGCACCTATTGTTTGAGAAGAAAAAGCCCTGGTAAGGATTATGACCCAATCTCTCTACCGAGTGTAGATTTTAAGATGTTCACAAAAATGTTAGTGACCAGACTTTAAATTCAAAAGCTCATTCAACCAAACCAAGTTGGTTTGTACTGCAAAGGGATGCGACAATACAATCAGAGCAATAAATGCTATGAACTGGGCACACATTTCAAACACTCCAACTATTTTTCTCTCAACTGACGCCAAAAAGGCATTTGACCGCGTAGACTGGTCTTACCTTATGGGAGTTCTCAAATTCCTGGGGGTATGGGGAAAGCTTCCTTAAATGGATTAGAATACTGTATGTATACTCACATCTCACAGTAACAATTAGCGTAAACGGCTCCCTTTCTGCACCCTTTGGGCTTTCCGCTATCACCCTTATGCCGCGTACACACACTTGGAATTTTCGACAACAAATGTTCGATATGAGCTTGTTGTTGGAAAATCCGACTGTGTGTATGCTCCATCGGACATTTGCTTTCCGGAATTTCCAACAACAAATGTTTGAGAGCTGGTTCTCAAACCGACAACAAAAGTTATTGTCGGAAATTCCGATCGTGTGTAGGCAATTCAGCGCACAAAAATCCTACGCATGCTCCGAATCAATTCGACACATTCTCAGAATCATTGAAGTTCATTATTCTCGGATCGTCTGAGTTTTGTACGTCACTGTGTTCTTGGTGATCGGAATTTCTGACAACATGTGTGTGACTGTGTGTATGAAAGACACGTTTGAGTGAACATCCGGCAGAAAAAAATCACACAATCAGATTTTCTGTCGGAAAAACCTTGGATGGTTTTTCCAACAGAATTCCGCTCATGGCTTGCATACACACAGTCACACAAAAGTTCTCTGAACTTTCGACCGTCAAGAACGCGGTGACGTACAACACTATGACAAGCCGAGAAAATGAAGTTCAATGCTTCCAAGCATGCTTCGAATTGTTTGAGAGCATGTGACGGAATTGCTCCAGACGATCGGATTTTCCAATTTGAGAACCAGCTCTCAATCTTTTGTTGGCGGAAATTTCGACAGCAAAAGTCAGATGGAGCATACACACGGTCGGAATTCCCATTTAAAAGCTCACATCGGACTTTTGCTGTCGGAATTTCCGATCATGTGTACGGGCATAACACTTGACACCCATGTCAATGAACCGTTTAAAACACTTTCTCTTACTACACCTCCTTAACGCCGCAAAGGCATGGGAAACAAACATCTGCCCCCACTCTAAAACAGTGCAAGGATTGCCAAAATTAGACAAATGGAGGAAATGATAGCCTCTGCCAATCACACAGAAGAACACTTTGATAAAATCAGGTTTTACTGGAACAAATTTACGTATTTCACAGAATATAACACATTGCTGGCCTCCCAAGCCTGATCTCACTTGTCAGTCTTTGTCACTGTCTCATACTCAGACGGTGCCTGTCTCTGTCTCCTCCCTTCCCCCTGCCCTTTCCTTTTTTCCCCTGGACATCCTCATGTGTTTCCTTTTCTTTCTTTTTTTTACTGACAGTGGTCCAGATTTGGCTAACCTAAGGGTAACACTGAGACCACTGTTGCAGAATGCTTGCCTTCTATGTCTATTGCAGATGCTTTCTATGGTATTGCTCTTCCAGCTTCTAGTCAAATTAACTATTGAGGCTTTAAATTCGCTTTGGCCAGCTTTGTGGTCTCCTGCTGGACTTTCAAGGATCTGCCCCAGCCTGTGTGGACTGTAAAGAAGTAGTAGGAACTGTGGGGTTGATATACTAAAACTTGAGAGTGCAAAATCTGATGCCCCTAACCAATCATTTTCCAGGATTTTTTGTCAAAGCTTAATTGAATAAGGTCAAGTTAGCAGCTGATTGGCTACCATGCACAGCTGCAGCAGATTTTGCACTCTCCAATTTTAGTAGATCAACCTCACTGTGATCTCTACTTCTGTCACAAAGCTTTTACTGTTTAACCCTGTACACACAGGCCAAATGACGATAGACATCAGCCGGTTCAATTAAAACCAGCCAACATTTGGCCGTTATGTATGTCAGCTGGTCCGACAGAAGCCGGCCGCTTGGTTTTTACCCAACCACCTCAGGTCCAGACTTTTTTACCCCCTTCTTGTCCAGACCATTTTTCAGCACTGTCACATTTCAAATGACATGTACTCAGTCATGTAACACTGTACCCAAATAAATTTTGTATAATTGTTTTGAGACAGCTAGAGCTTTCCTTTGGTGGTATTGAAGCCCCACTGGGTTTTTTTGCTATATAAAAGAAAAAAAAGAAAAGGAAAATTGAAAAAAAATCATGTTTATAATCTTTCTTCATAAATGTAAGCCAAAATGTATTCTGCTACGTTTCTTTGGTGAAAAATAACCAAATATTTGTAAAGTCAGAAGCTGTCCGCTGTATACCATTATATAAACTATATGCAAAATATGGCCAAAACTGTACACAGAGAGAAATCACACACTAACTTAGGAGTAGTTTACAAGATTTCTCAGCTTATTCTACAATTAAAAAATTACTTTTATGCAGCGAAGAGATAAGGATAAATCACATATCTGTTGGCTGCCTCTTATGAATGTTATCTCAACGTTTCCCAATAGAGAATAGCTAAAGCAAAGAAAATTTTAAGGGAGATCCATACATGTATATAAATATTAAAATGGAGGGGGTCTCCAAACTGTGGCCCTGGGCTGGATGCGACCCTTTGCTTGCCTTTTTCTGGCCCTCTGGGCACTATTCCCTCCATTGACACCAAAAATGGGGCATAATTATTTTCGCTGACAACAACGACGAGGCACTATTTCTTCCACTGACACAAACGATAGTGCACAATTCCTTCCATTGACACCAAAGATGGGAAACTAGTCCTCCATCTGACACCAAAGATGGGAAACTAGTCCTCCATCTGACACCAAAGATTTGGCATGGTGTACTCCCACTGGACACCAGAACATTTTCTACTCCCAATGGCCCTAGTCCGGCTCCCGTTGTGTCTGAAGGATAGTAAACTGGCCCTTTGTTTGGAAAGTTTGGAGACCCCTGCTCTAAAGCATAACTTTGAGTGAGGTCCACCTGCTCATAGTTGTATATTACTTAGACAGTGTGAAAGCTATGGTATACATACTTGAAAATTAATCAATTCTGATATTCTGACTATTTTAATTCTTGAGGCCCTATAATGCCAAAACAATAGAAATACCCCACAAATGACCACATTTTGGAAGGTAGACAGTGCAGGGTATTTAGTAAGAGGCATGGTGAGTTTTTTGAAGTTGTAATTTTTGGCCAAAATGCTATGGAATATGATGAAAGTATTTAATAAAAGTTAAAATTTTAACAAATTAAATGTCAAACACAGCATAGGCATACTTAACTTACAGGTTTTCTGGATATGGTTGACTGAAAGATGTTTATTGAAAAAGTACTAAATGTATCTTATATTATATTTTCCTTTCTATATGTCCAAGACAAATGAATTTGGCTAAGCATCTGCCGTATGGGAAGTTCTATTCCATACAGGATTCAGATAGAAGGGAATTCATTCTCCTCTCTATGATTAACATTTGACCTTGCTTCAGGAAAAAGGAAGCAACCAGAAATTCACCTTTGATCAATGAATATTTCCTTGTGTTCTTGCTTTTCCTGTTGGTAATCCTATGTCTTCCATTATGGATTTTATTTATTTTTTCTACTTTTGAGGGTTGTAATATTCCTCTGGTTCTGCTAAGTTTGAATTCTAAACACAAACAAATTGTGGTTTCTTCTATAATACCAGAGCAGTGCTGATTTAATGCTACTGTACATGATAATTAATACGTTTTATTTCAGATTTTAAATTGATTGTAAACCTCAGAAATAAAAAACAAAGCAGATCAATCTATAGGGGCAGATCCACGTACATTGGCGCATATATCCACCGGGCGTAGCGTATCTAAGATACACTAAGCCGCTGTAACTTTTTTTTTTTTCGAAATCCTCAAAGAATTCGCGCCGTAAGTTACGGCGGCGTAGTGTATCTTTGGCGGCGTCCTTATGCGTCCTTGCGCGGAATTCAAATGGATGTGATGGGGGCGTGTTTTATGTAAATACGTTGTGACCGTAAACAAAGTTTTTTTTAACGGCGCATGCGCCGTCCGTGGGGGTATCCCAGTGCGCATGCTCGAAATTAAACCGGAACAAGCCAATGCTTACGACAAAGACGTCATTCTACGCAAATCCCTATTCGCGAACGACTTACGCAAACAACGTAAAAAATTCAAAATTTGACGCGGGAACGACGGCCATACTTAACATTGAGTACGCCTCATAATGGCAGGGGTAACTATACGCCGGAAAAAGCCGAACGCAAACGACGTAAAAAAAAAATCGCCGGCCGGACATACGTTCGTGGATCGCCGTAACTAGCTAATTTGCATACTCGACGCGGAATTCGACGGAAAGGCCACCTAGCGGCCGGCGGAAAAATGCATCTACGATCCAACAGCGTACTAAGACGTACGCCTGTCGGATCGATCCGAGATGCAGTCGTATCTTGTTTGGTAGATACAAAACAAAGATATGACGCGGGAAATTTAAAATTACGCGGCGTATCAATAGATACGCCGGCGTAATTCCTTTGTGGATCTGCCCCACAGTGTGTACTTCAGGGACGTGCGGTGAGGTATGTAGCTGGTGAGGCACTGGCTAGTATCAGAGCCAGATACACATACCGGTATATCTGTAAAAAGTTTTGAAAATCTCCTATGGAGATTTTTAAGTACTGAAATTTGGCGCCATTCCACAAGTGTGCGCAATTTTAAAGCGTGACATGCTAGGTATCTATTAACTTAGCGTAACATCATCTTTCATATTATCCCAAAAAAAATTCGGGCTAACTTTAGTGTTTTTTTTGTTAATGAAACAGTTTTTCTCCAAAAAAACGCGTTTGAAAAATTGCTGCGCAAATACCGTGTGACATAAAAAGTTGCAATGACCACCAATTTATTCCCTAGGTGTCTGCTAAATTATATATATAATGTTTGGGGGTTCTAAGTATCTTTCTAGCAAACAAATTATAATTGAGAAGTGTCAGAATTGGCCTGGGTGTCAAGTGGTTAAAGTATACAAATAATTATTATATATTGTTTTTAAGGTAATTTACTTTATTTTCAAAAACTGTACTCAAGCAGGTGGCTTAACTGACACATTACTGAAGTTTAAAGTTATAACTTCAAACCAGTAATTTCAGAGTAAATAGATAAATAATAAATTATTATGTTATAACACAATATAGCATTGTAGCAGAATCTCTGACCTTTTCCAGTCTAATGAGAACCTTCAAGGTCAAAGATAGATGACATCCTTCAATATGTGGTGGGTTGTGAGGCATAGTTGGTGCAAAGTCATTGGGCGCCAGACACTTCTTGGATGTAAAGAGGTTTTATTTTTTTGACAGTCCTTTTTATATTTTGTAAGGGAAAGAGGGTTAGGGCCAGGACACACTTAAAGTGGAATTCCACCCTGAAAAAAAAAAAAAAAAAAATGAAATACATTTTTTTTACTTACCCGAAATAGCTGTTGCTATGCGGAAGTCCCGAATCTGCCTCTTCATCCTCCGCGGTGGATTCTCTTCCTCCTCATACACTCGGTTTCTTCTTGTGAATGGGATGCGCTGCATTCTGGGAACTGTGTGTACAGTATCCCAGAAAGCAGCCGGCCCATTCACAAAGCGCCGCGCTGCTCGCGTATGCGCAGTAGGAAAAGGGCAGTGAAGCCGCACGGCTTCACTGCCTGTTTCCCTTACTGTGGATGGCGGCGCCTGGAGCGAGGATCGGCCTCGGCAGGGGCCGACATCGCTGGCGACAAGGACAGGTAAGTGTCCTTATTAAAGGTCAGCAGCTACAGTGTTAGCAGCTGCTGACTTTTATTTTTATTTTTATTTTTACCGAACCTCCGCTTTAAGTAGTTGCAATTTCAAATGGCAGACTCCGAGACTTCAACAGGACAGCCATACAGGGAAAGGCCACAGCAAGGTGCCACTTCTGCACTTGCAGGATTGCTGTCTCCTAAGGTAACAGTACCTAAACAGTTCATAACTCAAAGTAACAATTCTCTTAGCTTTACTACAACTTCTACTTGTAGTTCTTTAGCCCCTTGAGCTCCCAGACTCTCACTAGACCCTCTGATTCACTGACTCTGAATCCTGTGAGCTCCTCAAGGCCTTTGCGGCGGTATCTCCCTCAAGCGCCACCCACGCTCGCTTCCCTCCTGGGTCCCTAGCTTGGCACTTCGGATACCTTCAAGCTTCACCCCTGCTTACCGACTCAGTCCCTAGCTTGGCACACAAGGCTGCTCTGCAAGCATCAATTCCACTGGTTAGGTCCCTGACTGAAGTTTCCCAATTCTTCACTTTGCCTGTTCGGTGAGAATACTACTCCGGTACTTGCTTCAGTTACTCACTGTGGTCCCTGGTAAAAGCGATTGGTCCCTTAGTGGCACCAGCTTCCCTTCTACCTCCGACCATGACAGGACCTCCGGCTGGCAGTCCCAATCCTGCGCTGCCTTTTTACTTCTGGATTGGCCCTCACACAGCCTGGAAGCCTGATGCCCCCAGGAGAGCCCAATCTCTGGACTAGCAGCCCGGGGCAGACAACACCCATCCACCCAGATGGCAATCTGGGTGGCACACAAGAACCTGGATTACCTGACCTCATCCGAATATATAGGCTCTCCCAGCAGGCCAAGGGATTCAACAAAATCCCTGCCCATAACCTGATCTTGAGTTGTCCTTCTCAATCTAAAACCTCCAGTGCCTGGCCACTTGGTGGTAGAAGTGGAAAGTAGAACCAGGCCAAACTTAGAAGTCAATGGATCCCTAATAATTAACTTCAGTAGCTACTTCTGACAAGGAATTTGGCAAGGAGCTCCCTGACTAAACCCCAGGGCGCTACAGCATAATATATTATTTAGCTTGATTAAAAAAGTACCTTTTCAGCAGTAGTAGATTCTCATTATCCCATTTAACTGGTGAAGAAAACATGGGATCATGGGAAAACCTTATACCCATAAACCCATGTTTTTTCCTTCTAGTTAAGAGGGCTTGGCTGGAAGGGAGGGTTTGTCTTTTAGACACATGCCCCCTTCTATGACACTACAGTGAGAGGAGAGCCTGCAGCATTTTTTTTGGACAGCTTGATCAATGGTGCGCTACTATTGGTCAAAGGCTCCAAGCTGTCCATTGAGCTCAGCACAGGAAGTCAGAGGCACTGTGAGCTCATCCTCTCAATCTGCGACAAACAGAGTGTGCTAGCTTATATATAAACTCAACGCTCTGTAGGTAGCTTCTGACAGGCTGTGCTAGGAGCCTCTAATTTTGACCAGTGGTGGGGTAGGACTTCTGTTACCTACCCCCCAAATTTGGGGTCTCTGTGACCCCTGGTCACCGAGCTAGGACCCTTGAAGTGCAGTCTTTTTTTTTCTTTACGTTCATGGCTCACCTGCCTCCCCTGACTGCACGTCCCTGGTGTACTTGCCTCTATCCAAAGCACCTAGCATGATTTCTGTCTCCTCGCTTATTCCTCTGCAATCTGCATGAATCACTTCTGACAGTCTATGCCAAAACCAGACAAACCCTGTAGATGGCCCTGTCCCCGGGACAGGTGACTGACAGCCTAGACTGCGCAGGTTTCCCTATGAGAATGTGTAAAGGGGTGTGTGCCTTTTCCCTCCACTCAGGTCTCAGTTTACACTCAGCGATATGCTCTGCAGCGTGGGACATCAGATCCCGCCCCCTGCCTTCTGAAGCTCAAAAGTACTGTGTAAATTCCGGACTTTGAACTGAAAAAAAAAAAAGGAGAAAGGACTGCAGATAAACAGGTACAACGTATGAAGGAGGATTTGCTTAACCTCCGTGTACCACCTGATGCCAGTCACTTTAGTCGGTAAGGGTTTACAACTACTTAAAGTTAGACTGCACTACAGCTAGAAATAGAAATAGAATTTGCAGAATCTGAATCTGTATTTAGCTCATAGGTGTGCGGAGCCGATTGCATTAGGGTGTGCACCCCAAAGCTCAAACACACATGCGTGTGTATGTGTCTACATATATATTGTCCCGGTACATTAATCTCCCTGCTGGCACAGTGAAAGAGAAGCAGGTAAGCACTTTTCCTATGGCAGAGTGGGTAAGAGGGAGATCTTTCCCATCTCCCCACTGGCACACAGAGCAATAATGCCAATGTGCACTAGATGATTAGGGTGTGCCCAGGCACACCTGGCACACCCTGTGCGCACGCCTATGATTTAGCTGTTTACAGAGAGACATACAGGCATACCCCACTTTTAAGTACACAATGGGGTTTATTTACTAAAGATGGAAAGTGCAAAATCAGGCTCACTTCTGCACAGAAACCATAACTCCCAACATTTTGAGATGGGAATGAGGGACACCTACTAGCAAATGTATGTAGGCATAGGACACACCCCCTGTCACACCCACTTAACCTCCTTAGCGGTATTCCCGAGTCTGGCTCGGGGTAAGATTTCAATACCAAAAGCGGTATCCCCGAGCCAGACTCGGGCCGCCTCGCAGCATCCACAGTCACAAGTTACTTACCTTGTCCCTGGATCCTGCGATGCATCTCTGCTGTGTGAGCGAGCGGCGTCCTCGCTCGATTCACACAGTGCCGCTGATCTCCGTTCCCTGCGACGTTACGACGCATGTACTTTTATAAAATAAAAACTGTTCTTTCTGCCTGCAAACTGTAGATTGTCCATAGCAACCAAAAGTGTCCCTTTATGTCAAAAGTGATTTTAGAGCAGCTAGAAAACAGCGATAATAAATTATAATTACTTGCAGAATTGTGCGATAGCGATTTGTGGGGAAATTTGTCATAAAAAAATAGTAATGACAGCGACAATTCTGCAACTGAGCAAATTTCAGTGTTTTTGATTTGATTACATTATTGAATAATTTTTATTATAATTATATTATTATTTGTTATAATTATTTATAGTTATTTATTATATTATGATTTTGTGTTTCAAACTTTATCATACCCGAGGTGTCTACTAGACTCTTGTTTGGACAGATTTAAGTGAGTTATTCATAAGAATTACAGGCCTACAGTATAAAACGCCAAATTTCCTTGCAAAATAATTGTACCGCTTTTGGTACATAATTCCAGACAGAATCATACCGCCAGGGAGCTTAAAGGAGAGTTAACAAAAAAAAAGGTTAATTAAATCCACAAGGGCTTTTTTTCCCTCACTACTATTCCTTTATATTGGCTTTTATCATTTACAAATGCAGCAATTTAGAGACTGGATGAAAGGTTTAGCACTGGGAAACACTTTTTGAAAGATAAAAAGTGAATTTTATATACAACTATATAGATCAGACCAAAACAAGGGACAAATGAGGGGGAAAGAAGGTTATTGCTCATAATCAGGGACAGTCCCTCGAAATCAGGGACAGTTGGGAGGTATGTAGAAACTAATGAGCTTCTAACCCCAGCTTGTTCAATTAAGCTTTGGTAATAAAACCTGGAAGCTCATTGGTTTCTATGCAGAAGTGAGTCTGATTTTGCACTTTCCAGCCTTAGTAAATAAACCCCATTGTGTACCTAAAAGTGGGGTATGCCTGTAATTAAATGTGATATGTGAAATACTACAGCGCTATTAAATATAAATATAAAGGAAAAATAAACCACAACAATAACCAAATATTAATTGCTGCATAAATAATAGTGAACTAAACCAATAAATATGTGAATAAAAAGAGTATGACCAACGCATTGCAGAGAGGCAAGCATGGAATTCACCAAGCCAGTTCTCCCAACGCTGCGCTGGGTTTCGAAGGTGGAAGTGGGTGTGAGCCATGCAAATGAGGCGTGACCCCATCCAAATGATGGGCCGAGCGCCAGACAGATATGTATCACGAACTGCGCATGTGCCGGGATGTGGGCGCATCCCCCTGCGCATGCTCACAACCACGTCGGAACAACTGCCTAAACTACGCCGGATCATTGCGTACGGCGTGAACGTAACCTACGCCCAGCCAAACACGTCCAACGTAAAATATGCCGGCTTGTGTTCCCTGGTGCAGACCTTTGCATGTCTGCTGCTGGGTTACACCTCCTTTATGGGGAATAACTTTACGCCGGACGTACAACTTACGCGCACTGCGTCGGGCGCACGTATGTTCGTGAATCGCCGTATTTCACTAATTTGCATATTTGAATGGCTAATCAATGGGAGCGCCACCATGCGTCCAGCCTAAATGTGCGCCCACCCTGAAGCCTGATTTTAGGCGCATCTTAGTTTGTGGGTCCGGCGCATAGATACGACGGCGCACATTTGCACTTACGTCGGCGTATCTTGTTATACGTCGGCATAAGTGCTTTGTGAATCTGGGCCTATATGCGCTAATATTAACTATAGTGGTATACAGTGTCAACTAAATAGTGTAGAACCTAATCAGGTAAATAACACATATGAACCAGTATAACGTGCCAATAATCAATATGATGGATACAATCAGTCCCAATGCAAGTGATAAACAACAAACGTGCAACACACCCCCTATGAAGGGAGAACCGGTTCACAGTATTGACTTGAATAGGAATGCTGAAAACTGAAAAAGGATCCTCTGCACTTCCTATGCACTTCCTATGGCTGTTCCAGGCTCAACGTGGAGACTCTTCACACCAGCACAGCTCATATGAAACAGAGGGAAGAAAAAACAAAAAACATGGTGCAATATTGTATGCCCAAGTAGGAGAAAAGGACTGCGCTGTATAGCTGTACACTCACGAATCCGCGGATATGAGAAAGCAACTCGTACTGCCGCTCAGATAAATGATCTCCTCATTCGAATAGCATCCGTCAATCCAGTCATTAGGCTCCTCCCCACGCGTAACGTCACTAGACACGTGACTTAGTCATGGGTAACTTATTTTATTCACATATGCCTGTAATTAGCAGTCAGCAAAAGTGTTAAGCTTCTGGAATGCCTCCAAAATTTGGAAGGTACAATGCACTGAGCAGCTGATGAGTTGTTGCTTTAAAAACTATAAGGCCCAGTTCACACCTGAGCACATTGAAGCATGATTTGAAGCTTTACCAGAAGCATTTCCAATGCTTGACACTATTTCTATTATATTCAATGGTACCTGTTCACACCTGAGCGGAGTGCCACTTGAAGCTTGAAGCTTGCTGCTTGAACAAGTATTTGAACTTATTTTGAATCGCGCGGTTTGAACCCAACAGACTTCAAAGGGAGTGCCTGAAAAACATACAAAAAGCATGCATATTGCCACCTTTCTGAGCATTTTCTTGTCATACGGTAGTCTAAAGAAATATCACTTGTAATAAAATAAATAGAAATAATGGTAAAAAAAAATGTAAAGCACCACTATCCTTAATTCCCGTACAGGTGCATGAATGCAAAAGGCACATAGCACTTGCATTTGTATGGAAACAAAGATTGACCCAGATATCGGCTCAAATGTTAGGATAACGGCAATACGTTTAGAGTCACAATTCATGGATAACTCTGAGGCCTCGTACACACGACCGAGAAACTCGACGGGCGAAACACATCGTTTTGCTCGTCGAGTTCCTTGTGAAGCCGTCGAGAAACTCGACAAGCCAAGTTTCTCCATTCCCGCCAAGGAAATAGAGAACATGCTCTCTTTTTGGCTCGTTGAGTTTCTCAACAGTTTCCTCGACGAAAAAGTACACACGACCGGTTTCCTCGGCAAAAAAATATCTCCCAGCAAGTTTCTTGCTGGTTTTTGCCGAGAAACTCGGTCGTGTGTACGAGGCTTAAAACCGATAGCATGTAAAGGCTTTTAAAGAGGAAGTAAAGCCTATAAAAAAATCCTAAAAAAAACCCCTGCAAGACAAAAGCATACTTGCTCGTTATGTAATACTCACCTCAGATCGAAGCCACTGCAGCCATCCTGGTACACCACTCGGGCGGCCAACATCTCTCCCGGGACTGACTTCCGGGTATCGCGGCTCCGACGCGGCTCCGACGCCGTGATGACGTCACTCCAATGCGCGTGGGAGCCGCCAGTCACGGCACGGCCTCCATTAGGAACGGCATGCTCGCCATTGCTAAACATATGCTTTGTATGTTGTTCGATTGTTATGTTGAATCTCAATAAAAATAAAAAATGTAATTAAAAAATTAATAAATGAAGTGCCAATATTTTGTGTGGCCACCATTATTTTCCAGCACTGCCTTAACCCGCTTGAGCATGGAGTTCACCAGAGCTTCACAGGTTGCCACTGGAGTCCTCTTCCACTCCTCCATGACCACATCACGGAGTTGGTGAATGTTAGAAACCTTGCGCTCCTCCACCTTCCATTTGAGGATTCCCCACAGAGGCTCAATAGGGTTTAGGTCTGGAGACATGCTTGGACAGTTCAGGACCTTTACCCTCAGCTTCTTTAGCAAGGCAGTGGTCTGCTTGGAGGTGTTTTTGGGGTCGTTATCATGTTGGAATACTGCCCTGCGGCCCAGTCTCTGAAAGGAGGGGATCATGCTCCGCTTCAGTATGTCACAGTACATGTTGGCATTCATGGTTCTCTTAATGAACTGTTGCTCCCCAGTGCCGGCAGAACTAATGCAGCCCCAGACCCCAGACCATGACACTCCCACCACCATGCTTGACTGTAGGCAAGACACATTTGTCTTTTTACTCCTCACCTGGTTGCCACCACACACACTTGACACCATCTGAACCAAATAAGTTTATCTTCATCTCATCAGACCACAGGACATGGTTTCAGTAATCCATGTCCTTTGTCTGCTTGTCTTCAGTGAACTGTTTACAGGCTTTCTTGTGCATCATCTTTAGAAGAGGCTTCCTTCTGGGAGGACAGCCATCTAGACCAATTTGATACAGCGTGCAGCGCATAGTCTAAGCCAGGGATATGCAATTAGCGGACCTCCAGCTGTTGCAGAACTATGATTCCCATGAGGCATAGCAAGACTCTGACAGCCACAAGCATGACACCCAGAGGCAGAGGCATGATGGGACTTGTAGTTTTGCAACAGCTGGAGGTCCGCTAATTGCATATGCCTGGTCTAAGCACTGACAGGCTGACCCCCCACACCTTCAACTCTATTTCCCAAAGACAACCTCTGAATATGACGCTGAGCACGTGCACTCAGCTTCTTTGGTCGCCCATGGTGAGACCTGTTCTGAGTGGAACCTGTCCTGTTAAACCGCTGTATGGTCTTGGCCACCATGCTGCAGCTCAGTTTCAGGGTCTTAGCAATCTTCTTATAGCCTAGGCCATCTTTATGTAGAGCAACAATTATTTTTTAAGATCCTCCAAGAGTTCCTTGTCATGAGGTGCCATGTTGAACTTCCAGTGACCAGTATGAGAGTGAGAGTGATAACACCAAATTTAACACACCTGCTCCCCATTCACACCTGAGACCTTGTAACACTAACAGTCACATGACACCGGGGAGGGAAAATAACTAACTGGGCCCAATTTGGACATTTTCACTTAGGGGTGTACTCACTTTTGTTGCCAGCAGTTTAGACATTAATGGCTGTGTGATGAGTTATTTTGAGGGGACAGAAAATGTACACTATTATACACACTGTACACTCTCTACTTTACATTGTAGCAAAGTGTAATTTCTTCAGTGTTGTTACATGAAAAAATAGAATAAAATATTTACAAAAATGGTAGAGGGGGTGTACTCACTTTTGTGAGATACTGTACATTTTTCTTTCACTGGTTAGTCAGTGTAGGGAGAGGGGAGGAAGCATTTTTAAGACTAATTAGGTAATGACCAGAATTCTAATGACCGGAATTCTAATGTCCGGAATTGCAAAAAACATGCCAGGCCTCTTACTAAATACCTTGGACTTTCTACTTAAAAAAAAAAAGGTAATTATAACAGGATATTTTACAAATCGGGTAATTTGTAAAACGATATTTGTACTGTCCTGGTATTTTTGGGCCTCAAAAAATTAGATAGGTACATCTAGATTGATCAATTTTCAGATATATACCGTAGTTTGTGAACTCTATAACTTTCCTACACACTAAATAATATACATTGATTTGGGTTATTTTCACCAACGAAATGTAGCAGAATACAATTCTGCCTAAATTTATGAAGAAAGATTTTTTATTCGCAAAATGTTATAACAGAAACTAAGAAAAACACATTTTAATTTGCATTTTTTTTTTCATCAAGGAAAACACTATTTCTGTGGAAAAAATGATAACAATTTCATATGGGTACAGCGATGCATGACTGCACAGAAACTGTCCCTTGGCAGGAAGGGGGTAAAAGTGTCCGATATTGAATCGGTTAACATACAGGGACATAGTCATAGAGGGAATTTAGTTAAACCCATGTAGGGTGACATTTAAGACAACATCTTATAAGGTCCACTCATGGCCGATCCGCCCTATAGGCTCACTATGCAAGCCGCTTAGGCCCCGCAAAGCTGCGAAGGCCCCCCCACATTACTAGAGGCCCCGCCTGGTAAGAAGTCATTTTCGCCCCCTCACCCTGCTTCTCAACTCGCTGGCTGCATGGGAGAAGAGGCAAGAAGTCAGCACCCCCTGCTTCTCAATTTAATGTCAGGCCCCGTACACACGAGGAGACATGTCCGCTGAAACTGGTCCGCAGACCAGTTTCCGCGGACATGTCCGACCGTGTGTATGGCCTAGCAGACAGGTTTCCAGCGGACAAAAGTTTCTAAGCATGCTTAGATACTTGTCCGCTGCAAACATGTCCGTCGGACATGTCCGATGGTTAGTACGCCTAATCGGACATGTCAGCTGGTTATTACGTCTAACCAGCGGACCGAAATCCCGCGCATGCATCGAATTGATTCGACGCATGCGTGGAAGCATTGAACTTCCTGGTTTGCGCACATCGCCACGTCACCGTCACGACACATCACCGTCACGACACATCACCGTGTTCTCTGTCCGCGAGGATTTTGGTCTGATGGTGTGTACACACATCAGACAAAAATATCCCAGGAGACATGTCTGATGAAAACGGTCCGCGGACCGATTTCATCGGACATGTCTCCTCGTGTGTACGGGGCCTAAGATGTAATTTCCGACAGCAGAACACCCCCTCCCCCCGCTTCTCAACTTTCTTTAATGTGACATGTCACTGTCGTCAGCGCCCCCCGCTTCTCAATGTGCATGTAATTTTGCTTAGGGCCACAGGGAGGTCAGGATCGGCACTGGGTCCACTTCTAATCAGAGTTTTAAACAGCTTCTGTGCTGACATACAAACCAAAGTACAAGGAGGGAAATAACAAGAAATTCTGGTTTTTGATGGTGTAGACATAACGAGGATTTATGAGGGAACACACACCTAGCCCTTAGATATATATCTACATACATTCCTCTTTGTAAAGAGAAGACCTGCTGCCTGAAGCTGGCCACGCCATTAGAATATAGAAATTCTGAAAAATCATTAATCAGAGCATCTAATCGTTCCATTATTAAAGTAAAACTAAAAAGAGAAGTTGTAATTACCATACATAGTTCACATAAATCATAAATGTCATGCCATTGTATAAGTCCATTATTTCTGCAGCACTGTTGTGTGTTTGAATGATCGTTCCCTGGTCTTTATCATCTGCAGGGAGAGATCTCTGGGAGGGGCTTCTATTACTCTGCTGATGTATGTTCTCTACAGTGTGAGTCTGTGTCAGCCCTGATTGGTGCCGTGCCAGTCATATGACTAGAAAGAAAACTGTTTGAAGGGGTTGTAAAGGTTCCTTTTTTTTTTTTTTAATAACAATATACATACCTCCACTGTGCAGCTCGTTTTGCACAGAGTGGCCCCGATCCCTCGGTGGCTGTCTCGGCTCCTCCCCGCAAGAGCTAACCCCTTCTGGGAAGCGATCTTCCAAGGGAGTTAGCTTTTGAGTGCGCTCCCGTGCTATGGCCGCCGACTGTATCACTCGGCCCACCCCCCCGATGTGACGCGTCATTGATTTGATTGACAGCTGCGGGAGCCAATGGCTGCGCTGCTATCAATCATCCAATGAATGAGAAGAGTTGAGAAGCCTGGCCGAGAAGCCAGCGTGTTCACGAGGCGGGACTTTTGAGGACTCAGGTAAGTAAACACGGGGGCTGGGGGGGGGCGCTAATCTTAGGATGTTTTTTCACCTTAATGCATAGAATGCATTAAGGTGAAAAAACATGTACCTTTACAACCCCTTTAAGGAGAGCAATTCAAAAAAAATTATTAATATTAAAAAAACTGTTTTACAGCTCCCAAAAAAACTTTATTAACCACTTCAATACCGGCCCATTGTCATTTGACGTCCACAGATGGGATCTCCCATCCTGGGTGGACGTCAAATGACGTCCTGGGCTTTGCGGGTGATTATCTGAATGATGCCTGCAGCCAGAGACATCATCCAGATATCCTCTTGTTCAGCCGGCGATTCTGCACGACATAAGAACGATCATAGCGGCGGTTCCGCCGCTTGATCGTTCTTACAGGCGGCGGGAGGGGACATCCCCCCTCCCGCCGCCATCCGGTGCTTCTCCGGGCTCTCCCGTGCCTTCGGGGGCCCGGAGAACGAATCGTCCGGTGTCGGCAGGAAGCATAGAGATGACTGGTGACCAGATGGTCACCAGTCATCTCTATGACCGTCGGAGGACCCGGGCGCGATGTGATGATGTCACGCCCGGGTCCCCGTAAGTAAACAAAGCCGCGATTGCGGCTGTAAGCAACTATTCATGAGATCAGTGATTTTTTTTTCACCGATCTCATGGTTTCCAGCCTGGAGGAGAGATGTGGGGTCCTATTGACCCCGCATCTCTCCATAAAGAGGACATGTCACACACATTTCCTATTACAAGGGATGTTTACATTCCTTGAAATATGAATAAAAATGAAAATTTTTAATATTTTTTTAAAAAAGTGTAAAAAATAAATAAAAAATAAGTCAAAAAATAAATAAAAGATTAAAAAATAAAATTAAAACGCCCCTGTCCCCGGTAGCTCGCGCGCAGATGCGAACGCACACGTAAGTCCCGCCGACATATGTAAACGCTGTTTAACCCACATATGTGAGGTATCGCCGCGTGCGTTAGAGTGGCAGCAACAAATCTAGCACTAGATCTCCTCTGTAAATCTAAACTGGTAACCTGTCAAAATTAATTAAAGCGTTGCCTATGGAGATTTTTAAGTACCAAAGTTTGGCGCCATTCCATGAGTGTGCGCATAATTAAAGCGTGACATGTTGGGTATCCATTTACTCGGTGTAACATAATCTTTCACATAATACAAAAAAATTGGGCTAACTTTACTGTTTTGTTATTTTTTTAATTCATGAAACAATTTTTTTTCCAAAAAAAGGGTGTTTGAAAAATTATTGCGCAAATACCGTGCAAGATAAAACGTTGCAATGACCGTCGTTTTAATCCCTAGGGTGTCTGCTAAAAAAACATATATAATGTTTGGGGGTTCTGCGTAATTTTCTAGCAAAAGAATGATGATTTTTACATGTAGGAGAGAAGTGCCAGAATAGGCCCGGTATGGAGGTGGTATAAAAGCCCGGTATTGAAGTGGTTAAATATCAAATGTGTATTTTTTGTGCATTAAAGTGGAAGTTAACTTCAATGCATGAGTTTTACCTATAAGGTAAGCCTATAATTTACCTATAGGTAGTGTAAATATCACAGTTTAGGAGATATTTACTGTACATACAGCCAGTGACATCACTGGTGCATGCACTCTGAAGGAACAGCCACCCGTGCCGTTTCTTCAGACCCCCGTGCTGTAAACGGCGGCTCCCATGCTCATGCACGGTAGTGACATCAATGTGGCTTGTGCCAGTCATAGAGCCGGAGTCTGCAAACCTGAAAGCAATACGGATGAAGATGGAAGCGGCCTCCAGACCTGACATCTTGGCACAGGAGGGCGTTGTTTTAAGGTAAGTTTAACATAATGTGCATGTTCTGACTTTTCTTTGCATGGTAACCACATGGACACCACGCCACAGGGACCAACCTGCTGGGTTGAACGAAAAAAAAAACTGTACTGTGTACCAGGCTTTAGGCTTGAGAATTTTTTCTGCTTTCAAAACAACATCAACTTCAAGGTGCTAGGCCTCGTACACACGACCGAGGAACTCATCCATGAGCGTCCGCTCCATAGGGCAAGGGGGGGCAATTGACCCCCCTGGAAAATCGAGAAGGTGTTGAGTTTTGCGGCCGAGGGCTGTCTGAGCGGTCCCGGCCGGATGTCACACAGGCACAGCGAGCAGAGTGAATCTGCCTCCCCCTCCAGGGAACCTGCTGTGTCTGTGCAGTGCTGATGACTGATCTGAGGTACTGAATGGGATGGGGGAGGGGGGTCTGTCTGTGCTGAAGGGGAGTTTGTGCTGAAGGGGAGTCCATCTGTGCTGAAGGGGTTCTGTGATGAATGGAGGGGTCTGTGCGGAATGGGGGGTCTGTGCTTAAAGGGGGTCCATCTGTGCTGAAGGGGTTCCTGTGATGAATGGAGGGGTCTGTGCGGAATGGGGGGTCTGTGCTGAAGGGAGGTCCTGTGCTGAATAGAGGGGTCTGTGCTGAAGGGGGGTCTGTACATTCTCTAGGCTATATTTATATGGGCATGGAGTGAAGCTGAATTATCTCAAGAGCCATTTCACACTGGCAGCTGGCCGTATTATTGGTAAAGCGGCGCTAAAAATCGGCGCTTTACCATCGTTTTAGCTGTGCTATTCGGTCGCTAGCGCGGTGCTTTTAACCCCCGCTAACGTTTGAAGAAAGGGTTAAATGCGACTGTGTATCGCTGCTGCTGAAGCGCCCCTCCCTGAAAAAATTTCAGCGGACGCCCATGAACTCATCGTAAATGAAACATAGTTTTCCTCGACGAGTTCCTTGTTAGGCTTGTCGAAACTTGACAAGCTTTCTTTGCGTACACACTGTCAAGACCAAATTTCCTCGTTCTCAAACGCGGTGACGTACAACATATACAATGGCACTATAAAGGGGAAGTTCGATTCCACTGGCACAACCCTTTGGGCTGCTTTTGCTAATCTCATGTTACTGCGTGTTAAGTATAAGTTTGGTAAGAGACGATTTGCACTTTTCAGACTGTTACAGCGTGACAAATGTGTTATCTCCATTACAAACGCTACTTTTACCGAAGGTGCGCTCCCGTCTCATACTTTATTCTGAGCATGCGCGGGTTTCTTAGCATACACACAAACGTTGTTCTCGTCGAAAACCAGCCCGACGAGGAACACGACCAGGAAATTGAGACTCCTGTCGAGGAAAAAGAGAACTTGTTCTCTTTTTTACTCGTCGAGTTCCTCAACAATTTTCTTGATGAAAAACATGCACACAACTGTTTTCCTCGCCAAAAAAGCTCTGCCACCAAGTTTCTTGATGGATTCTGTCGAGGAAAACGGTCGTGAGTACGAGGCCCTAGATGCAGTTAGTCCGCATAGCTTCCTGGCCAGAGTGGAATGCGGTTACCATCTCACCTGGAGAATACTTTACTATCATAACTTAACTCTAGTCTTTTTGGATTTTTTCATCTTAACATGCCAGAGTGTGTGGGTGTGCACCTTGATGCCATTTCCGGTTTGTGATGCTGCGGTGTCTCCAGCGAAACTTGATTTGATGCCTACGCGTCACTTTCGGTGCGCCGCTGACGTGGCAGCGCCATTTCTGTTTTTTCCATGATGTAATTTTCATCATTTCCGGTGCGACTGCGCCACGCGGATGGACGCAATTGAATCGTCCGCTCCTTCCAATGTATTGGCGCCTAATCCGGCGCCCAATAGGGAGGTGGAGGATGGTATTTAAGCTCACTGATAGAGGAGTTTAGTGTGGGGTCAGTACTAGAGGGGGAAGGAGTGTTTTGTGGAACCACCATTTCAGGTACCAGACTCATTGACCCATCGGGATATCGTTAATATTTCTCTAATTGGATTGGTGACTGAACAATTATCTCCTAGGTCTCAAGGGTCTTCGGTTGACCTCTGTGAATTTGAGATACCAGCAATTCTTTTGGACACGTGGGTGTCTATATACCATGAATTGAATCAACAGTGCAAACCTGATTACAGGTAGTTTCCTAGCTCCATGTATGTCTCATTACTGGAGATATGTGGGTCTAGTGGGTCGTTATTAATTTGTTTCCATCTTCATCCCCCGAACCTAGGCGGACCACTAACCAGTTTTCAGTGCGTTTTCATATATACCATCCACTATGGTTACACCAGATGATCCATTTCTGGGGTTCCCTTTGACCCCCGTGGCCCCAACTATAGCTTATATATTTTTGACCAGTTCGTCATTACATACAGGTAATTCTTGCATATACTCTAGTCTGTCATGGTGGTCTCAAATTTGTATTTTGTTTATAATTTGTGTTTCTTTGTATTGTCTTGTAATATTTTGTATTGTTTTCTCTCTATTTCCAGTAGATAGTGGCTGATAAATTAATTACCCTGAGGAAGCTACTAATTGTGGTGAAACAGTTTTCAGCTTGCACATTCTTGAAACTGTAGTGTATACTTGGATGGAGTTTATATTCTGTAATTTTTAACTTTTATAAATAAATATTTTTTCTTAAAAATTTTGTTGTAATTTTGCACCCTAAAAATCCCAAAACCCCATATATTTTTCAAGCACACGCTCACTCGCTGCTTAAAGCGGAGTTCCGCCGGGGGAAAAAAATGTAATTCAGCAGCTACAAATATTGTAGCTGCTGACTTTTAATATAAGGACACTTACCTGTCCTGGGAGCAGGGCAGCCATCAGAAATGTTGGGGCCTCTTACACCGCTTTAGGCCTGGCCCCCCCCCCCCGGGGCCTGACCGACAACATTCCCCAAGGCCAGCCCACTGGCCTTCCTACCGAATCCGCCCACTGGCCATCTCACCGAGTCCTTCAGTGCACCCACTTTTTTTTAACACTTTTCCACCAATGTATCCCCATACTCACCCTGAATTATCCACATCCCTCTCCAGGAGAGGGATGGATGATTCAGGGTGGGGATGGGGCTACATTGTGGCGAGGGATGTATGATGCTGGGTAGTGATGAGGATGATGTAGTTCAGTGACGACTGGTGCTCTATAGGTGGATGGGGGCGGAAGATGGACCAGACCCCCCTCCATTGCTCCACCCCCCACCCCGGCTCTCCTACCCATTTCTGGGTGGCACTCCGCTTTAATATATATCCCATCTACTTTCAGATGCCATTGGAACAATATAATCAATGTAAAACTCACTTTACCTATCAGTGCTCATTATGTTATGGCTGATCAGTATATTGTGACTTATAGAATGTTATCAGACAATACGCTAAACTGCCTCATTTCATCACCTTCTATGTCTTACCTTGTACCTTCCACATTTCTTATACCAGACATAGTATAGTGATAGCAGATGTTTAATCCAGATCTACTGTATAATACGTATTAACACAACCCATATACTTAGTGTATGAAGCCATTATATTAAAGATCAATATCTTTAATCACTTTAATTATTAAAATATTATTTGATCAAACATTTTGTCAGTGACATAAGGCAGACAATGGCAGTCCTCAGTATGTGACAGTGAGTGAAGGAGATGTTCTCATTTCCTGCTCTCCTGAGTCCTGATCTTTCTCTGGATCTCATCCCGTTGTGCTTTCTATACCCATGTATAGTACATGACCATAACACATGCTGAATGTTAGTCATCTGCTTTAGGCATGACAAGTTGTGTTTAAATCGCAGATCACAGCCCATAGTTACCACATACCCAATAGTTATGCAGTAAAACCTTGGATTGCAATCATAATTTGTTCCAGAAGCATACTTGTAATCCAAAGCACTTGTATATCAAAGCGAATTTCCGCATAAGAAATAATGGAAACTCAGATAATTTGTTCCATGACCATTTATTCATAGGTTGTTCGGTTTATCGTCCATATAAAAAGATCATAGCAATGTGATAGGTTGTGTAACTATAAAATGTTCATTCACAAATGGCAGCCTCCACAAGGGGATTAGAAGCAAAATCCAGCAGGAGCTACAGAGTATAAAAAGAGAAGAGAGGCGCCTCTAAGTGTAGCAATATGGTTACATTTAATGAAGGTACAACATTTAGCAACTCACATGGCTGATGATTAAAAGAGGCACATCTAAGTATGCAGGCATCCAGGGTAAAGCTGTCCACATAGACCAAGGGTGTCCAACCTTTTGAAGAGCAAGGGCCACTTAAGTGACTTGGTAACTAGTCTCAGGCCACAATGAGAGGGGTGGGTGAATGACAGCTCACTCTACTCTCAGCACACCAAACTTGCAGGTAATAGAAGTCTATGGCTCTGCAGAACAGATATGCCCATATATACACTGTGATATTAGTAATAAACTTACCTTTAATAACAGTATTCTATTCAATTTTATTCCATCCCAAAGCAGGAGGTCACGGGCCACATCAGAGGGCTCTGCGGGCCACTGGTTGGGCACCCCTGACATAGACCATCCTCCGCACCGCCGGCTCTCAATGGTGACCAAGAAGACTACCCTGCAGTAGAGCGATCTGAAAGCGAGGCTTGAAGAGCTTGTGGAGCGAAGTGTGGAAGGGATGACGTTAAAGCGGGAGTTCACCCATTTAAAAAAAAAAAAAAAATCTCCCCTTAGCTTCCTGCTCGTTCGGTCTAGGGGAATCGGCTATTTATATTAAAATATGAGCAGTACTTACCGTTTTCGAGATGCATCTTCTTCCGTCGCTTCCGGGTATGGGTCTTCGGGAGCGGGCGTTCCTTCTTGATTGACATTCTTCCGAGAGGCTTCCGACGGTCGCATCCATCGCGTCACTCGTAGCCGAAAGAAGCCGAACGTCGGTGCGGCTCTATACTGCGCCTGCGCACCGACGTTCGGCTTCTTTCGGAAAATCGTGACGCGATGGATGCGACCGTCGGAAGCCTCTCGGAAACCTGTCAATCAAGAAGGAACGCCCATTCCCGAAGCCCATACCCGGAAGCGACGGAGAGGATGCGTCTCGTAAACGGGTAAGTACTGCACATATTTTAATATAAATAGCCGATTCCCCTAGTAATAACGAGCAGGAATCTAAGGGGGAAAAGTGCCCTCTAAGGGTGAACCCCCGCTTTAATTGTGGTGCGGAGGATGATGAGTTGGGAGGATAGGATGTGAGTTGCTAAATGTTACCTTCAATAAATGTAACCATATTGCTACACTTAAGCCTCGTACACACGATAGGTTAAACCGATTAAAACGGCCTGAAGGACCGTTTTCATCAATCCAAACCGATCGTGTGTATGCCCCATAGGTTATTTAACCTTAGGTTAAAAAAATGGCAACTTGCTTTGGATGGTAACCGATAGGTCAAAACCGATCGTTTGTATGCAAAACCATCGGTTAAAAACCCGCGCATGCTCAGAATCAAGTCGACGCATGCTTGGAAGCATTGAACTTCATTTTTTTCAGCACGTCGTTGTGTTTTACGTCACCGCGTTCTGACACGATCGGTTATTTAACCTATGGTGTGTACGCACGACAGACCATCAGTCGGCTTCATAGGTTAACCTAGGACAACTGTCCTTCAGACTGTTTTCATCGGATGGACTGATCGTGCGTACGAGGCTTTAGAGGCTCCTCTCTTCTCTTTTATACTCAGCTGTGATTTGACGCTACTTGTATATCAAGACATCCAGGGGCAGACTGACCATTGAGGCACTCGGCACTGCCCAAGGGCCCCATGCCACTAGGGGGACTCATCAGGGTTGCCAGGCTCAGTAAAACCAGTGACAGTATGTAAAAAAATGTTTTTTTTACATCTGTCCCTGATATGTCCAAAACCGACATGCTTTTGATGTGAAAATCCTGAGATTTTAGCTGCCCCACCTCTGTACTGCCTCCTGGCTTGGTGGCCATCTGTAAGCCCAGGGGCCCCATAATCTTCTATTGCCCGGGGGCCCCATGAGTTCGCCCCCTGAAGACATCGCTTGTATATCAAGTCAAAATTTATAAAAAAATGTTGCTTGTCTTGCAAAACGCTCTTAAACCAAGTTACTCTCAAACCAAGGTTTTACTGTAATAAGCACTGAATCCCCTTCCCCCTCTTCCTTTAAAGGATAACTAAACCCAAGTCCTTAAATGTAGTGGCTGCATTCGTTTTTTTTTTTTTTAAACCCAAAAAGATTTACCTGTTGATCTTGCCAGAAATGTGTCCTTGTCACTGAGTTGCATTGAGGAGTATCTTCCTTCCTACTTATCTTTTGTAACCTGCCCCCATGTAATGGAGATATGTTCATAATCAGAAGAGCAGCCTTCCAGCGACAACCATGGCTCCCTCCATAGATACAGTGGAGGATTGATGCAGCCACCCAGAGATGTGTGTTATTTGCAGGATTACCCATACCTCCCAACTTATGGATGAGGGACATTTCAGGGAGATAGTGAGCTAAGCATGCCGCAGCATAAAGTAGGTGTGGCCAAACATGATAGTGGGAGAGGTGTAGTGATCTCATAAATGTCCAATAAATGTAGTGATATAGATGTATAGTATGATAACTACAAATTACGTTGTTTCACAGCAACACAGGTTCTCCAGAGAACGCAATTTTAATTAACTGACTTCCAATACAGAATAAAGTCCAAATTCCAGATGATACAAAAGTCCAACAAAGTAATGTAGTGTCAAAGTCTCATCTTAGAGAATACATGTTCTGATCACTTCCAGACCAACATATGTTCATGCAGAGAATACATAGGGGTATATTCTCTGATTGACAACCAGAACTCCCAACATTATATTGCCTGTTCACTGAATAGCTGAACAATTTGATTGGCCATCTTTGATCTGAAAGACAGGAACTACATCCTGTCTTTTAGAGTGGCAGGTAAATGACTCCAGCCGGAGTCACTAATTAGTATGCATTCTTGCATACTAATAAGCCCCCTCTAATAAGTAATTCGATTGCATGTGATCTGAGTAATTGTTTGATTGGTTTGATGTGTAAAAACTGACCCATCCTGTCTTTTTTGCATATTGACAATAGACAAACCTCTTTTGATGTGTAAAGCCCCATACACACCATCAGATTATCTGCAGATTTTTTTCTGCAGATTTACCAAAACCATCTAATAGGAGGTCAAACCTTAAGAGTTTCAATTTGTATGCAATCAGGCAGGCCCTTGTACTACATGGTTTTGGTAAATCTGAAGACAAAAATCTGCAGATAATCTGATGGTGTGTATGGGGCTTTACATGTAATTACATATCTGATGTGTAAACTAGACTTCGTCCTGTCTCTTTGAATTACAGGTTTGAAATCTGGCCTGATCAATTTTGGACTTGTGCGACAATTCATAGAGAGATTCACTCTGCATCTGTTGGATCTTCCTGTGAATCGCAAAATCAGAATGCACTCCGTATAAAACACACAATAATTCCAGTAATATGTCCCTTGTCCTCAGAGGCTGAAGACAGGTCTGTTTAAAGCGGGGGTTCACCCTTAGAGGGCACTTTTCCCCCTTAGATTCCTGCTCATTTTTACTAGGGGAATCGGCTATTTATTTTAAAATATGTGCAGTACTTACCCGTTTACGAGATGCATCCTCTCCGTCGCTTCCGGGTATGGGCTTCGGGAATGGGCGTTCCTTCTTGATTGACAGGCTTCCGAGAGGCTTCCGACGGTCGCATCCATCGCGTCACGATTTTCCGAAAGAAGCCGAACGTCGGTGCGCAGGCGCAGTATAGAGCCGCACCGACGTTCGGCTTCTTTCGGCTACGAGTGACGCGATGGATGCGACCGTCGGAAGCCTCTCGGAAGGCTGTCAATCAAGAAGGAACGCCCGCTCCCGAAGACCCATACCCGGAAGCGACGGAAGAAGATGCAGCTCGAAAACGGGTAAGTACTGCTCATATTTTAATACAAATAGCCGATTCCCCTAGACCGAACGAGCAGGAAGCTAAGGGGAGAAATTTTTTTTTTTTACAAATGGGTGAACTCCCGCTTTAATTCTCGTACATATCTCTGACCTGCTGCACGTCACAAAACCATTTTAAAAATCTGTTTAAATCATGGCAGGGAACCATTCCTATTTCTTTAAGAATTGCATCTAGTTCTTTTGGTTTCCAATGCTTCATTACAAGCTGAACTTCACTTGTATTATTATTGTTATTGTTATAAACCGTGGTGGTCACAGTGGGTGCGGCTGGCAATGAATTATCAGATTTAATATGAGGTTCTATTTCATTTGATAGAAAGTTTGTATTTTGCTGCAGATTGCTTAATCCAAGATTTGATGCACATCTGCATTCCTGAGATCTCTTCTCCAATTCCATAATTCTTAATTTTAATCTCTCATTTTCCTCTGATAATTCATCACAACGTTTAGATTTCTCAAGCAAAGCTCCACCAATAGTAATTGCATGCAATTTTAAATTTACTGTCTCAGTTTCTGATTGGTTTTGTAACCTCTGACAAACCTTATGGCTATTATCAACTGCACTCTGTAACTGCGCAATTTCCTCAACTTTATCATTCAAAGAACTTTCCATTTTTAAACAACAAGATAACAAGCCCTGCACAATACAACCTTTTCTTTTACTTTCTGAAATTTTGCTATCAAAAACACTTTTCTCTAAATATTCCTTCATCATAGTCCACGTCTGCTTACATTTTTCTGGAATTTCATAAGGACCGCCATGACGCTTAATACATTTTAATACTCATCTGTTAACTTTATCAGAACTGACACTAGCTTCACACTGAGTAAGCATTTTGACTACTGTATATTATTAATAATAAAAAAAAAGGAAATATTTTACTCACCGCATTAGAGGCTCCACCTTGCCAGTTCAGGTCTTCTAGTACACGGCAGTCTTTTCTTTCTTCAGTTTCCAGTCTCCAGAGAATAATTCTGGGGTTCCAAACTTGTTTAATCTTGTATATCAGACTCTCTTATGTCACAACCAGACATTAGAGTCACAGCACACTATTGGGTCTCCATCAGACTTCTGTCCAACTCACAGGATTTTGTTGTCATCACCGACTTAACAGAAGTCGGTGATGACAACAAAATCCTAAGTCCTGAAAATGTGCTTCTGGTCACTTGAACGGCACCAATGTAGTGATCTCATATCCAGAGAAGGCATTTAATGGATCTTCCCATACAGAATAAAGTCCAAATTCCACAGATGATACAAAAGTCCAAAAAAGTAATGTAGTGTCAAAGTCTCATCTTAGAGAATACATGTTCTGATCACTTCCAGACCAACATATGTTAATGCAGAGAATACATAGGGGTATATTCTTTGATTGACAGCCAGAACTCCCAACATTATATTGCCTGTTCACTGAATAGCTGAACAATTTGATTGGCCATATTTGATCTGAAAGACAGGAACTACATCCTGTCTTTTAGAGTGGCAGGTAAATGACTCCAGCCGGAGTCACTAATTAGTATGCATTCTTGAAGAATGGTCTGCATCACGGCAAGTACACTGTGAAGAAATCTCGCAGGACAGATGTGGAAGACCTCACTCCAAATCCAAGAAAACTTCTGCAGATTGGTGGTGAACTGCGTAAACTGAATAAAGTAATCAGTGACCTAACACCCGTATCGGAGCTTCCTGTCACTGCCAGGCCGCGATCTCGTACAGAGAAAAACAAGCTGGCTTCCAGAGCTTGCCGTCAAAAAAAGACAGCCCAGTATGAAGCCAATAAAGTGAAGCTGTGGGGCCTGAATACTGAATATGATAATTTGCTGTTTGTGATCAATTTAATAAAACAAGAGATAATGACACGAATACAAATCCCATGGGTGAAATGTCTAAACCACTGGCAACAAAAGTGAGTACACCCCTAAATGTCCAAATTGGCCCCAATTAGTAATTCTTCCCTCCACGTTGTCATGTGACTCGTTAGTGTTACAATGTCTAAGGTGTGAATAGGGGGCAGATGTGTTACATTTGGTGTTATCACTCTCACTTTCTCATACTGGTCACTGGAAGTTCATCATGGAATCTCATGGCAAAGAAATCTCTGAGGACCTGAAAAAAAGAATTTCTGCTCTACATAAAGATGGCATAGGCCCTAGGCTATAAGAAGATTGCCAAGACCCTGAAACTGAGTTGCAGCATGGTGGCGAAGAGCAAACAGAGGTTTAACAGTACAGGTTCCACTCAGAACAGGCCTTGCCATGGTCGACCAAAGAGGTTGAGTGCACGTGCTCAGCGTCATATCCAGAGGTTGTCTTTGGGAAATAGACGTATGAGTGCTGCCAGCATTGCTGCAGAGGTTGAAGGGGTCAGCCTGTCAGTGCTCAGACCATACGCCACACACTGCATAAAATTGGTCTGCATAGCTGTTGTCCCAGAAGGAAGCCTCTTCTAAAGATGATGCAAGAGAAAGCCCGCAAACAGTTTGCTGAAGACAAGCAGACAAAGGACATGGATTACTAGAACCATGTCCTGTGGTCTAATGAGACCAAGATAAACGTATTTGGTTCAGATGGCGGAAACCAGGTGAGGAGTACAAATACAAGTGTGTCTTACCTACAGTAAAGCATGGTGGTGGGAGTGTCATGGTTTGGGGCTGCATGAGTGCTGCAGGCAATGGGGAGCTACAGTTCATTGAGGAAACCATGAAGGCCAACATGTACTGTGACATACTGAAGCAGAGCATGATCCCCTCCCTTCGGAGACTGGGCCGCAGGGCAGTATTACAAGATGATAACGACCCCAAACACACCTCCAAGAGGACCACTGCCTTGCTAATGAAGCTGAAGGTGATGGACCGGCCATGACCTAAACCCTATTGAGCATCTGTGGGGCATTCTCAAATGGAAGGTGGAGAAACACAAGGGGCCAAATCTTCAAAGGAGATACGCAGGCGGAACTGCTGTTCAGCCTGCGTATCCCTGTGGCTATCTTTGGAAACGATCCTCAGAAGGATTTTTCCAAAGATAGTCAGAAGATCCGACATCTGTAAGACACTTACACTGTCGGATCTTAGGATGCAGTACCGCATCCGCCGCTGGGGGCATTTCGAGTCGAAATGCCGGCTAGCGTATGCAAATGAGTACTTAAGCAGATCCACAAAGCTTTTAAGCTTTGTGTTTTCTGCGTAAGTTACGATTTGCACGCGTTAAATTAATGCTGGTTTTACAATGTGTAAAGTTAGTACACCATGTAAAACCAGACCTTTTTTTCGATCGCCGCGATTTTTTTTTTAATTTGATTTTTTTTTACCCGCGCGTATTTTTTTTTTCACCTGTCGCAACTTTATTGTCCCGTCGCAATCCACAAAGCCCGGCGTAAATTACGTTCGCGCGCTGCACGTCGGGAAAAATGACGTCACACGCATGCGCAGTACGTCCGGCGCGGGAGCGCGCCTCATTTGAATAGGAATCGCCCCCTCGAGGAGACGACCGCCTTGCGACGGAGGCACTTAGGTTACACGGCGTGTAATTTCTAGGTAAGTGCTTTGTGGATCGGGCACTTAGGTAGAAATTTAACGCCTGTGTAACTTAACTGCTGAAAGTTAAGTTAGGCAGCGTTTTTGAGAATTTGCCCAAGGTCTCTAACTTCCGTCAGCTCTGTGATGTCATCATGGAGGAGTGGAAGAGGACTCCAGTGGCAACCTGTGAAGCTCTGGTGATCTCCATGCCCAAGAGGGTTAACCTCCCTGGTGGTATGATTCTCTCAGATTTTAGGTGCTGAAAGCGGTACAATTATTTTGCATGGAAATTTGCTGTTTTATATTGTAGGCCTGCAATTCTTAGGAATAACTCACTTAAATCTGTCCAAACAAGAGTCTAGTAGACATCCCGGGTATGATAGTTTGAGACACAAAATCATAAATGATAAATAACTATAAATAATTATAACAAATAATAATATAATAATAATAAAAATTATTACTTTCAGTGTTTGATGACGAATTTCCCCACAAATGTCTATCGCTCAATTCTGCAAGTGATTCTAATTTATTATCGCTGTTTTCTAGCTGCTCTAAAACCACTTTTGACATAAAGGGACACTTTTTGGTTGCTATGGACAATCTCCAGTTTCCAGGCAGAAAGAACAGTTTTTATTATATAAAAGTGCAGGACACTGGACTAACCACTAGGGACAAAGGGGGTGTGTAATTATTGTATACAGTACTGTAATCTGTAAGATTACACTATACTGTATATGTACTGTGTTTTTTTAATTTTTTATTTGGTGCCGATCTCCGCCCACGTGCGTCGTAACGTCGTAGGGAACGGAGCTCGGCGGCACACGGGCACTGTGTGAATCGAGCGAGGAGACAGCTCGATCACACAGCGGGGAGGCATTGCAGGATCCAGGGGACAAGGTAAGTAATCTCCGCCTGGATACTGCGATGCAATCCCAGAGTCTGGCTCGGGTATACCGCTTATAGTACTGGGTTTCCACCCCGAGCCAGACTCGGGAATACCGCCAGGGAGGTTAAGGCAGTGCTGGAAAATAATGGTGGCCACACAAAATATTGACACTTTGGTACTAATTTGGTCATTTTCACTTAGGGGTGTAATTACTTTTGTTTCCAGCGGTTTAGACATTAATGGTTGTGTGTTGAGTTATTTTGAGGGGACAGCAAATTTACATTATTAAGCTGTACACTCACTACTTTACATTGTAGCAAAGAGTCATTTCTTCAGCGTTGTCACATGAAAAGATATAATAAAATATTTACAAAAATGTGAGGGGCAGTGGCGGTGCGTCCATAGAGGGCGCAGGAGCGCCGCCCCGTCTCTCTCCTGCACCGCCACTGAATACAATACACAGATTCATGCATTGCATGAATCTATGTATTGTTGCTGCCGCCCACTATTTAGATGGCTGGCCCCCTGGTGAGCGCTGGCCATCTGAATAATGACAACTGGTTGGCTTTGGAAGTACCTATCAGAGCCGGCGGCCCTCGGGTTGTAATCGTCTTCCAAATAGTTATCCAGGGGACGCACGGGGGGGGGGGGGATGTGCGTTCCCTGGCTAACACTGACAGGCGTCTCAGCCAATCAGGTTCACCGGTTCTGGTTACCGGTAACCTGATTGGCTGAAACGTCATCGAGGGCGGGAGAAGACATCGAGGGACCGTGGAAGGAGGATGGCTGACCCCAGAAAGTTAAGTGCCGGACGGGGGGGGGGGGGGGGGGCGGGGTTTAATCTGACTGGCAGCATTTTACAGGGCACAGTTGCGACAATTGATGTGGGCACAGTGGCTACAATTGATGTGGGCACAGTTGCGACAATTGATGTGGGCACAGTGGGGACAATTGATGTGGACACAGTGGGGAAAATTGATGTGGGCACAGTGGGGACAATTGATGTGGGCACAGTGGCTACAATTGATGTGGGCACAGTGGCTACAATTGATGTGGGCATAGTGGCTACGATTGATGTGGGCACAGTGGCAACAATTGATGTGGGCACAGTGGTAACAATTTATGGCATGGCACAGTGGCTGCGTTTGCTGGCACAGTTTATGCGTTTGGCATGGCACAGTGGTGGCAATTGATGGGCACAGTAGTGACAATTGATGGCAAAGTGGCGACAATTGATGGCACAGTGGCTGCGTTTAATGGCATGACACAGTGACTGAGTTTGATGGCACAGTGGCTGAGTTTGGCATGGCACAGTGGCGACAATTGATGGCACAGTGGTGACAATTGATGGCACAGTGGCACAGTGGTGACAATTGATGGCATGGCACAGTGGCTGCATTTGATAGGCACAGTGGCTGCATTTGTTGGGCACAGTGAGGCTGCATTTGTCCTTTTTTTTTTTTCCGCCCCCCCCAAAAATATTAAGCACCAGCCGCCACTGTAAAACACCCAACAAATCAGTAACCAATCACATACGAGGTACATATAGTGTGATCAGAAACAAGATTAGATGGTAGTTCCTACAGGTATAGCCTTATCTGCAAAAGCACCCTTTTTTGGGCATCCAAACAAAAAATCCATACACTAGCGTTAGAATAGAAATAGATGATTAATTATTGAACTTACGGGTCAATCGAATCTCAAAGAGTCGATCCAACCACTGATTGTGTGGTAAAAAGTGTACAACTCTTTTAACCTAACCAGCCTCCTGGGCATGTAAGGTCCCTAAATTACATTCATACATTCACATACTTTGCACTACAAGTGCAAAGTGCACTTGAAATTGCACTGAAAGTGCAGTTGGAAGTGCAGTCGCTGTAAATCGGAGGGGGGCATGCAAGGAAAATAAAAAAAAAACAGCATTTTAGCTTGCACATGATTGGATAATAAATTCAGCAGAGCTTCCCCTCATTTTAGATCTTCCCCTCAGAAGTACAGCGACTGCACTTCCAAGTGCACTTTCAGTGCAATTTCAAGTGCACTTTGCACTTGTAGTGCAAAGTGGATTTTCCTTTAGTTAATAACCCCTATGTGTGTGTGTATTTATGTGTGTATATATATATATATATATATATATATATATATATATATATATATATATATATATATATATATATATATATGTATAATATTTATTTATAGATTGATTAGTATATCATATATTATATATTTATCGTTTTTTTGCTTTAATATTGTGTGTGTGTATATATATATATATATATATATATATAATTTTTATATTATATACATTATAATTATAATTATTTATAAATATTTATAGATTGATTTTATATATATATATATATATATATATATATATATATATATATATATATATATATATATATATATATATATATATATACAGTACAGACCAAAAGTTTGGACACACCTTCTCATTTAAAGAGTTTTCTTTATTTTCATGACTATGAAAATTGCAGATTCACACTGAAGGCATCAAAACTATGAATTAACACATGTGGAATTATACATAACAAAAAAGTGTGAAACAACTGAAAATATATTTCATATTCTAGGTTCTTCCACCTTTTGCAGCAGACACATCTCTAGAACTGGTAAGAGGAGACTGTGTGAATCAGGCCTTCATGGTAGAATATCTGCTAGGAAACCACTGCTAAAGAAAGGCAACAAGCAGAAGAGACTGGTTTGGGCTAAAGAACACAAGGAATGGACATTAGACCAGTGGAAATCTGTGCTTTGGTCTGATGAGTCCAAACTTGAGATCTTTGGTTCCAACCCCCCTGTCTTTGTGCGACGCAGAAAAGGTGAACGGATGGACTCTACATGCCTGGTTCCCACCGTGAAGCATGGAGGAGGAGGTGTGATGGTGTGGGGGTGCTTTGCTGGTGACACTGTTGGGGATTTAATCAAAATTGAAGGCATACTGAACCAGCATGGCTACCACAGCATCTTGCAGCGGCATGCTATTCCATCCGGTTTGCGTTTAGTTGGACCATCATTTATTTTTCAACAGGACAATGACCCCAAACACACCTCCAGGCTGTGTAAGGGCGATTTGACCAAGAAGGAGAGTGATGGGGTGCTGCGCCAGGTGACTACCTCTCGAAGCTCATCAAGAGAATGTCAAGAGTGTGCCAAGCAGTAATCAAAGCAAAAGGTGACTACTTTGAAGAACCTAGAATATGAAATATATTTTCAGTTGTTTCACACTTTTTTGTTATGTATAATTCCACATGTGTCAATTCATAGTTTTGATGCCTTCAGTGTGAATCTACAATTTTCATAGTCATGAAAATAAGGAAAACTCTTTGAATGAGAAGGTGTGTCCAAACTTTTGATCTGTACTGTATGTATATATATATATATATATATATATATATATATATATATATATATATATATATATATATATATATACCGTGTTTCCCCAAAAATAAGACCTACCCTGAAAATAAGCGTTATTTTCCAGGAGGGCTGCAATATAAGCCCTACCCCGAAAAATAAGCCCTAGTTTAAAATGTTTGTAACATCCTATAATCCACTCTATTACAGTAGTATATAATGTTCAATGTGTGTGTTTCTGTAATATAATTGCGGGGAAGAGAGCTCCAGCGGGTCACAGAAGCGCCGAACGGCGCTAACGAAGGTATTTGGCACAATTATATTACAGAAACACACACATTGTACATTATATAATACTGTAATAGAGTGTATTATAGGATTTTACAAGCATTTTAACTCAGTTTACACTGGGGATTCCTGTCAGGCAGGGAGAGAGAGGGGGAGAGAAGACAGCACATTACATGGTAAGACCTACCCAAAAAAATAAGCCCTACTGTGTCTTTTGTTGCCAAAATTAATATAAGACCCAGGCTTATTTTCGGGGGAAACACGGTGTATATATATATACTGTAATTTAGGAGGGAGGGTGGGCAGGCACTACAGGTAATAAACGTTATATATGCACGAAACCAGGTGAGTTCCCAGTGAAACCACCAAAATATATAAAATATAATATAAAACGGTTACAGTACATAACTTATTGACCGATCAAAAATAATACAGCAACTGTTAATAATTATTATTGTTATTATTACTGTATTGTTTTTTCATGCAGCAATCAGTTATGCTCAGTGTATATATTACATTTATTTAAATATGTAATATATATATGTTATAAATGTAATAATAAATGTAGTCACTTTGTTGTTTCCTGTCAATGCCAATAAATAATAATCCAAGTGCCCCCCCTGGCTGCAGTAGCCGGTGTTTTCCTGTAGAGGGCGGCTGACAGTCCCAGTGTGAGCAGAGTGCGGCGCTCCCGGCTCCTCCAGCTCGCCCACCAGTAGAGCTCCCATCCTCCGGTCGGAGCGGGCATTGTTGGGGGGGGATCGGAAGGAGCGGACGTCGTTGTGTGATCGGGAAGGAGTAGAGGACAGGCCGGGCTCAGGGGTGGAGGAGGAGGTCCCGCTGCTCGTAGTACCGGAGCCTGTGTCGGTAGAGGGGAGCCCCAGCTGCGCGCAGAGTGCGGGGTGACAGCTGACAGCTGGAGGGGGAGGAGGGAAGGAGATCTGCCCCGGACACTGACCGAGGATCTCCGCCAGACACGGCCGGTCTGCACCGTGCACGGTAAGTTGGCTGCAGAGCGTGCACTCTATAGATGGGGGAGAGTGGAAAGTTTTGTGTGCCGCCCGCCGGGATCCGTGATCGCTCCTCTCTCTCTCTCTCTATAACTTTATATCCGATGTGATCGCTGTGTGCTCCCATGGGATGCCTCTGATCTCTACATCAATGACTTACTTACCATTACAGTGCCCGCAATTACACTCACACCAGTCCTTGCCCAAAGAGCTTACACTCTCAGCTCTACACCGGGGGCTTTACATGACCTGAGATATTCATTACATGTATTTCTATAGCACCAGCAATGCAGTACACAGCGCTTTACGTACTATTTATTCACATTAGTCCTTGCTCAAGGAGCTTACAATCTAAGTTCCCTGCATACATACATAACTGGAGCCAACTAAGTGACCAGTTTGTCTTTGGAGTGTGGGAGGAAATTGGAGGCACAGGGAGGCAAATTGGAGGCACAGGGAGAACATGCAAACTCCATCTATCTATCTATCTATCTATCTATCTATCTATCTATTTATTTATATATATATATATATATATATATATATATATATATATATATATATATATATATATATATATATATATATATATAATTTTATTTATTTTATATATATTTATTTTATATTTTATATATATATATATATATATATATATATATATCTCATTTATTTATATCATTTATTTATTTTATATATATATATATATATATCGTTTATTTATTGTTTATATGTGTGTGTGTATATAATATACATACATACATACATACATACATACATACATACATACATACATACATACATATATAATCGTTTATTTTTTATGTGTGTGTATATATAGTTTAAGGGGGGGGGGCAGCTAATAGCAGTTATATATGCACACAACCAGGACGAGTCCTCAGTGAAAGCACCAAAATATATAAAATATAATACAAGAAGGTTACAGCACATGACTTATTACCCAATCAAAAATAATACAACAACTGTTAATAATTAGTATTGCTGTATTGTTTTTTCATGCAACAATCAGTTATGCCCAAAGAGCTTACAATCTTAGGTCTACACCATGGGGGCTTTACATTAAATGAGATATTGATTACAGGTATTTATAGGTGTGTGTGTGTGTGTGTATATATATATATAATGTAAGGACCAGCAAGGCAGTATACAGCACTTTATATACTATTTACTCCCATCAGTCCTTGCTCAAGGAGCTTACAATCAAGGTTCCCTGCATACACGCAATTATACTAGAGCCACATTAGACAGGAGCCAACTAACCGACCAGCTTGTCTTTGGAGTGTGGAAGGAACCTGGAGAAGCCAGAGGAAACCCACACAGAGAACATGCAAACTCCATGCAGCTAGCGCCCTGGTTGGATTTGACCTGGAGACCCCCCAGTGCTGCAACCACTTACCATAAACGTCTACACCGGGGGGGCTTTACATGACATGAGATATTGATTGCGGGTATTGCTATAGCACCAGCAATGCAGTGTACAGCACTTTACATACTATTTATTCTCATTAGTCCTTGCTCAAGGAGCTTACGATCTAAGGTCCCTGCATACATACACACCTACCTGGGCTATTTTAGACGGGAGCCAATTATCGACCAGCATGTCTTTGGAAAATATATAAGGAAACTTACACAAGTGCAGGGAGAACATGCAAACTCCATGCAGATCATGTCCTCACCAGGATTCAAACCCCCCCTGTGTCACAAGGCAGAAGTGCTGACCACTAAGCCACCGGACGGTTTCTGCACCAGGGACTTTACATGACATTAGGGACTCGTTCAGGCCAGCCCCATTGACCAATGTAGTCCCAGTTCATAGACAAGGCAATTTATTTATTATAGGTACTTGTATAGCACCATCAATTTACGCAGTGCTTTTAATATATATATTATACATTCACATCAGTCCCTGCCTCCAAGGAGCTTACAATCTAAGGTCCCTAACTCACATTTATACATACACATACAAGGGCCAATTTACACAGGATCCAATTAACCTATCAGCATGTCTTTGGAGTGTGGGAGGAAACCGGAGTACCCAGAGGAAACCCACACAGGGAGAACATGCAAACTCCAGGCAGGTAGTTTGCCTTGTGTTCTGTTTTTTTTCCTGTTCATGATGTGTTTGCACTGAAAAAATTAAGACAGGTTGCATTTTTACACAAAAGATTGCAGTTTGCTACAACGCATTGCAACACGATACAGTTGGAAGAATTGTTATTTTATGACTTTTCAATTAAGAAAAATGCATACGCCACGCACAGCAGTGGGCACGCAGTATACAGAGCATAACGCATGGTGGTCAATGGGTCCTTCCAATAAAAAAAGCAGAGAGCTGGCGTTGTTACTAATTATTATTATTTTGTCATACAGAATTTATGTAGCAAAATAATTGTCACATTTTTTGGTGCAGGAGAGTGGCACCATTAGACTTTGCCCTGGTTCACATCAGTGCGGCCTTGAAATCGCGCGCATTCAGCGCGATTTCAAAGCCCGCAGATCAGTGTGATTTCGAACAGTGATTTCATTGCGACTTGTGACTTCATTTAACAGAATCTATGCAAGTCTCCATGAAATTGCAGAACAGTAGAGCAAGAACCTTTTTCAAAGCTGCTGCGACTTGAGTTGCAACGATTTGAACGGTTCCATTGCTGAAAATAGGGTGCCACTTGCAGTTTTGAACTGTCACATTGCATGACAAATTGCATTGGTGTGAATCAGGGCTTAGATACAGGGGTCTCAAACTGGCGTCCCTCCAGCTGTTGTGGAACTACAAGTCCCATCATGCCTCTGCCTGTGGGAGTCATGCTTGTAACTGTCAGCCTTGCAATGCCTCATGGGGCTTGTAGTTCTGCAACAGCTGGAGGGCTGCCAGTTTGAGACCCCTGGCTTAGAAGCTAATGTTTAGCGATGGATATTTTTACATAATTGCATTTTGTTGCAAAGTGACTATTAGGTAGATTCAGTAAGAGTTAGGCCGACTTATCAGTAGATAAGCCGACCTAACTCAGAATCTACGCCGACTTATGTTTAAGCATATGCTCAAACAGAGATACGCTTAAACATATTTAAGATACGCCGGCTTGCGCCGTCCTACCTTAGATTCCAATATTTTGGATGGCCGCTATGTGGCGCTTCCATTGCGGTCCACGTAGAATATGTAAATGAGGAGATACGCCGATTCACGAACATACACCTGGCCGACGCAGTACTTTTACGCCGTTTACGTAAGAGATAGGCCGCGCAAAGTTAGAGCTAGGCCCTATTGGAATAGTAATGTCTCAAGTATGGCCGCCGTTCCCGCGTCGAAATTCGATTTTTTTTACGTCGTTTGCGTAAGTCGTCCGTGAAACGGGATTTACGTTGTTTACATCCACGTCAAAATAAATAGGCCCGTGCGGCGTACTTAGCCGCAATGCACACTGGGAAATGTAGGCGCCCGGCGCATGCGCAGTTAAAGAAAAACGTGAAAAACGTAAGGTCAAGCACAATTGGCATACAACACGCCCCCCTAACACACATTTGAATTAGGCACCCTTACGGCCGCGGATTTAGGCTACGCCGCCGTAACTTAGCAGGTAAGTACATTGTGAATCATGTACTTGCCTAGCTAACTTACGGCGGCTTAGCTTAAATGCCTTAAGCTAAGCCGCCGCAAGTTAAGGCCATAGTACTTGAATCTAGCTATATGTATATACAACTCTGGAATCTGGAAATCACTGTACTGGGCACCATAATGCCAGTGATCTCCTCTAGCGTCCAGGTCCTGGCTGGCCCTGCTGCATTGTGAACACAGGAGGTCGCTCACTTGGCACGGGCACCATTTAGCTTCAGTTCACACTACGAACCACATGCAAATCGCACCACGTTCCTGCTCCATTCACATGCGATTTAGTTTGAAAGGGCTGAAATCGCTCCGCATTGCACCAAAGTTGTGTATGCACCAATTTTGCAACTGTGTTGCAACCGGATCGCATGGTGGTTTTGTACGTGTCGTTAAGGGGTGTCGTTAAGATCGTACTGACACACTTTCCAGATCACACCGGCAGTGCGATTTGAATGCGGTGTGGGAAATGAGCACAGATCGCAGGATTTCTTGCACCACATTATTGTAAACCCTGACTTGGAGAACACACTGCATTTTCTCTGATTGGATGAGGTGGAGATTGTGATGTCACCTCGCCGCCTCATCCAATCAGAGGATGCTTTGCAGTCATTGAGAAAATGCAAAGTGTTCTCTAAATGGGTGGCAATTACACTGATTTCCAGCTTGCACGAGGATCCCGAGTATGACACATACTTACATTGGTTCCATCTGGAACAATGTAGCTATGTAAAAATATTCATATTAGAGCCCTAAAGTAGAACTCTGTTATTTTTTTTTATTAGCTGGAGTTTCACTTTAAACAAGATTTCTGAAGGGAGACAACCTCCGTCATGAGCTGATTGCCTTCTCTTCAGTTTTATTGGATCAGCCTTGTAGCTTCATAGTATAATTATGGATATAAAGGTCATTGTATTGCGTTACAGCGTGCAGTTCTGTAATAAAATGCAACTTGTCCTTTTTGCTTCAGTGCCCAGCCCCGGGCTTTGGTATCATCTGCCACCATACAAAACAATAGTATTTTCTCGGATCTTGCAGTGTGCGTTGAGCAGCATAGTGTGGTGTGAATGGGCCCTAAATTGTTTTTGAAAGTACCGCGTGTAGCTGGGTCCCTATTCCACATACAACTAGGATAATGCATCAATTCTGTTGAACTTTTGCAGTAATCATATTATGGGCTGCTGGCTTGCTGGGGCTTGTAGTCCCTGAATATGGACTGCTGGCTTGTTTGGGCTTGGAGTACCTGGACACAGGCTGCTGGCTTGCTGGGGTCTGTAGTTTCTGCACATGGGCTGTTGGCTTGTTGGAGCACGTAGTCCCTAGACATGGGCTCCTGGCTTTCTGGGGTTTGTAGTTCCTGGGCATTGGCTGCTGGGGTCTGTAGTTCCTGGACATGGGCTGCTAGATTGCTGGGGTTTGTAGTTCCTGGACATGGGCTGTTGGATTGCTGGGTCTTGTAGTTCCTGGACATGGGCTGTTGGATTAGTGGGTCTTGTAGTTCCTGGACATGGGCTCCTGGCTTGTTTGGGCTTGTAGTACCTGGAAACTGACTTCTGGCTTGCTGGGGTCTGTAGTTCCTGGGCATGGGTTGCTAGATTACTGGGGTTTGTAGTTCCTGGACATGGGCTGCTAGATTACTGGGGTTTGTAGTTCCTGGACATGGGCTGCTAGATTACTGGGGTTTGTAGTTCCTAGACATGGGCTGTTGGATTGCTGGGGTTTGTAGTTCCTAGACATGGGCTGTTGGATTGCTGGGGTTTGTAGTTCCTAGACATGGGCTGCTGGATTGCTGGGGTTTGTAGTTCCTGGGCATGGGCTGCTGGATTGCTGGGGTTTGTAGTTCCTGGGCATGGGCGGCTGGATTGCTGGGGCTTGTAGTCCCTAGACATGGACTGCTGGATTGCTGGGGTTTGTAGTACCTGGGCATGGGCTGCTGGATTGCTGGGGCTTGTAGTCCCTAGACATGGGCTGCTGGCTTTCTGGGGCTTGTAGTTCCTGGACATGGGCTGCTGGCTGGTTAGAGCACTTAGTCCCACACATGAGTTGCTGGCTTGCTGGGATTTGTAGTCCCTGGACATGCTGGCTTGATGAGGCTTTTAGTAGCTAGACATGGGCTGCTGAATTTCTGGGGTTTGTAGCTCCTGGACATTGGCTGCTGGATTGCTGGGGTTTGTAGTTCCTGGACATGGGCTACTGGCTGGAAGGGGCTTGTAGTTTCTATAAATGAGCTGGTTGCAGGTGATCATGACTGTATTAAAGTGTAAAGTACTATGTACATAAGTGTGCTGTAAACAATGTAAAGAGGTTAAAATATCCAGTTACATATCAAAGTCGTCCATGTAATGAAACCCAAAAGGCATGGCAACACGGGTCATTTTTTGCGTGAATGATCAAATAAATGAAAATTGTCGCAGATCACCATCTGTATGACGGTAGCCCCAGACCTGGTACATGCAGTGCTGGTAGCCCAGGCTTTGGAATCTAGCTGATAGCAAGTCTGATGGGGGTGATAGTGACAGAAGTGAGTGATCATATGTTAACACAATCAAAAATCGCGCCTGTAGCTGTACTGTAACTGCGCAGAAAGTTTTGGCTGACGTGCTGGGACTGGAATTATGTGTAGCTGTGCCTCTGTGATTGACAAGGCATCAGGTTCTCTCTGTATGTGTGTAGGCTGCTGGGTGCACACTGTGTTCTTGTCTGAGCAATGCAGGCAACTAATCACCCATGGCTGGGTCATGTCTGTCTACATGGCTGGATCATGGCTGGATCATGTCTGCATCATGTCTGTCTACATGGCTGCATCATGTCTGTCTACATGGCTGCGTCATGTCTGTCTACATGGCTGGGTCATGTCTGTCTACATGGCTGGGTCATGTCTGTCTACATGGCTGGATCATGTCTGTCTACATGGCTGGATCATGTCTGTCTACATGGCTGGATCATGTCTGTCTACATGGCTGGGTCATGTCTGTCTACATGGCTGGGTCATGTCTGTCTACATGGCTGGGTCATGTCTGTCTACATGGCTGGGTCATGTCTGTCTACATGGCTGGGTCATGTCTGTCTACATGGCTGGGTCATGTCTGTCTACATGGCTGGGTCATGTCTGTCTACATGGCTGGATCATGTCTGTCTACATGGCTGGATCATGTCTGTCTACATGGCTGAAAGTAAAATATCATGTACTGTATGTGATATAGTGGGGTGTATTCCTTCCACAGCATGGTGTGAGGAGCTGAGCTGCTTCACCTTTCTGTCTCTTTCCATTCTGTTTTTCTCTTTCTTCTCTCAGCTTGATTTACTAATGGAGTTATTTTCATCCTGGTCTGAGTTCGCTTTACACACCCAATCGGATTCCTACTACTGATGAACATTGGGTGTGCAGACACGAGAAAAGGGATTTCTTATATAAATCAGCCCATGTGTGCTTTGTTTATTTTTCATTTATTTATTTATATTTATTTGTTATTACTACACATTCTCTTCTTTCTTTTTTTGCTTCCTTTTCTCACTTTTCTTGTAACTGCTTCCTTCCATTTTTCTTCCCTTTCACTCCTTTCCCAACCTTCATTTCTTCCTTCTTTTTTTTTTTTTTTTTTTTACTTTTTGTTACTTCCATACTTTCTCTCTTCCTTCCCTTCCATTCCTTCCTTCCTTTGATTCCATTCCATTAATTTGTCCTCCTTTTTTTTTCTTTTTTTTTTTCTTTCTTTCTTACCTTTTTTGCTCCTTTCCCAACCTTCATTTTATTTCCCCCCCTTTCTCTCTCTCTTTTCAGGCCTCATGTACATGGCTGCTGTTAAATGGATATTTAGGAGCAGTTGGGCATTTTTTTTTAAACTGCCTATGAACTTTTCTCTAAATTATCATTGTCGTTTTCTTTTTCTTCGTCTTCTTTTTCTTCGTCTTCTTTTTCTTCGTCTTCTTTTTCTTCGTCTTCTTTTTCTTCGTCTTCTTTTTCTTCGTCTTCTTTTTCTTCGTCTTCTTTTTCTTCGTCTTCTTTTTCTTCGTCTTCTTTTTCTTCGTCTTCTTTTTCTTCGTCTTCTTCTTCGTCTTCTTCGTCTTCTTCGTCTTCTTCGTCTTCTTCGTCTTCGTCTTCTTCGTCTTCGTCTTCTTCGTCTTCCTCTTCTTCGTCTTCTTTTTCTTCGTCTACTTTTTTTTTCTTCGTCTTCTTCTTTTTCTTCATCTTCTTTTTCTTCGTCTACTTTTTTTTCTTCGTCTTTTTCTTCGTCTTCTTTTTCTTCTTCCTTTTCTTCGTCTTCTTCGTCTTCTTCGTCTTCTTCGTCTTCTTCTTCTTTTTCTTCGTCTTCTTCTTTTTTTTTCGCCTTCTTCTTCTTTTTCAGGACCAAAAGCGGTAACCCCGAGCCAGAATCGGGACCGCCTCGCAGAGTCCACAGGCACAAGTTACTTACCTTGTCCCTGGATTCTGTGATGCCTCCCCACTGTGTGATCGAGCGGTGTCCTCCTCGCTCGATTTACAGTGCCGAGTGCCACCGAGCTCCGTTCCCTAGGATGTTACGATGCAGGCGGACGGAGATCGGCGCCAAATTTAAAAGAGTAAATAAACACAATACATACAGTATACTGTAATCCTTTACAGTGCCTTGCGAAAGTATTCGGCCCCCTTCAACTTTGCAACCTTTTGCCACATTTCAGGCTTCAAACATAGATATAAAACTGTAATTTTTTTTGAAGAGTCAACAACAAGTGGGACACAAACATGAAGTGGAACGAAATTTATTTGATATTTCAAACTTTTTTAACAAATAAAAAACTGAAAAATTGGGCGTGCAAAATTATTCAGCCCCTTTACTTTCAGTGCAGCAAACTCTCTCCAGAAGTTCAGTGAGGATCTCTGAATGATCCAATGTTGACCTAAATGACTAATGATGATAAATAGAATCCACCTGTGTGTAATCAAGTCTCTGTATAAATGCACCTGCACTGTGATAGTCTGAGGTCCGTTTAAAGCGCAGAGAGCATCATGAAGAACAAGGAACACACCAGGCAGGTCCGAGATACTGTTGTGGAGAAGTTTAAAGCCGGATTTGGATACAAAAAGATTTCCCAACTTTAAACATCCCAAGGAGCACTGTGCAAGCAATAATATTGAAATGGAAGGAGTATCAGACCACTGCAAATCTACGAAGACCTGGCCGTCCCTCTAAACTTTCAGCTCATACAAGGAGAAGACTGATCAGAGATGCAGCCAAGAGGCCCATGATCACTCTGGATGAACTGCAGAGATCTACAGCTGAGGTGGGAGACTCTGTCCAAACACACCATCCCCACTGTCAAACATGGTGGTGGTGGCAGCATCATGGTTTGGGCCTGCTTTTCTTCAGCAGGGACAGGGAAGATGGTTAAAATTGATGGGAAGATGGATGGAGCCAAATACAGGACCATTCTGGAAGAAAACCTGATGGAGTCTGCAAAAGACCTGAGACTGGGACAGAGATTTGTCTTCCAACAAGACAATGATCCAAAACATAAAGCAAAATCTACAATGGAATGGTTCACAAATAAACATATCCAGGTGTTAGAATGGCCAAGTCAAAGTCCAGACCTGAATCCAATCGAGAATCTGTGGAAAGAACTGAAAACTGCTGTTCACAAACGCTCTCCATCCAACCTCACTGAGCTTGAGCTGTTTTGCAAGGAGGAATGGGCAAAAATGTTAGTCTCTCGATGTGCAAAACTGATAGAGACATACCCCAAGCAACTTGCAGCTGTAATCGCAGCAAAAGGTGGCGCTACAAAGTATTAACTTAAGGGGGCTGAATAATTTTGCACGCCCAATTTTTCAGTTTTTTATTTGTTAAAAAAGTTTGAAATATCCAATAAATTTCGTTCCACTTCATAATTGTGTCCCACTTGTTGATTCTTCAAAAAAAAAATACAGTTTTATATCTTTATGTTTGAAGCCTGAAATGTGGCAAAAGGTCGCAAAGTTCAAGGGGGCAGAATACTTTCGCAAGGCACTGTAGATTACAGTACTGTATGAAAAAAATACACACCCCCCTTTGTCCCTAGTGGTCTGCCCAGTGCCCTACATGTTCTTTTATATAATAAAAACCTTTTTTTCTGCCTGGAAACTGGAGATTGTCCATAGCAACCAAAAAGTGTCCCTTTATGTCAAAAATGGTTTTAGATCAGCTAAAAAACAGCGATAATAAATTATAATCACTTGCAGAATTGTGCGATAGCGATTTGTGGGGAAATTCGTCATATAAAAAAAAAAAAATGACAGCGACAATTCTGCAACTGAGCAAATTTCTGTGATTTTGAGTTGAATACATTATTGAATAATTTTTATTAGAATTATATTATTATTATTTGTTATAATTATTTATAATTATTTATTATATTATAATTTATCATTTTGTTTTTAAAAAAATGTCATACCCGGGATGCCTATTAGATTCTTGTTTGGTCAGATTTAAGTGAGTTATTCCTAAGAATTACAGGCCTACAGTATAAAACGCCAAATTTCCTTGCAAATAATTGTACCGCTTTTGGTACGTAATTCCAGACAGAATCATACCGCCAGGGAGGTTAAGGAAAGTGGTGTTAAGGAAGAGGGTGAAGGTCCACTTTAAGGAAGGGGGTGTTAAGGAAGAGGGTGAATGTCCACTTTAAGGAAGGGGGTGTTCAGGAAGAGGGTGAAGGTCCACTTTAAGGAAGGGGGTGTTAAGGAAGAGGGTGAAGGTCCACTTTAAGGAAGGGGGTGTTAAGGAAGAGGGTGAAGGTCCACTTTAAGGAAGGGGGTGTTAAGGAAGAGGGTGAAGGTCCACTTTAAGGAAGGGGGTGTTAAGGAAGAGGGTGAAGGTCCACTTTAAGGAAAGTGGTGTTAAGGAAGAGGGTGAAGGTCCACTTTAAGGAAAGTGGTGTTAAGGAAGAGGGTGAAGGTCCACTTTAAGGAAGAGGGTGAAGGTCCACTTTAAGGAAGGGGGTGTTAAGGAAGAGGGTGAAGGTCCACTTTAAGGAAGAGGGTGAAGGTCCACTTTAAGGAAGGGGGTGTTAAGGAAGACGGTGAAGGTCCACTTTAAGGAAGAGGGTGAAGGTCCACTTTAAGGAAGGGGGTGTTAAGGAAGAGGGTGAAGGTCCACTTTAAGGAAGGGGGTGTTAAGGAAGAGGGTGAAGGTCCACTTTAACTGCAGAACTGAAAAATCATGTTTCCCGTCCTGCCACACAGGGCTGTGCAGCAGTCTTATTAGGTTTGCTTTCTTATAATGTGCACAATGTAAGTTTCTATTTCGGAGTATTGCGGTCCTCAGCAGATGGCAATTAGGATCACTTTATGTTCGAGCGTATCTTGTTTACCCGGGGGTTTGATGGTTCATCTGAGACGTCACTAGTAAATATGAGATGTAAATAGGAGCAAATTAATCTGCTGTGGGTCTGCTCATGTCTTCAAAGCCTCTCTGTTGCCGGCGTCCTTGGTGTTCTGTTTTATTTACCTTCGGCTTGCCTTTGGTTTGCATTGTAAATGCAGACATCTGGTACCAAGCCACTGTTGGTGGGTATTCTGGAGGACGGGAGGAGCGTCTGCAGTACTGATGTTCCTCGTCACTTTATTTCTTCTTCTCATTCGTGAAAAGGTTCCAGCTGGAAATTGATTATTTGTTATGCTGGTTTTCTACATTACCCCTATGGGATAGTCTACAGGTATTACACACAGTGATTTGTGAACACCTTTAACCATTTCAGTCCCTGGGCCTTTTCTCCCTAAATCCCCTTGAGTCCCAGACCGTTTTTCTTTCCATTTTTGCAGATTTGATGGCTCTGCACATTATCTTTGTAGTCTACTCTGACATATTATACAGCGCTCTTTTTAAGACAGATGGGGCTTTCGTTTTGTAGCGAATTTGGGTACATAGTAGAGCTGCACTATTCTGGCTAAAATGAGAAACACAATTTTTTTTGCTTAGAATAAAGATCACGATTCTCTCTATTCTTGTGGCGTAACCTCATCTACCACATTATACAAAAAATTTGGGCTAACTTTACTGTTTGTTTTTTTTTTTTTTATTCATTGAAGTGTATTTTTTCCCCAAAAATTGCGTTTGAAAGACAGATGCTCAAATACAGTGTGTCATAAAATATTGCAACAACCGTAATTTTATTCTCTAGGGTCTCTGCTAAAAAAAACTATATTCTGGCTAAAATGAGAAACACAATTTTTTTGCTTAGAATAAAGATCACGATTCTCTCTATTCCTGTGGGGTAACATCATCTACCACATTATACAAAAAATTTGGGCTAATATTACTGTTTATGTTTTTTTTTATTCATTGAAGTGTTTGGGGGTTCTTAGTAATTTTCTAGCATTTAAAGGGGTTTTCCACCCATTTTTTAAGTTTATTAAAAGTCAGCAGCTACAAAAAGTGTAGCTGCTGGCTTTTAATAAACAGACACTTACCTGCTCCAGCGTTCCAGCGACGCGCCGGCCGGGGCTCCGCTCCTCCCCCCCCCCCTCCCTGGCCGGCGTCTTCATTTCAACTGTGGGCACCCGGCCGTGACAGCTTTCGGCTTCACGGCCGGGCACCCACTGCGCATGCATGAGATCGCCTAGGACCTGTGACGTGTCCTAGGCGATCGCCTACAGCAGCCCCTTCCTGTAGGCGATTAAGCTTAATCGCCTACCCGGAAGGAGGAAGTGGGACAGGAAGTCCCACTCCTCCTGAAGCCCCCACTCCCCCCCCCCTCCCCCCCAAAAAAATTACATGCCAAATGTGGCATGTAAGGGGGTGAGGAGTGGGATAAGCGGAAGTTCCAATTTTGGGTGGAACTCCGCTTTAAGATGTTTGTAACTTAAAGAAAATAAATAAAAATGGATCCTTTAAAGCATTTTATACAGCACAGTGCTTGGGCTGTGTAATTTGGCCCCCTGTAACACCTGAAATGCCTGGCTGATCCTGCCTGGTGGTGCCCTACCCTCTGTAAGCTGAGCCCTGACAGTGTGGTCAATTTGCATGCCTCTCTCCTCTGTCCTCCTCCCTCCCCCCCTCCCTGCCTGTCAGCTTCGACTACATGCTATCTTTTTAAGTGTCATTTCTATAATCCCCTCTAGTACATTAACTGATGTGCCCAGTGTATGTGGTTTTGTAAAAATAAGCCGTTCTATACTGTATTTCTGAGCGCCGCTCAGTGCTCACGTGACCGGCCGCCTCTCTCCTCCTCCCAGCTGACGTCAGCGGGGGTTTCTCGGCCCCTCCCGCTGTAGCTGTCAGACTGGAAGTGGAGAGAGGCGGCCGGTCCCATGAGCAGCGATTGGAAATACAGTATAGAATGTCTTATTTTTACAAAACCACATACACTTTAAGGAAGGGGGTGTTTTATTGCAGCACACCCACCCGAATCGCACTGCAATGTCAAGCAGCGCAGCACAGCGCACCACCAACATTGCAGTGAATGAAGTGTATGTTTTATTATTTTTAATACCCTTTAAATAAAGCTCTAAAGATGTCGCAGTGCGTTGAATCATGCATTCTACTGCCCCGTTGCACAACCAGCAATGGATAGCTGTTGCAGCAGTAAAGTAATGCGGCAGCTCTCCATATAGTGTGAATTGCCCTTTAACCGCTTGCCGACCGCCGCACGCCGATGTACGTCCCCTTTATGCGCAGCTGTGGGTCACGATCGCCGCTGGTGTCCCGCGATCGGGTCACAGAGCTAAAGAACGGGGAGAAGTAAATGTTTCCTAGTCAGACTGTCACTGATCATCTGTTCCTTGTCATAGGGAACGACGATCAGTGACGTCACACGGCCAGCCACGCCCCCCACACAGTAAAGCCCTGTACACACGATCGGTTTGTCTGATGATAACGGACCGATGGACTTTTTTCATCGGACAAACCGATCGTGTGTTGGCCCCATCGGTTTGTTTTCCGTCGGTGAAAAACAATAGAACATGTTTTACATTTTTCCTATGGATAAAAAAAACGATAGAAAAAACCGATCGTCTGTGTGGAAGTCCATCGGTCAAAAATCCACACATGCACAGAATCAATTTGACGCATGCTCGGAAGCATTGAACTTCATTTTTCTCAGCACGTCGTAGTTTTTTTTTTTTTTTTGACCGATGGTGTGTAGGCAAGACTGATGAAAGTGAGCTTCATCGGATATCTGACGAAAAAATCCATCGGATATCAGATCGTGTGTACAGGGCTTAAGAATCACTCCCTTAGGGCACACTTAACCCCTTCAGTGCCCACCACAGGTTAACCCCTTCACTGCCAGTGTCCTTTTCACAGTAATCGGTGCATTTTTATAGCACTGGTCGCTGTGAGAATGACAATGGTCCCAAAATAGTGTCAAAAGTGTCCAAAGTGTCCGCCATAATGTCACAGTCGTGATAAAAATCGCTGATCGCCACCATTACTAGTAAAACAATAAATACATGCCATAAACAATCCCCTATTTTGTAGACGCTATACCTTTTGCGCAAACCAATCAATAAACGCTTATTGCGATTTTTTTTTTTTTTACCAAAAATATGTAGAAGAATACGTATCGACCTAAACCGAGGAAAAAAATGTGTTTTTTTTTATATATTTTTGGGGGATATTTATTATAGCAAAAAGTAAAAAATATTGTTTTTTTTTTTCAAAATTGTCGCTTAATTTTTGTTTATAGCACAAAAAAATAGTAACAGCAGAGTTGATCAAATACCACCAAAAGAAAGCTCTATTTGTGTGAAAAAAAGGACGTCAATTGTGTTTGGTAGACGTCATCGCACGACCGCGCAATTGTCAGTTAAAGCGACGCAGTGCCGAATTGGAGAAAGGGGCCTGGTCTAGCAACAAAATGGTCTGGGGCTTAAGTGGTTAAGCAGATAAAAGATACAAATGAACGCAGCTTGTATTCATTAATACTACCATATATTTTGTATGTATGTGTGTGTGTATATATAATATAGTGTGTGTGTGTGTGTGTATGTGTGTGTGTGTGTGTGTGTATATGTACGTATATAAAAAATATATATCTCCGTTCATGTGCTTTTAGGAAGCATGCTGATAGAAGGAGAAATCAGAGTGACAGATAGATGACCCTTTTAGGCCTCATTCACACTTGGCGGACTCCGTCGCGTCGGCTCAGCGGGAGATCAGTCCGCAGATCTTCGCTGAGCCGACGGATGACAAGCTTCTCTCTGCTCACTGAGCGGGGAGGGGCTTGTCGGGCACCACTGTCTCCCTATAGAGCGATCTGATGAAAACGGACAGCATGTCCGTTTTCATCAGATCTTACCCGATCCGATCCGCATGGCCGGATGGGGACGTGGCCCCCATATGTCTGTTTTTTAGCGGGTCGGATCGGGTCGGATGTCAGCGGACATGTCTCCGCTGACATCCGACGCTCTATAGTGATGCATGGAGCGGCCGTTCAGGTCCGTGACAGACGGACCCGAACGGCCCGAAGTGTGAATGAGGCCTTAGTGTGCTGCTTCTCTTTTCACTGTCCAGTCACAAGCTGGAGACGGAGCCTAGGACCACCTGAAATTGGGTGCAATGATGCTGGCCATCAGACTGAGGACATCTAGTGGCAGAAGGATGGTACTGCGGGGAACATCTCTGTCTTGAAGGCGAATAGTGCAACTTATTGTAATTTTAATAATAATGGTCTGTTCTTATTTTATCAAATTTTTGGCCGGAGTTCTGCTTTAGGCCGCTATATTACTTGGTGTGTGCTGAGAAACCGGGTTTAAGCCTAAAATTGTATTTATTATTTTTTCTTATTGACTGAAGTGGCTTTTTAAATGAAATCCGGCTATCACAGCCAGTCCTTTTTGGATATAGTTATTGGCTGGGATGTGGATAACCTGTGTTTTATTCCCTAGAGTCAACGGGCTGCACTCTGTTGGCTGAATTTATCAATAAATGTCTTGTTAACTGAAGAACTCCACCGCTTGGTACAATAGTAGCAGCCTAGAGGGATCTCTCTGGGAATGAAGCAGATCTGGCCTCTTAGAGGCGCTGTTTACAGTGCGAGGATTTGGGGGCTGCGCTCAGGGCTCACACTTATCTGACCATCCATCTGACAGGTTGTACAGTTTTTCCAAGGAAACTTGGATTTCACATGTGTACAAAGCTGTCCTGTTTGCATGGGCCTCTAACATGCCGTACAGCTTTATTCAGTAAACATGCTCAGAGTGGTAAGCAATCTAAACAGACTGCTAACCCTTAGGTGTCTATAATAAAAAAAAAAAAAAAAAAGTTTGTGAATGTCTCAGCAATCGTGCAGAAGTCACAAATCTTGATTAATAAATGTTTGTAATATGTGTGAAATGTCAGTTTCCATTGGTTGCCTTTCGCAGGGCTAATGTAGCATTCTGTAACATTCGATCGAAAAAAAGCCTCAAAGTGCAACTTTTCCCATAACAACTTGATAAAAAAAAGAATGTTCTTTAAAACACCGCTATTTTACCGCGATTTTACCGCTATTTTAAGGCTCCGCTATAGGCGTATCCAGTGTGAAAGGGGTCTAATGAAGAAACATCAGTGGCTGTCCTAGCTTCATTCAGCAAGAGCCCACAGCGTAGCACTCGCCGCATGTCACTGGAGAGCACATTGAACACATTTTATAAGTAGTCAGAAACGTGTAAATAACTCATGAAAGAATAAAGTTACGTTAAAACCAAGCTCACCATTGTTTTTCTTGTAATATTCCCAATAAGTTTGATGTGTCAAATGACCCTCTTCCTATTGAAAAAATAAAAGTTGGATTCAAAATGGCCGACTTCAAAATGGCCGCCATGGTCACCACCCATCTTGAAAAGTTTCCCCCCTCACATATACTAATGTGCCACAAGCAGGAAGTTAATATCACCAACCATTCCCATTTTATTAAGGTGTATCATATAAATGGCCCACCCTGTACATTGCGGGACCATTCGATGTCTGGTTGCTGTGCAGCCACATTGGACTCAGTGAGTGAGTTTGACAGGCCGATTCGGCTGTCAAATTCTGCAGAGCCGTGGCATGTTTACAGCTCCAGCTGGCTGTATTGTTACAGTTTTAGGTAGGCAGCAAAACTTTTTTTTACTCTCCTACTTTCTGGAGTCCATACCTCTCTTAATACAAAAAATAACTTTGCTCACTTCGGAACCACAGCTTGGCATTGCATGCTATTATTTAAATAGGAACTGCAGTCTACACACATACTTTGTAATACAAACATCTTTACTAGGGTTGTCCCGATACCACTTTTTTAGTACCGATACTTTTTTTCAAGTACTCGCCGATACCGAATACCGATACTTTTTTTAAATGTCATGTGACAGTGGCAGTATTTTTTTTTTTTTTTTTTTTTTTTTTACAGTGATTTTTTTATTTATTTATTTTTTAGGGGGGGGGGTGAATTGTCAGTGTGTTTTTTTTTTATTATTTATTTTTTTACATTTTATTTTTATTTATTTTTTAATATTTATTGCAATTTTTTTTTTTTTAATCAGCCCTGTTGGGGGGCTTTGGTGAGATTTCAGGGGTCTTAACAGACCTCTGGCATCTCCCCTTTAAGACAGAGAAAGGGACTAGGGAAACAGATTCCCCAGTCCCTTTCTCAGCAGCCTCAGCTGAAATGAATGGAGGGAAGCTCCTCCATTCATAAACTGAAGCATCGTAAACACAGGAGGTTACGATGCTCAGTTATATGAATGGACAGAGTCGGTGACCACCAACTCTGTTCATTCAGAAATGGTAGGAGCTGGGCTTAGCGGCTCCTACCTCCGCTCTCCCCCCTGACAGATTGAGGGGGGAGAGCGGCACTGCAAAACAAACTGCACGGACTGACGGAGAGATGCACGGACGGATGGACGGACGGGGGGGAAGGAGGAAAGAACTGCACGGACAGACGGGGGGGGGGAAGGAGGAAAGAACTGCACGGACGGATGGACGGGGGGGGGAAGGAGGAAAGAACTGCACGGACGGGGGGGGGGAAGGAGTAAAGAACTGCACGGACGGACGGACGGGGGGGGGAAGGAGGAAAGAACTGCACGGACGGACGGGGGGGGGGGGGGGGGGGGGAAGGAGGAAAGAACTGCACGGACGGGGGGGGGGGAGGAGGAAAGAACTGCACAGACGGACGGGGGGGGGGGAAGGAGGAAAGAACTGCACGGACGGGGGAAGGGAAGGAGAGAGAGCGGCACGGACGGACGGGGGGAGGAGAGAGAATGGCACTAACGGACAGGGGGAGGTAAGAGAGCAGCACGGACAGGGGAAGTCAACAGCACGGGGGGAGAGAAGATTTGCAACTCCCCTGCCTGCCCACCCAAGTATCGGGTGAAGCATCGGGAGCATTTCCCCGAGTACAAGTACTCGGGGAAATGCTTGGTATCGGTCCCGATACCGATACTAGTATCGGTATCGGGACATCCCTAATCTTTACCATTGTGAAGCTTCCCTCCAACCACTTTGCATATTATTTTATACATACTGTGATTCTGTCCTTGCCAAATATGCTGCAGAAATCTCCCTCCACTAAGTCTGGCTGCAACCATTTTAACTGTTGGCAGCTGAAACTGCTGCCTGTTCACTTCCTGGATTTACACACACACACACCTCCAGCTCTGCCGCTCTTATTGGCCCTCTTATGACTCATCCCTGCTCCCTTCTTGGCAAACTCTCATGAGCGAGAGAGCTGTGCATGATGTCATTAGCCTAGGATAATGACCAGACACGAAAGAGGAAGTGGGCTGTATAAGGTAGTTACTGGCAGAAAAAAAAATGTTTTACTATCCAAAGTTAAAACAACAAGGGGAGAAGATTTATTGGATGGAAAGTTAAAAAAATTACTAAAAAGGGGTTGTAAACCTTTAGCGTTTTCCACCTTAATGCATTCTATGCATTAAGGTGAAAAACCTTCTTTAATGCAGCAGCCCCCTGAGCCCCCTTATACTGAGCCACATAATTATTGCGTCGGGAACGAGCACACCAGCTCCGGCCGGTGTTTTGTGTCCTGATTGGATAGATTGATAGCAGCGGAGCCATTGGCTCATGCTGCTGTCTATCAAATCCAATGATGTGTGGGGCTGTGAATACACGCAGAAGCAGGACACGGGAGCGTGCACACACGGGTACCCCCAAGGAGAGGGAGCTTCTCCTATGTGGTTTCTTGATGCAGGGAGGAGCTACTAGCAATGTTGAGGGACCCCAGAAGAGGAGGATTTGAGGCCACTCTGTGCAAAACAAACTGCATAGTGGAGGTAAGTATGACATGTTTGTTATTTAAAAAAAAAAAAAAACACAAGGGTTTAGGAACCCTTGAAGGTCCACTTTAAGCTTATGATCTACTAGAACACCCAGATCCTTCTCCACCATTGACTCCCCCTGTTGTACTCCCTGTAGTATGTTTGATGCATACATATTCTTGGCCCCCAAGTGCATAACTTTTCATTTTTTATCATTAAACTTTATTTGCCATACAGTTGCCCAATTAAACAGTGCATTGAGGTTGGTTTGTAAGTTGGAGACATCCTGGCAGTGGGTTTTTCGTTCTGCCTCTAAACTTCTCTGAACGCCTATGTGTGCACCTGGTGAATCCTGGGAGAAGAAAACCTTTGCAGAGTTAGGTCAGGATTGATTATTGACTGAGGCCGCGTACACACGACCGAGGAACTTGTCGTAAATGAAACGTAGTTTTCCTCAACGAGTTCCTTGTCAGGCTTGTCGAGAATCTTGTCAAGCTTTCTTTGCATACACACTGTCAAGACAAAATCTCGTCGTTCTCAAACACGGTGACGTAAAACGCATACGACGGCACTATAAAGGGGAAGTTCGATTCCACTGGCGCCACCCTTGGGGCTGCTTTTGCTAATCTCATGTTACTGCGTGTTAAGTAAAAGTTTGGTAAGAGACGATTTGCACTTTTCAGTCTGTTACAGCGTGACAAATGTGTTATCTCCATTAGGAATGCTACTTTTACCGAAGGTGCGCTCCCGTCTCATACTTTATTCTGAGCATGCGCGGGTTTCTAAGCATACACACAAACGTGTTTCTCGTTGTAAACCAGCCCGATGAGAAACACGACAAGGAAATTGAGACTCCCGGCGAGAAAAAAGAGAACTTGTTTTCTTTTTTTCTCGTCGAGAACCACAACAGTTTTCTCGACGAAAAACATACACACGACCGTTTTCCTCGGCAAAAAAGCTCTGCCACCAAGTTTCTTGATGCATTTTGTCGAGGAAAACGGTCGTGTGTATGTTTTTCGTCGCGAAAACTGTCGTGTGTACGAGGCCTCACAGTAATTATTTGATATACTTTTCTCAAAACTAGTCTTCTGACTGCATTTTATTTTCTTTTATTGTTTTTGATTCCCTAATTAATATAGTAAACAATCACTTTCAGAAAACATAAGGTATATTTGGAATAGGCAACTTGTTTGGATTTGCAATGGGAATTATGATGGCTAAATCCCTACCATTCTAAGAAGACTGTGCTGCCTGCTAGCTTCTTATAGTGTATTAATATTTTATGCTAATTATAGCTTTGGCAGTATTAGATGTTAAGCTGTGATTTTAATGGTTACTTAGCTCTATCTAATAATAAACGTGTTACCCTATTGCGAGTAAAACAGATTTCAGTTAGATGTTCGGGTATGGTCAGATCATTGGAAGATGTTCCCTTAAAGGGTCACTAAAGGAATTTTTTTTTTTTTTAGCTAAATAGCTTCCTTTACCTTACTGCAGTCCTGGTTTCATGTCCTCATTGTTCGTTTTTGCTTTGATGTTGCTGTAATTCCTCTCTGTTCTGGACACTTCCTGGTTGTCTGTTTCCTGATCACCACAGTACTGGGAGATTTCTCACTGTGGTGACTAATCAAGGAGGTGTGATTACTGTGTGTCAGCACCAATTCAGTTTCATTTTACAAAGCATCACTGCCCTCTATTGGCTCTTTGTCTCTGTACATCAGAGAACCAGGAAACAACAGCAAAAACGAAACTAAACTGCAGGTACATTATATCAGTGGTCATCAACCCTGTCCTCAGGGCCCACTAACAGGCCAGGTTTGCAAGATAACTGAAATACATCGCAGGTGATATCATTTGCTGCTCAGTGATTGCAGTATTCTAGTCTGCATCTCCCCAAGGTAATACATAAAACCTGGCCTGTTAGTGGTCCCTGAGGACAGGGTTGATGACCACTGCATTATATGATTGGTTTTTATCTATTTTTAATCATTTTAAAAAGGAATCAGTTAACTATTATGTCTCTATACCCTGTAAACAGTAATTTTCCTTTAGTGACCCTTTAACTACTTCAATACCGGGCACTTTCACCCCCTTCCTGCCCAGGACAAAATTTCAGCTTTCAGCGCTTTCGCACTTTGAATGACAAATGCGCGGTCATGTAACATTGTACCCAAACTACATTTTTATCATTTTCTTCCCACTATTAGAGCTTTCTTTTGGTGGTATTTGATCACCTCTGGGGTTTTTATTTTTTTCTAAACAAACTAAAAAAGAACAAGTTAAAAAAAAACAATTTGTCTTTGTTTCTGTTATAAAATGTTGTTTTCTCCTTCACTGATGAGGCACGGAGACGTAGAATTGATGGGCACTGATATGCAGCACTGGTGGACACTAATAGATGGCATTGATGGGCAGCACTGTTGATGAGGTACTGACAGGTTTTATTGATGGGCACTGATTGGCACTGTTTTGGGCACTGACAGGGGTTTCTAATGGGGCACTGACTGGCAGCTGATGGGCACTTATTGACATGATTTGTGGCACATTTGATGGGGCTGTGCTGATAATCAATGTGCTGATTATCAGCACAGACCCCCCCTCTGACAGGGAGAGCTGCCAATCAGTTCTCCCTGTTAGCGCAAACCGAAGAAAGACGTTTACCGGCACTTCCTGGTTCACGCTGTGATTGGTCACACTTGCTACGATTGAAGATGCAGTGTGTCAGACTGACGCACAACACCTCCGATCGCTGTGCTGCGTGCCCTTTGGACGCATGCCGGCATGTTATCCTACTGGACGTCATAGGACCCAAAGTCAGGATAACAAAACCACCTCCCGGCCGTCATTCTGCTATAGGCTGGGCGGGAAGTAGTTAAAGTGGCTGTAAATCCTTACATATACCCAGTGAAGTAACTCTCCTCAGGTGATACATAGAGATGAAACAAATCCTCCTACATATGTTGTACATGTTTATGAAGTATTCTCTTCTCTACATCAGTTCAAAGTGCCTAATTTTAAAGCTGGTCTGAGGGGGGGTGGAGAGCTGAAGTCACAGTCTGCAGTGTGAAGAGCTTTGAGAGCTGATTGGAGGGAAGGGACACACCCCCTGTGACTGACCCAACCAGGACAGGGGCTTTTAAAGGGGACTGCAGGGTGGCCTCTTGCCTACTGACTATGGTCCCCGGCTTTTAAATGAGCACTAATCTTTGGAAAAGTGTGTGTCTGGGGGACACAGATTTGGGTTCTTTGTGCCCAAACCACCAATGACTGTGAGACTCAGAGCAGATGTTAATATGATCAGCTCAAACCAACCTGATACTGGGGTCTCTTACTATAGATTGTTTATTGTTAAGTATGTCTCTCCCATTGTGTGCCTCCTAGGTGTGCATTCTCGTTAATTGAGTCCACTTTTGTTCCTGTCTGTCTGATCATCTCTTGGATGTGATTAATATTGTGTCCACTTTACCTTGTCATTGAACCATTGTGGGATGTTATGTGTTTATGCTTAGTATAATGTGTAATTGTCAGGAACCATGAATCAGAGACAGAAAATGCAGTAAAAAACACATTTTCATATAATGATAAAAAATTATACAAATAGTAAACGTAGTCAAAACATTGCCAGAGTGGGTAGTGAGAATAAGCCAGTGAATCGGGAAACCAGAGATCAGCTTAGTCAGAGGCAGCAGACAGGATCAGTAACCAGAAGGGACGTCAGCCAGGCAAGTCTTCAAAAGGAACACAACAGAGCGTCTCCAGATATGGTTGACCAAGGCGAAGGCACAGAAGTAATGAACCAGGCAGTTTAAATAGGCAGAAGGGGCTGGCTGTAGGCTGGACTGATTAGCAGGAAATGATCACCAGGTGAACCACTGTGATATAATGAGTAGTGGCAATTAACCGACAGCTGAGCACTGAGAAGGGAGGGCCCAGCCCTGACAGTAATGTACTTTGTATCCAGGGTGTTAGATTGGTGCTGGACAGTCTGAGCTGGGGTGGGATCTCTTACTAATAAAAGCATTGTCTGGATTGGCCCAAGTTACCTAGGCTTTTGTAGGTGCCTAGTAGTTTAATTAGATTGATGTTTATTCTGGCTGTTCCTTAGCTATGTTAATTGTATTCCTGTTTTACAGTTTGTATTAGGGTAATGTGATCAGATTATTATCTGATCTTGCATGGTGTATATATACTGTGTGAATTACAATAAAGTTAGTTCCAGTATGCACCTAAGCTAGTGTTATCTAGTATCTTGGGTGCAATATTCAGCTATAAGGCTGCATTCACACCTCGGCGTACTAAATCGCAGCGTTTTGTACCGCGATTCGCGGCGACAAAACGCCGCGATTGTGAATGCAGCCTTCACCCCCTCTATGGAGGTGGTTCACATCTCCTATGCCGAACGCCGAAAGACGCCTGAAAAAAAGGTCCGGGACTTTTTTTCAGGCGACAGGCGGCAGGCGTGGAGATGTGAACCATCTCCATAGAGGGCAATGTTACATCATCCCTCTGGCGTGTCGGGGCGGCAGCGGGCGTCACACTACAGGCGACAAAACGCCTAGGTGTGAATGGGCTCTAATACCTGATTCCAGACTGGAGGAAGCTGTATACGGACGGAAGCCCCAAGCTGGATGCTGGATGGTTTCGTGCCCCCCCCCCTTTCACACAGCTCACAGGAACAGAGCTGGGGCTGTCAACCAGCTGGAGATCTCTCCCTTGTCACCAAGGAAAACTTGCCAGAAGCGATTCGGCCACTTAGTAGATCAGGATTTCTCAACTAGGTTTTCTCCAGAGGTTGTTGGGGGTTCCTTGGGTAATGAGCAATTTCTGCCTTTAAGATAGTTTCCCACTGAAACCATTGATCTTTTTAGTTATCTGTATGGAGGTAGTTCTTCCCAATGACCACAAGTCTAAGGAGCATTCTACCCACTGACCATCACACTAATGTTTTATGAGTTGTAGATATGGTCATTTTTTATCATGGGTTCCATGATACCGGAATGTTATTTCAAGGTTTTCTTTGTGATAAAAAAGGTTGAGAGCCTGCTGTAGATAGATGCAAGTGAACGCCTAAACTCTCTTGTGGTTGATAATTTACAATTGGGGTCAGACAAATAACACAAAGATCGCTTTCCGCGCAAATGACATCAAAAGGAGTATTGTACATGTCTCATTTCTATTCAGGCTGGAAGTGAAGGATGTGCTTTTTGCCTGACACCATTTATATTACAAACCTAGAGCATTGTTAGGACTTTAGAAAGATGGTCAGAGGGCCAACCACCTGCCCGAACCACATCTAGAATAAGCTTCCCAGAGGACCATCGTGAGTGGCACAGTTTGCACAAATGGCACATCCAACCCTGAGCAGAAGAAAATTACTGACACCAGCGGGACACCTAGTGGGAAAACAAAAGTGATCAGTTGGGTTCCAGCAGGAAATTCTTCCCCTAAATCATTTGGCCAAGGAATATCTGGAATTTGTGGGGAGTGCTGATGCTTATATATTTCCTCATCCAGTCATAACTTGCTTGGTGATTTAACAAAGATCTTATGTGTGGGAACCTTTGGGGTTGTTGCGTTGTGGTAAAACTTGTGTTACTGCAATGCACATATAGTAAAACCTTGGATTGCAAGCATAATTCGTTCTGGAAACATGCTTGTAATCCAAAGCACTTGTATATCAAAGCGAATTTCCCCATAAGAAATAATAGAAACTCAGGTGATTCGTTCCACATCAATTTATTCATAGGTCTTTCAGGTTATAGTCCATATAAAGGCCCCTTTTACACTGCTGCGGTGCATGTGTCGGAGGTAAAGCGGCGCTATTTTTAGCGGTGCTTTACCGTCAATTTCACGGCGCTATTCTAGTGGCCAAGAAAGGGTTAAAACCACCGCAAAGCACCTCTGCTGAACTCGCACGACTTCACTCCCGCAGCCCAGTGTGAACCTGGGCAAAATGTCAGGTTTCTTTGATATAAAAAAACGTATACAAAGATAAATGGTTTCTCAACCTTTTCCACCTTTAATGTGACCTATAAACTACCCAGCTCAATTGAAAAACAAACTGAAATCTTTTGGGGGGGGGGGTGTAAAAATAAAAAACTATAATAATGTGGTTGCATAAGTGTACACATCCTCTTATAGCATCCTCTAGATGTAGCTGTATTCACAATGAATACACCAACAAAAACGCGCTCATGATCATCTACAGTTCATAATAAACCCAGTATTTTTGGGAGAAGACAAAAGTTTCAGATAAAATGTTTTGGAAGAAAATCCATTTATTAAAGATGAACTCCAGAAATATGATAAAAAGTCTGTATAGAAATATATACAAAGCTATATACAGCTTATATAGCCTTGAATATATTTCTATATGGACTTTTTATCATATTTCTGGAGTTCATCTTTAATAAATGGATTTTCTTCCAAAACATTTTATCTGAAACTTTTGTCTTCTCCCAAAAATACTGGGTTTATTATGAACTGTAGATGATCATGAGCGCGTTTTTGTTGGTGTATTTTCTGTATCTTTGGTATTTCCGGGGTATCACGATTCTCACAGCTCTGGACTATCTACTCCACACCCTACATATTAGTAACGACTTTGGAATTCTATTATCCCTGTCTAGCGCCAGTGGATTTTTTTGTGTATTTGTATTCACAATGAAGCAATCACATTCAAACTCATGTTAAATTGGGGTCAGTACACACCTCTCATCATTTTAAAGTGCCTCTGATTAACCCCCTAAAAAGTTCAGCTATTTTAGTAGGTCTTTCCTGACATTTTCTTGGTCACCAAAAGCCATGGTCCGCAGAGAGCTTCCAAGGCATCAGTGATCTCATTGTTAAAAGGTATCAGTCAGGAGAAGGGTACAAAAGAATTTTGATAGCAGAAAACACAAAAACACTCCTGCACAGCAAACACTCCTGTGACCGCTTCTCACCATTTTGACGTTTGAAGGAGTTTCTTGATGTGATATTCTGCTGTTTTACAAGATTTTGTTTGTGAGTGCACTGTTTGAAGTTTTATTTTGGTGTGCTATTAAACCTTTGATGGTATCACACTATTTGCACTTCTTTTGTCTCTCTCTGACATATATGTGGAACTGATTGGATGTCATATTTGGATTACATCTTTATTGACGGGAACAACTACATCTGATAAGGTTTTTTGTGCCAAAACACGAGAGTGTGAGGCATACCTATCCGGTGAGTGTCCATTTGATGGGGGAGGAGTCACTGAGCACTGTCGGGTGTGGTGGAAGTTTTTGAAAAAATTTGAAGATCGCAGGATCCTTATACACATGAACTTTGCTTTGTTTGGCCACGTTCTAAATTATTTTTAAAGACTGTCTCTTGCACTTTCAGTGCGTTCACTTCACGTTTAAGTCAATCACGGGTGTTTATTATTACAGTCACAGTTTAGTGTTTATTTCTTAAACTGGATATATTTTGTTTATTATCACTGTATATCATTACATATGGGTTGTAGTAATGTATTTTATATAGTCAAATATGCACAGTTATTTGATAGCGCTGTTTTAATTTGTTGACACTCCTTAGAGAGTTTCATCATCTTACATTCTTTTTGTTCACTTATTATCTTCTAAACAGCAGCTAGGCATCATCCACTCCTCCATAGGCGCAACGGTGGGCGACTTTTTAGGGCGCATTCTATAGATCACCCATTGTTACTATCATTAGATATACCATGGAACACAGTGAAGACAGTCATCAAGTTGAAAAAATATGGCACAACCGTGACATTACCAAAAACTGGACGTCCCTCCAAAATTGTTGAAAAGACAAGAAGACAACTGGTCAGGGAGGCTGCTAAGAGGCCTACAGCACTATTAAAGGAGCTGCAGGAATATCTGACAAGTACAGGCTGTTTTGTGCATGTGACAACAATCTTCCGTATTCTATATATGTCTGGGCTGTGGGGTAGAGTTTCAAGATGGAAGCCTTTTCTTAGAAAGAAAAACATCCAAGCTCAGGTACATTTTGCAAAAACACATCTGAAGTCTCCCAAAAGCATGTGGGAAAATAAAAGATTTCAGTTTGTGGTTCAACTGAGTTGTACAGTTTATAGGTCACATTAAAGGTGGAAAAAGTTCTGAAATGATTTATCTTTGTCTCATATTTTTTTGTTTCTTTCTCGTACATCACGGGACACAGAGCGGCATATTCATTACTAGTGGGTTATATGGAGTACCTTCAGGTGATGGACACTGGCAATCTCAAACAGGAAGTGCCCCTCCCTATATAACCCCCTCCCATAGGAGGAGTACCTCAGTTTTTTCGCCAGTGTCTTAGGTGTTGGTGCACGTTGAGGCTGTGCCTGTAGTAGTCCTTGGGACCAGGGCCAGCTGACCGGATCCGTCCAAGGTGCTTCATAGCCAAAGTGGACGGTACCCGGGCCCCAATTCGTGGATGGGGTTTTGCCTATAATGCCTCTCCTTGGAGGGCTGGACCCTGGGTTCCAGGTCTGGTTTCTAACCTAGAGAATACCTGTTGCCAGTGGTGCTGTATAGGTCCAGGTTGTGGTGTTCTTTTAAGACCCCAGTCCCTGAAGGTCTATGACCATACCCACGGTGAAGGGTGAAAATTGGGCCTCTTGCAGAGCAATACCCTGCGGCGTGGAAAGGTAAGCAGGGGGCCTACGGAACTTGGTTTGTCAGTAGGCTTCCTACAGGGGATTCTTGGGCAGCCTATTTATGCCTCTGTGCATGGGCAAAGGAGAACCACAAAGTTTTCAAACGGGATGGCTCAAAACACCCAGGTATAGTTCCCCTGGCTGGGCTAGTAGGCTGCTGCTGCTTCTGTCACAAGGAGGGCCTTTTTTTGGGCAGGGTGTTCCACAGAGAAGGAACCATACCATTAGGGAGACAGTTTAAAGCTTCCCTTTTACCTGTGTCTGCTGCTCCAGTGTCTAAGATCCTGGTGTCTCCTCTCCACATGGCTTCCTGCTTCCCCTAGCGGCGTTTGACGCGCGCGCGCATGCGCGCGCTTTTACTTATCTGTGCGCGCGCGGCGACGCCGCGGGGAGGGGGCGGTTGACGCCGGACGGCTCCTCCCCCCCTGCACACAGGGAGGATAAATCCTGGAGGGCTGTTCAGTCTGTAAAGGCTGTGAGGGGACACGGAGCAGCGATGCTGGCTACAGCATAGGAAGGTTTGACAGAGCTTTCTGGCACAGTGACACCCGGTGGCAGTTGTGGGAAGTACACCTTACTAAGGAGCCTCTGGCTTAAAAGTTTGCATTCAAGCCTGTGTACTAAGCAGCGCCTTTGAACACTTAGGGTGCTCACCTAGCCCAGCATTAGGGGGTCAATACCAGACCAACCAGAAAAAATCTTTTTTTTTTTTTTTTTTTTTAAGCCCTTGGGGCTCAGTATTGATTTTTCCCTTTTTATAGGTTATGGGAGGTTTGGAGTCCCTCTAACATTACCATATCCTATTGTTTCACATTTATTTGATTATATGTGTATTTTCTCCAGCTATTACAGTCAGTTGTATACTAGCGGAGTGCCTCAGAATTTGTATATTATGGCTCCTAAGGGTGCAGGTAGCGCTAAGAACGCTAAAACGGTTAAAAAACCAAAAGGTTCTCCATCGGGCTCTGAGGATATCCAAAATCTAGTGGCCCCTACTACTCCGGAATGCCCGGAAGTTGTTGTCCTAGGTGAGCCATCAGGGTTGCTAGGTGCTATGGCTGGCCCTACTCAACCAGCTCCTTCCTATGTAACGGAAGAGATGTTAGCCTCCACCTTGGGTGGATTGGAAAGGAGGATGGCCGCTCTAATTACGGCATCTTTGGCAGGGAAGAAGCGGGTTAGATCCCCGTCTCCCAGGTCTGAGTCTCTGGAGGAGGATATCCTCTCCGACTGACGAATTGGAGGATCAAGGAGACCAGACAGAGGGAGGTCAGGATCACCTTGACCATTTAGGTTCTGAGGATTCTACAATAGAGGAACCTTTTTCAGCTTCTCACGCAGAAAGACTGTGGGTTCAGTCCCTAACGGATATGGTGTGGTTGGCTTTTAAGATACCTGTGCCTCAGCCTCTGGCCTCCGCGGTATCCTCATTGGGCTCCCTGAAAGCGCCCCAAGCCAATTTGGTATTCCCGGTACATCCTTTGTTAAAGGACCTGTTTTTTCAGGACTGGGCTAAGCCAGACAGGTAACCCTTAGAGGAAGAGTTTTCAAAGAGATGGGCTGTCCCTACTGTGGACGCAGCCATCTCATGTGTGAACAGATCTTTAACTTGTCCTGTAGAAAACTTGCAGGTGTTTAAGGATCCGGTTGATAAACGCTTGGAAACATTACTTAAGGCCTCCTTTACTTCAGCAGGGGCGATAGTTCAGCCCGCTGTGGCTGCTATTGGAGTGGCCCAAGCATTATCAGATAAGACTAAGCAAATGCTTAAACTTATCCCAGAGGAATTTTGGATATACCCAGGGCTATACGCTTTACGGTGGATGCTATCAAGGACTCCACCCAGCAGGCGTCACGTTTATCCTTATTTCTAATCCATATGAGAAGGCTCTTATGGTTGAAGAATTTGGAGGCTGAGCCCCCGTGCAAAAAACTCCTGGTAGGGTTCCCTTCCATGGAGGACGTCTCTTCGGAGAAGACTTGGATAGATATATTCAGACTATATCAAGCGGCAAAAGCACTCTCTTGCCAATCAAGAAGAAGGCCCGAGGGCCCGCATTTAGGCGCCAGCCCTCCCCGGGGCAGGGGCCCTCTAATACCAAACAGTATCGACGGCCTCCTGCAAGATCAGGCATTAACAATAAGCCGCAGGGCCAAGCCACTGGGGGCAAGAAGCAGTGGTACCGCAAGCCTGCGAAGCCAGCCCCCAAGTCGGCCCTATGAAGGGGCGCCCCCACCCACGATGGTGGGGGGAAGGCTGCGTCTCTTTGCAGAGGTTTGGGAGGCCACCATTCCTGACTGCTGGGTACGGTCTTCCGTGACCACGGGCTACAAGCTAGAATTTCTAAAATTCCCTCCTCCTCATTACCAGGAGTCAGGAGTACCAGGCGACCCTGTGAAAGGAGCCGCATTGATGGCGGCATTGAATCATCTGCTATGCCA